>NC_133754.1:75769079-76083941 GCF_036562045.2 Rhinolophus sinicus | reverse complement strand
AGGCATTCTTTCGAGAATTGCACATGTCCTCAGACCCTCTGGGTGTGAGCTAACCCTCTCTTGCCCTACAAAGGCAGAGTGAAGTTATCAGCACTGACAGATATGCTCCTCAAGCCTAAATGCCAGCCTCAAATGAACAAATCTGCAAGCTGGCAGCGTGCTCTGAATTCCATAAAAAATTTAAGGCACTTTTAAGGTATGGGCCCAACTCTAAAACTTGACTCTTGAAAGATTTAACAACACTAACTTGACATTTAGACCCACTTAAAAAGTTAGAAGTGACCTTAGGATGTTTTAAAGTCTAGTACCAAGTCTATGGGAATTGTTGATTTTTGTTTGTGTGTCTTCCCTTTACGGAGGTGTTTGACAATTTCTTCCTTTAGGTTTTCTTACTGGTGCGGGAACCATGAAATCTTGGCACCCTTATAGTCAAGTCTGAATTCCTCATTTGCTCATGTGTCAGTAGCTAAACACATCAGTGAATGCAGGTGAATACATAAGTGGAAAATTGGGTTTAGATTCCAATTCGCAGTTCTAAAACATCCTCACCACATTTCTTTGTCCTCTTTTGGTTTATATTCATATTCTATACCTGTAAAAATGTGTCTCCAAGTTAATGATAAAAGTTTAGATCTGTAGACCCCTTCACAACGCTCTTTCACACAAAATACTGACAACTGTCAGAGCAAAAGAGGCACATGTTAATACTGTTCCTTTGCAGGTGAAGAAACCGAGGCCCAGAGAAGGTAACTTATGCCCAGCTCTAGGCAGCGAGCAGACAGGGAAGTACTGAATTCACATCCCCCTCAGGAGCCTGGCTCTTTGAGGTTCACCTTTCCTCCCCCAAAGCCATGAAGTATATAAAAGCACACGATGATCTACAAACTGCTATTCAAGTGGGAGCAGTTAGGCCCCATCAATTCATTAATATTTCAAAATATTTGTCAACAATTGACTACACATCTCTCATTCAGAGGAATGTGTTAGAAAACTGGTTTCAACAAGCCAGACAGAAATCTAAAATGGGAATTGTACTGTACTGTCTGCTAAGTGGAAAACAGATATGTTGTCAGTAACCCAGGCACAGACATGAAGGAAAGTATTATTTTCACTTGCTAGCTCAGCTGTTGCTTAAGCATTAAAAAGCAGTAAAAAACTCTCAGCTCTCATCTTACCAGTTTCTTGGTAGCAAATGAAAGTTTAGTCAGAAGAATTTTCTTGGGCAGAAGTTTGCTAACCTAGACCCAAATTCTGCAGATGTCATAGCCGTCAGTAAATCAGATTGTGTTAAGTGGTAAGATTTATGCTTTCGCAGCTATGAAAATGTCATAATTGTGGTATCCTGTGATAATACTTTTCCTCTGGCTTATATTTTAGTGTTTAAATGGGTGAGAAGAACATTAATTGCTCTTGTTCAGGTCACTTTTGGAAGAACCATCAACAAGTGAGTTGCACAAAATTAATATTTGAATTCATGCCTACTCTGCCTTAACAGTCAAATTAACCTGTGGTGTAATTGCCAGGGATCCCTCTTAACTGAAGGTATTTTGCTTTCTCTTCTTGTTTCTGATTCTAAGATTGGATAGGGATACAGATTTCTGATAGAATTTTTCCCACAGAATGCATGGTGGACTAAAAGCTTGGGCTAGTTCCACCCTTCTGATTGATGAGGGTCAGAAGATTCCATCTATAAAATTCTCCTTTGATTCTGATAACTGGTTTGAGTATCTTGGGGACAGTGTTTTTATGTCACATGATAGAAATGAGGTTAAGGCTTAGACTTTAAGCCAAATGGAAGTATAATGAGCCTCACGTGGTAGCTATTTACTTGGAGGGAAATGCAAACCATATGTACAAAGGGTGCCAAAAAAATTTATATACATTTTAAGAAAGGAAAAAGCTGTATTAAAACTGTAATACTCAAAATTTACTGATAACAAAAGATGAATGTAAGTCATGTGTGTACGTTTTTTGGCACCCCCAGTATTTTTTAGCGTCGAGTAACATTAAAATGGTAATTCTTTTTGTTAGTTAATATCCAGGTATCCATCAGGGGTGTGTATGTATGTATCAGGTAGCACTATTATAAGCCATTATATTCTAATATTACATTATCCATATACTTAAAACTTTAATTCCATACCCAGTATTCATCAGGAGATAAAGATGACTTTCTTGCACAATAAAAATGCAAGCCAACTGCTAAAAATAAGGGGGGGAGAATCACTTTTTTGTACAGCAGCTATGTTTTAAGATGAAATTAATCAGATTTTTCCAAATGAAAGACTAATTTAATTGTCAAACATAGATACAAGGTTAATGTGATAGTTTTGCCATATAAATCTTACAAATTTTTATGGGAAACAAAACATGTTATCTTTTTATTCATTAGCAAATAGACATATTTGCTTATTATCATAACAAAAGTTTACTTCTATTTATTTCTAAGATTTGAAAAAAAATGGTGTTAGTGATTTCTTTGAGTTAATATCAAGGACTTTTGTTTTAATCAGGAAAATGGCCTGTTTAACATAGTTTTAATCTAGGGCAAACCTCTTAACCTTCGTATTGACAGACCTTGAATAAAGAGATTTCCAGAATGGCCCTATTTTTCTCAGTACTCCACAGACTTGCTAATTTATTTTCTTTTCAGTTTCAGCAGATCATTCATACTTTCCTTGCTCCTGTTTATGATATTAGCTCTTAATTATAAAATGAGCAGCTGCAGTTTGTGAGTGGTGAATACATTTGGCAGTTATTTTCACGGGGCTGGAGGAGAGGAATCATATAAAGAATTATTAGGCTGTACGTTTCAATGGGCTTTTGACCAGGGAGAGGAATTAGGGAGCTTGCCCAGCCCTTTGCTTTTTTGCATTTAGCAGATGATGATACATCATAAAAACAAGCAGCAGTGCAATATGTGCCTCCTGCCTTACACCGACTATAATGCCACATAATAGAATTGCTTCAAAGCTTCCTATGGTTTTGCTAATAGAAGGTCAGACCTAAACTCATAGAAAATACTTAGGTGGTGGCCTTTGGTAAGAGTCATTTACATAATTTTAAGTTGCAAATTGACATTTCTTACTTCATTTCTTCATGTAATGCCAGTGAGTATCCTGAAAGTAAGACTTACAGAAAACACAAGGTGGCTGCCTTTTGATGTAGATTTTTCTTAGGTGGGCAGGCAGATTGGCAGGTTCTCTCTTAAAATGTAAGTCCCATTAAATTAATAAAATTTTTTTTTGGTCTAGATATGAATTTCACAGTTCTAAGTAATATGGGAAGTATCTTAGGAGACATGCAGTTACAAACAGAATTAACATAGTTTTGATTCACAGAGTTTAGACTTCAGTAGTGACTGGTCACTTTGCAAAGTACTCGGCTTAAAACATTTATTTCAGATACTATTTCTAAAAACCTTACATTGTCCCTTTAAAAATATGCTTAGGACATCAGAGTCTTAAAGGGCTTTTAAATTTATTATTATTCATGAATTGAACTTGAAATTTCAGGTCTTTCTGTTACTAACAGTCTAAAATGAACCCTTTCCCCTTTTCAACAATGAGACTTCCTGCTTCCAACCTCACAACAACTGTTGGGCTCTTGGAACTATGCTTACTGGTCTCTTGACAGCAGAAATCCTATAGTTGATTAGAATTTGACTGATAACTAATGAAATAGGGTTGTGTGGAAGACCTGGGTAATCAGATAAAAGCCATTTATTTATAACTGCAAGTCAAATGTCTGCCCAGTTTGCATTCCCATGGAAATTTGCAATGGCTAGACAGCAGTGTATGTTTTCAGCCCTTCACTTTGTGGTGAGAAGGGTAGTCTTTTTTCCTTTGCTTTGTGAGCATGTGAGATGTGACGCCTGGGTCAGAGGACTCTGCCCAGCATTATCTGCCATAGCAGCAACAGGAGAAAGCTAGGGAAATAGCTTGGTTTTTCTCCCAGGACTTCAGGAGGGTTTTTCAGACCACTTCTAACAGTCTTTCAATGGATTTATATTTTCTGTTGATAACACTTCCTGGAAAAATTCGTATATTAAGTACTGTGCACAGTTAGAGTAGTTGCAAGCTTCAAACAAATCAGTCAGTCTCCTCTCAGTTCTTGTCTTTACAGATTGAAAGAGACTGCATGGCAAATATTAAATTTTTGGAGAAGTCAATACCAATGAAAATGTAAGCTCCAGGAATGAATGGTGATTCAGTATTACCAAAATAAAAAAATGACTTTCAGAGCCAGGGTTTAAAAATACAATTCCTAGTTTATTAATCTTTTAGACCAGGCTGTATCTTAACCTACCCATTGTTAAAAAACCTTTTGAGAATAGAGTATAATATTTGTTAAAAACCTCATCCAAGAAATATTTTTCTCTTAAAAGACAAATTCGGGACACAGTAAACTGGATTTTCAGTGAGCAGATGTTGGTTTACTACATCAACGTTTTCCGGGATGCTTTTTGGCCAAATGGGAAATTGGCACCACCAACCAAAATCAGAAGTAAAGAAGAAAGTCAGGAAACAAAACAGAGAGCTCAGCAGAAGCTACTTGAAAACATTCCAGGTGAGGCCTGAGTTCTGATCTTGAAAAAGTACCAAGATAAAAAAAGGGAATATTAGCCCTATTAAGGCTTTTTTCATTTTTATTTCTCAGGAAATACTATTTACAGTGAAAAGAAAAAGATCACACTTTTTTCCTTTTAAATCATGTCTTGCCCCTTGCTAAGAAATTATACTGATTATCTTAATAAGAACAGTACTAGTTATAATCCTTTCTTTTAACTAGAAGAATGTTTTAGAACAGATAGTAAATTTTGTGCTTTAAAAATCCTAACGTACAGTGTTTTGAGAGCTTAATTTTTAATTGGGTAGCAATGTATTTAAAATTGTGGTTTGTATAAATGCCTTATGTTGAAAAATTCTGAATAAACTTATTTTCTCTTCAAACGTTTGAAAAAACTGATCATTCATATTCCTCATGCCTCGGTGTCTTTATTGTGTATGTATCATGTAATATGCAGTATGCACTTTATCAATAACAGCACAGAATATAAACTTAATTTTCCAGATACTCTTCAGAGCCTTGTTGGACAGCAAAATGCCCGTCATGGTATAATAAAAATATTCAATGCACTGCAAGAAACAAGAGCCAATAAGCATCTGTTATATGTGAGTAATTTCAAGCCTACCAGAGGGTTAACTATGTCTTTAATTTTACGTTTCTATTCACAATGAGGGTAGATTTTAATTCTTTATATTCCTAATCATTCTTACTACTTGTAACTCTGAACCCATTTTCTCTACTTCATTTCTGTTTGTTCAGTTTGGTGGGGGAAAAAAAAGAAAAAAAAGTACCCTTAGTGGATGCATCATTCTCATTCTCTCATACTATTTGTCTCTCTTAACTTTTGACGTCTAACATTTCTGCATGACTGCTTGGTTTTCTTATTTCAGGAAACTGTTTCCCAGTCATCTGATTAAAGTTAGCAATGTTAAATATTGGTGATGGTTTGATAATTGGTTAACAGACCATGAAATAACTATTAATTCCATTTGTTTGAGAGTAACTTGCTCACCAAGCATAATCTCAAACCTAAAATTGGTCTTGTCTTTTAAACGTAGATATTTGAGTAAACCCTTAGAGAAAAAACACATTTTTCTACTCTTTTTTTTTCTTTCTTCTGTTTTGGTTCAGGTGCTGATGGAACTGCTGCTAATTGAATTGTGTCCTGAGCTGAGAGCTCATTTAGATCAACTTAGAACTGGTCAAGTTTGAGACTGCACAAACAAACCACCAGAGAAATGTCTGTAATAATAGACATGAAACATTTTCCTCTTTTCCACAGAGGGCTTGACTGAGAACAATATTATTTTAGTTACCTCTCTCTAGTTTTATGTGAAGTAAGCAGAATGGCGGTGGGGGGACTTGACGCTGTAGTAGGCAACAGAAAAAACACTTCTGTTAATAATTGTTTTTTATTTTAATAAGAATATAAATACTTTAAAGTTCAACATAATGATTGAAATACAAATGTTAATATGTGATAAGAACCTAGGAAATATTTTAAATATTTATGGAAACAGTTTTGTTTTAAAATGAAGAACTATGAATATTGTACAGTTAATTTCCTCACTGAGGATTATGAACATTCCTATATTATCTCATGTGTATTGAAAAACATTGTTGTGCGATGCTTTGTGTAAAGTCATTGTGAAAATTTTATTGTCTTTATTTTTACCAAAGATTTCCCATAGTTTAAAGCATTTGAAGCAATAAAATATAAAAATGAATCCTAGAGCTCTATGATGTTTAAGATGTTTATATCTAAAAAAAAAAAAAAAAAAAAAAAAGAGGTTGAAACACTTCAGGCAGTTCAAATATTTATCAAGTGCGTTTTTTGCAGAAAACATTGTGCATGTAAGTACTTCAGCAAAGAAATATAAAGTCTGTTGCCTTTCTCCAGACACAGATTTAATATATGAAAAATAAGATATTTAATGTGAATGAGAAGAGCCAAATTCATGCTTGAAATGATGCATTCGGGAGATGGGATGGGAGTTGAACTTTGAAGGATGGGCATGAATGAGATAGGAAAACAGAAAGAGGAGGGAAGTTACTTCAGGGAGTTTGGAGACATGATTGTATCGAGCCTTGTGGACTAGTAAGGGCATTAGGTGAGATCCAGGGTACAGACGTTGTTTCTGTATAAATAGTGGCCCCATTATTAATGGACAACTCAGTCGGTTTTCCTGAGTTTCACCATCTATTATGCTGTGATAATAAAGCACTCTCCCTTCTCTAGCCCCCAAGAATATCAAAAGCAAGACAACTAATAGACAGAAATTCAGTTTGAAATCCAGGAAAGAAAAATACTGTATATATTAAAGTGGTATTGATTATATCATTGATAGATCATACCTGTCAGGTTCTTGATATGAAACATAAGTTCTGAAAGAAATGATTAAAAATTAGGTATCTTTGGTATTCTTGTAGTTTCAGCTCTTTGATCCTTTTTTTCAAACTAGGATATTTGACATTTCAGACAACAAACAAGATGGCTGTTCAGACAAGATGGCTTTTCTACATAGGAATGTAGAAAAGACCTTCAGACACAGAAGAGTAGCAGTGTGAAGTCACCAAGCCCCAGAAACTCCTCATAATGCAGTTTCTGGAAATGTCCATCTTATGCATAATTAAACTATAGCTGTTAAGTTTATACTGCAAATGAGAAAAATAAGTATATTGATGCCTATATCTTTAAGATAAATTCTCATCTTTCATGAGATATCTTCTATAAGGAATCTTACTGCAGTTTTGACTTTTTTTGAGAAAAGGTTAATGATCGGGAAGCCTCAACTCACTTCAGTTAAGACTGACCAACTACTCACAGATCGAGGTATACACCATGGTCTGCAGCAGTGGTAGTTTGCAGGAGCTCACCTTTGCCAGAAGCATCAGCTTTATGGTAACTATAGTAAACAGGAATTTTAAATTCTGTGTCGGATTCACTGAAAACATTTAAGCATAGCATGTTACCATATATAACACATGCCAAATTCCTGTGTTTAGGATTTCTTAGACCTGTATTCTAATGGCAGTTTAAAACGTGCTCTTCACTTTGGGATGAGGAAAGATAGCAGATCTGTTAACACTATGCTATTAAAGTCAGCACACACTGATTGGTTAAATTCCTGTTTTAAGATTCTTAAAGAAAGGCTTACGCGGAGCATCTGAGATCTTGCTCCCTGGCATATGTTGTCAGTTTAGCTCAAATAAACTATTATAAAATTTTTTTTTAAAAAAAGGAACTGGATTAAGTGTGGAAAAGAGAATACTGGTTGTGAATTTGGATCTTCCGATGGTTGAAGGAATGTTGGTATATGATGGTATTAAGAGAACGGGAGCAAAGCAAGTGGGCTTGTATCGTAGAAAGGTTAGGATTAAGTTAGCTATTATGATATCTTGCAATGGCTCAACATACTGAAACATGTTGCTGGGGGAGAACAGAGTCTTTAAAAGGGAGTGGTTTTCAGGAATGATTTAAGTGTATACTTTTTAAGAGATTTAAGGGAGAAATATGTGACCAGTTGAGGGAATGTCACAGACCAAAGTCTGTTGAAATTTCTTCCTTTTATATAAAAACAAAATGAAATTTAAGTAATATAAGCAAAACAGAACATAAAACAAAAGCAAAGTAATTTTCTGCCGTGCAGTACTTCTTTAGTGACTACCACGTACATAGTAATTGTGTTTTCCCATTACTAAGATGAGATCTTGTTTAAAGCCACTTTTGGAAAGGATGGTTTTAATTTATAAAATAAAGCCATATTAGTATGTTTACAAAGAAGATATGGTTAAAGTATCTTTAAGACATCGTTTTGCAGATGTATATCATTATTCAATATTCTGCATATGGATTCTACTGTTTTTACTGTCAGTTTTTGCCTTCATAGATGTCATAGATATAAGGAGAAAGCCTCTTGCAAATTTAATTTTTAAATAATATGTAGTTATAGTTTTATGTTGATAGATGATTTCATCGAGGTTTTTTTTTCACATTTTATCCTGCTTTGAAATACATCTAGGTTTTTCAAAATTTAGAAAATGAGTTGAAGCACAAAGAAAACATCTTGCTTTAATTCATTATCTTATCAGAAACAGCAGTTGTTTTGCTCATTAAATTAAGATATTTAAGTGAAGATATGGAGGGGCAGGATTCTAACCAGTTTCTTAAACCCACTGCTTTTGAAGTTTATCATACATCAGCCAATTATTTATAAGAATTTATTTTGAGAATTAAGATGTCCCAAAAGACTTAGTGCAGTCTTAGCTTTAATAACTTCAGAAGTATAAATGCTACACAAATTTATAATAAACATTATTTGAAAATTTCTTTCTATTTCTTGTTTAATTTTATGATTTTAAATGGAAAAGTTTAAATAAGTTAAAACGAAAAATTCAAAATTCATGTATAAAATTTTTTATAAGCTTGTACGTAGCATTTATTCTTCTGAAGGTACTAAAACTAAGGAGTCTTTTGGGACACTCTGTATTTAAAGAAAGAGAAAAAGATATTTGTTGTATGGAATTGTTTTCAATATTTGATGTAGTCTAGGCCAATCTATAGTTAAGAGCTGGATCTCTGAGGACTCTTCCAGCAATTCGATCCTGTAGCTAGGTTTCAGGTTGCAAAACTACAGAATATGAATTCAAGAACGAAGGTAACATTAGTAAAATAACCAGGATAATGTAACTTGGGATGCAGAAAATAACCAAACATAGCTATTATAAAAACACACACATTTTAAGGTGTTAGGATTGATGATCTTTGTTGAAATGCACTGTGGTCTAAATTCTTTGATGAATAAGTAAAGCGTGAAGTTCATCTGCCAATGTAGGATTCAGACGACAAGCCTTAAAATCAAAGATAAAGTCAGTTATTTAGATATATCCTGATTTGTTGGGTTTTCCTTTCTTCCTTTTAAAAAATTTTGATGTGTTTTTAACAATATTCAAGTCCAGTGAATTTCAAGGGAGTTTCTTAATTAAGATACATGGTGTGATCAAAAGATATGGTGAATGTTTAGATAAAAAAAATTTATTACAGTAAAAGACACATTGCCATTAATCCCGCTCAAAATACTTCCCCTCGCTTCGAACACACTTATCCCATCGTTCTTGCCACTTTCTGAAGCAGTTCTGGAAGTCTTTACTTCATTCTCCATCATGACAACCCTCTTTGTCACACATCACTTCTGGTACAGCAATTTCTGTCAAATAAAAACATTATAATGTGTCCTCATCCACCTCATTCACCGGATCTGGCACCGTGCGACTTCTGGCTCTTCCCCAAAGTCAAAATGACCATGAAAGTTAAACGTTTTGAATCGATTCAGGACATTGAGGCAGCCACGACAGCACAACTAAGACACACAAGAGGACTTCCAGAACTGCTTCAGAAAGTGGCAAGAATGATGGCATAAGTGTGTTCAAAGCGAGGGGGAGTATTTTCAAAGGGGTTAATGGCAGTGTGTCTTTATTACAATAAAATTTTTAAATTTAAACTTTCACTTTATTTTTTATTACACCTTGTGCATACCTATTCTGATATCTTAATAAGGGAAGTTCAAATTAGCCTATGCAAAAAAATCATACTAAAAATAGCCATGCTGTTATCATTTAAGAGAGAAAGTTTTATATAAATTTTATATAAATTCTATATTATGCATTATTAAAATAAATAATATGGAAAGCATCAACATTTGGCCTCAAACTTATTATATAACATATAATAATCTTATTTTAAAATACATAGTTTTATATTATGACTAAAGTAAATGGTGAGAAATAATGGTGCATAATTTCATAGAATGTCAAGAACTGGGATGAGATATCAGAGTTTATCTCATCCAAAGCTCACTCCATGCAGAGATTGTCCCGTCAGTGCCCATGACAATGGGTCACTAGATATTTGCTTGGTTGCTCATTCATCGCCTTATAGGAAAACTTCTGTTATTATTTCCTGAACAGTTGTGTTAGATGATTCTTCTTCATATTAAGCTAAAATTTCCATCCATGTGCTTTAGAATCATTGAAGGGTCCTTGAAGAACATGTAATGCTGGTTTCATAGAAAACCCAGGAGGCAAAGGAATTGGCAGTCACCCAGGCGCAGCTGGGACCAGGCACGGTCTCCAGACGCGAGGCCCGCTGTGTTTGCCGTCTGTGGCCTGACCTTTCCCATAACACAACCAGTGCCTATAATTCTGCTCCTTCCCCCCTAGTTCCTTTTCCAAAGGACAGCCTCTCAGTCTGGTGAAGACCACTATCAGTACCCGCAATGTCCTTTTTCTCTGAATAAAATACCCAGTTTCTCTTATCTTGCCTCATATGACCGGATGGATTCCAGACCCTTCACTGGCTTTACTACATCTGAATTTTCTCCATT
Organism: Rhinolophus sinicus; assembly: GCF_036562045.2. Lineage (NCBI taxonomy): Eukaryota > Metazoa > Chordata > Mammalia > Chiroptera > Rhinolophidae > Rhinolophus > Rhinolophus sinicus. The sequence continues at coordinate 76,072,989 of NC_133754.1, read as the reverse complement.
TTAAAAGTATCTGCCATGAAACACAATAGCCAAAATGGAGTAATGGGGCTCTTATGTCCCACCATATAGCAAATAGTTCTAACATTTCAAGTTGTTTGTTTTGCTGTTTTATTTTGGACAGCATATTCTACATTTCAGGATATTTTTGATACACAGTTTTCTCTGCTTGTATTTATTTAGAAAGGATATTAAGGATAGCATGCAATCTGAAATTGACTTGGTCTGAGTGAAAGGAGACAGGAACGGTCTGGCTTTAAGGCCATGGTGCCGGGCCTCAGGCTGCACATAGTAGCAGAGTGAGAGAGAATAGTTTGCATCAGAATAGGACTTTTATCATCTGAGCTGAATTATGCTAAGAAGAATCTGACATAATTGTCTGCAAACCATCTGCATGTCTGACAGCCGCTCCATTAGACAGGTCATCTGCACGATGATTAAGGAGGAAAACACATTCAGATGTTCAAGTCTCAACTAATCAGCCCAGAAATTTCTATTTGAGTCCATTTATATTTGCTCTCAGGTTTACTCACTTGAGAATAATAATGTTGAGCTGTTGCTTCATCCTTTGTGATCCCCAAACCGAGCTGAAGGCATCGTGCGTAGTAGAAAGACGCCATGGCCATGCCCCTGCTGATGAACTCGGGGAGACAGCCCGTGACCTGGGCTATCGTGGGGATGTCATGAACCTCGTCATAGTCAGCAATCCTGTCACGATGGGGAATTGTGAAATGAAAAGGACATCAGTTATGGTTCGCATTTTTACACGCGACAGACATGTCCTGAAACTGTCCTTGTACCCACAGGGATTTCCCCGTTTCTAGTTGCTTGAGAGCTAACATTTCTCGTGCAGTGAAGGATAAATATAACAGTCACAATACCAGGGGAAGTGGAACTAACTACTAGAATTATTGCTCTGTAGCTTCCCTGTGATTGTGCTCATCAGGCTTAATAACCACTAGAAAATGAAAGAAAAGTGTTTTTCCTTGTAATATTAATATTTTAAACTTAATATCACATTGCAGATTTCAATAATAGAAAAAAGAGTATTTTCTGTTTCTTTAGATCATTTATTTAAACATCGACCTTAAATTTGGACTTTAGTCATATAGGACCAGAAAACACATGAAGAAACTTCCACATCTACCTTTGTTAAAAAAAAAAAAAGGGCAATGAAAAGAGGTCATCCTTTATAACCCAGACAAAATATGGAGAATTGTGTGAAAATGAAAAGTAGTCAACTCCATGTCAATCCTAATGTTATGGGGAATAGGAATGTGGACAACAATAGCAAGTGTCAAAGATTTTAAGAACTATTTAAAGTCTTAGTTTTCATCAAATGGGCACTTGGAGATTTGGGACATTGGAGATCACATCTTTAAGTGACCTGCTACCTGGAAGCCAAGACGTTGGGGAGGGGAGGGTAGAAGCAGCTCCTTGGTCCTTCACTGTCATGGCTGCCTCACTGGCTAGGGGACAGGGGAGCCTGTGGGCTCTGTAGGAAGGGCATTATTGGGAGGGAAATACATCAGCATGGTATATGGCTGCTCTAGAGGACATCTAGGTCTGTTTTTCCTGGCATGTTGCTTTTGTACATTATGGGTAAAATAAATACATATAGGAAAGTAGGTGGGCCCAGAGAAAAGAAAATTCCATATATTTTACAGAAATTTTCAAATATTTTATAAGATGTTAGTGTTGGAGTCTTAACCATTTTTCTCATTTTACAGTCCTTATCAAGCTATATTGCAATTATGTAGTTATAGAATCTGGCTCAGGGTATAGGAAGAAATGAAAACGTATTTAATTTTTCTGATGTGCTAAGCTATATTTAGTAATTTATATATACTATTTCTATAATCCTGAAGATGTATTTTCTTATAAAATAGGCAATCCAGGACCCCAAAAGTTAAGAAACTTGCTTAAGGTCACTCAGCTGGTATACAGAACTAATAGCACTGAAATCCTGAAGAATAATGGCATAGGATTGCACTATCCAATGTGCTAGCCACTAGCCACATGTGGCTACTTAATTAAAATCCAAAGAAATTAAAACATTTAGTCCTCAGTTGTACTCGCCATTTTCAAGCACTCATAGCCATCATTTATTATATATATGGTAGCAAGTTCTATGAACACATCTGGCATAGGACATCCAGTAAGAGTTTTGGTAAATTCTGTCATCCAGCTTATGTACCTTTTGGAAAATGCAACACACTTCGTAAAAAATTTCATCTTGTAGTAATACTCTACGAGATGCCCCTGAGCATAGACATTTCCACGTTCTGCCGCCTCCCTTAGGCAGTGCAGGGCAGCTTCAGTGTCCTGGCGGATGCCTTGTCCATAAAAGTACATGAGCCCCAGTGCACCCTGGGACTCCAGATTTCCATTGCCACAGGCTTCTGAATGCCAATAAAATGCCTTAAAAAAACACACAGTTTCATTTTGTTACTCCTAAGGTGAAATGACATGGGAATACCGGAAAGGAAAAAGTCTCTAATGATAAGACAGTACTATGAATACATCTCTACGGTAGGAAATAGTTCTAGCCCCTTGTAGGTATTTCAGGCTCACACCAATTTCACATGCCCGAAAGAGAGAGTGCTAAGCTGAGCCTGCCTGTTCTCTACCCCACAGTGCAGGTGAGGTCGTCGTCTCAAGTTTCAGGGTTTTCACATTTTCCACACGGAGGATCGAGAAGGTGGGAAATAGGAAGGAAGTGTCCACAAAGCTGTGAGGCGCAGCTGGGAGGAGAGAGCTGCTGATGCTCAGGGAAGTCAGAGCCTGAAGTGGGGACCTCAGCGGTGGTGCTTTCAAGATCAAAGGCAACCAAGGATAGAAACTGCCTGGAGGCCCAAGCGCAGTTGCTTGATACGCAGCTCCCGTGAATGTAATTAGTTCAAAAATTATTTCCAAGTGGTTGCTCAGTTATCTGAGGGTCAAGTTTGCCCTTAGCACCTCTTGCAAGTAGGATTCGGCCCTACATTACCTTCCCCCGTAACATTTCTTGGAAAAATATTTAAATCATTGATGATTAAAGAGGTTATATTTCTGAAAAAGTCTTAAATGGATTTAATTTTTAATTAGTTCTTAGTATATTTTACTTATATTATTACTCAAATCAAATTAATAATTTATTCACGCAAAAGGATTGGGCTTTATTTCAGGAGTGTCCTCATAGCTTTTATGGGATAATAATATTGTGTACATAGCTTTCTATACCATGCAAAATGCTCACATATCCGTGGTCTCCTTTGGTAGTCAGGGAAGGAGCATTCATAGATGAGTAAGGGTTGAAATGAGCTTTGAAATCCTAAAATGTAAAATTTCTTTACACTTAAAAAGAAATAAGAGAGATTCACAACTACAAACTCACCACTCTGCTTTTAAAAAAGAAATAGTGAAACAAATACTAATCTAAATATAACGCTAGCATTAAAAATATAGATCAGTGTTACCTTTTCTAACTCTTTGGGCTCTTTTGTTGAATAATACAACCCTAGGATACTTTGAGCCTTCACGCTAGCTTTTGGATTTCCATCATCTGCAGCAAAAAGCCATAATCTGGAAGAGGAAAGACAAAGCAAGTTGCCCTTTGCTTCAGGATTTGATTAAAACAAAATCTTATTCTCAGGTTAAGATTACCTTTCAGCTTCCTCATAGGATCGTTTAGCACCTTTTCCTTCGTAATGAGCTCTTCCAAGGTTGTAAGCAGCTGCAAATTGTAAGTGTCTTGCTTTGGGACATGGAGAATCAATAATTTTCTTCATATATTCCACTCCTTTTTCCTTCCACAAAGGAAAAGAACAAACGAAAAAACCCTAGTTTTTAGTTTTACCCAAACTAAGTTCTCTCAGTAGTGTAAAGCATTCACCCTCTGATCTATAATGTCAGAACTGTATGCCCAAGCGGTATGTTGTCCTGGAGTCTGCAAGGCTGGAAATAACAAAGGAAAAGGAAAAGGACATCTCCTGAGTAGGCCTGTCCAGGAGCGCTGGGATATAAGGCATTCCCCTCATTTTACAGCTTCCAGAGTTGAATTGCATCTCAGTATGGTTTCCTTTTTTCTCTGTCCCTCCCACCTTCTAACCCTGATTCTGAATCAACACAATTCTTGGAACCATCAAAGTGGAAGAAAGAATAGCTGTGAATTTTTTCACATTTATCATTCTTACAATATACTTGAGCCCCAAACAAATGCTGTCTTCTCTCTTCAAGGACACTTTTCACTACGTGTGCTCTGTGACAACGTGCATCCAGTATGCTAATCTTCATAGGACATCTGCATAGTCACAAAGCGTTCACAAGAGACATTCTAACCACTAGCAAGAAAAGACTTGACCCCCAACCCCCTCCAAAAATCCATCAGACACAAGCCTTCAAACATTACTCCAAAGAAAATAATATTTGACCATCAAATACATGTTTATTTACTAATTATAGTTTTTATCCCCTCAATGCTGCCTCAAAGTGCTGCTGCGGGCTAAATACCACAGTAATAGATAAGAAAATAAAGGTATCCTAACTTTAGTGAGTCCCAGATTATACAGATTTATTTTTGTGCATCTGTGAGGTAGGTATCTACCATTTTCCCCCCAACTGCATAGTAAGAACTTAAGGTAATTGTAGTCGAGTGACATGGTTGTGTAAATTCTCCCACAAATAGAAATGATTAACTCTAGACACAACATAAATTTTTTTTGCTTATTTTTAAATTTTTATTAAAATACAGCTGACATACAATATTATAGTAGTTTCAGGTGTACTCCATAGTTATTCAACATTTATATACCTAAAGAGCGATCCCCATAAGTCCTGCAACCATGTGACACCGTACCACACTATCACAATATTATTGACTGTATTCCCTATGCTGTACATTACATCCCCATGACTTATTTGTTTTATACCTGGAAATTTGGACCTCTTATTCTCCTTCACCTTCCCCCCTTTTTTAATTTTTCAGTTACAGTTGACGTTCAATATTATATTAATTTCAGGTGTACAGCTTAGTGGTTAGAAATTTATATAATTTAAGAAGTGATCCCCTGAGTAGTCTTGTACCCACCTGGCACTATACATAGTTATTACCATATCATTGCCTATATTCCCTGTGCTTTACTTTGCATCCCTGTGATTATTTTGTAACTACCCATTTGTACTTCTTAATGCCTTCACGTTTTTCACCCTGTCCCCTACTCCCTTCCGATCTATCACTCCAATAAATCTAGTGCCCATCTGACACCATACATGGTTATTACAATATTATTGACTATATTCTTTGTGCTCTACACTACCTCCCCATGACTTAGTAACAACCAATTTGTACTTCTTAATCCCTTCCCCTTTTTCACCCATTCCCTCCCATCGGGCAACCATCAAAATGTTCTCTGTACCTATGAGTTTGTTTCTATTTTATTCTTTAGATTCTACATATAAGTGAAATCACATTGATCTGTCTTTTGCTGTCTGACATACTTCACTCAGCACAATACCCTGCAGGCCCATCTATCCACTGCAGATGGCGAGAACCCATTCCCTTCCATGGCCGAGCAATATTCCATTGTACGTATGTACCACCTTTTCTTTAGCCATTCATCCATTGATGGACACCCAGGTTGCTGCCACATCTTGGCCATTGTAAACAATGCTGCAATGAACATACGGATGCATAGGTTCCATTGAAGTAGCATTTTGGGTTTCTTCGAATAAACACCCAGAAGTGGGATTACTGGGTCCTTCTTTGTCACTTGTTATAGCCTTTATTTTAAAGTTTCTTTTGTTTCGTATAGGTATAGGTATTGCTACCACATGTATCTCTTTCTTTTTATTTTTTATTTTTTTTTGTTTCCATTTTCATGAAATACCTTGTTCCCATCCCTTTACTTTCAGTGTGTGTGTCTTTTGATCTGAAGTGAGTCTCTTGTAGGCACATATGTAAGGGTCTTACTTTCTCATCCATTCAGCCACCCTATCTTTTGATTGAGCATTTAATCCATTTACATTGAAAGTAATTGTTGATAGGTATGTAGCTATTGCCATTGAAAATTTTTTGATGTATATATTTTTTAACCTTAAAGAAGTCCCTCTAATATTTCCTGTAATACTGGTTTGATGTTGATGAACTCCTTTAGTTTCTTCTTGTCTGCAAAGCTCTTTATCTGTCCTTCGATTCTAAGTGATAGCTTTGCTGGGTAATCTTTGCTATTGGTCCTTGCTTTTCATCACATTGAATATTTTGTGCCAATCCCTTCTGGCCTGCAAAATTTCTGTTGAGAAATCAGCTGGTAGTCTTATGAGAGCTTTCTAGTAGGTAACTAACTGCTTTTTTCTCGCTGCTTTTAAGATTCTCTCTTTGTCTTTAACCTTTGGCATTTTAATTATGGTGTGTCTTGGTGTGGGCCTCTTTGGGTTCATCTTGTGTGGGACTCTCTGCACTTCCTGGAGTTGTATGTGTATTTCCTTTGCCAGGTTAGGGAAGTTTTCTGTCATTTTTTCTTCAAATAGGTTTTCAATTCCTTGCTCTCTCTCTTCTCCTTCTGGTACCCCTATGATGGGAATGTTGTTACACTTGATGTTGTCTCAGAGGCCCCTTAAGCTATCCTCATTTTTTGGATTCCTTTTTCATTTTGCTGTTCTGATTGGGTGTTTTCTGTTACCTTATCTTCTAAATCATTGATTTTATCCTCTGCTTCATCTAATCTACTATTGATTCCCTCTAATGTATTCTTTTTAAACTTTTTTTTTTTTTTTACAGGACTTTATTGGGGGAACAGTTTGTACTTCCAGGAGTTTTTTCCAAGTCAAGTTGTTGTCCTTTCGATCTTAGTTGTGGAGAGTGCCGTTCAGCTTCAAGTTGTTGTCCTTTCAGTCTTAATTGTGGAGGGCGCAGCTCAGCTCCAGGTCCAGGTGCCGTTGCTAGTTGCAGGGGGCACAGCCCACCATTCCTTGCGAGACTCGAGGAATCAAACCGGCAACCTTGTGGTTGAGCTCGTGCTCCAACCAGCTGAGCCATCCGGGAGGCAGCTCAGCTCAAGGTGCCGTGTTCAATCTTAGTTGCAGGGGGCGGAGCCCACCATCCCTTGTGGGACTCGAGGAATTGAACTGCTAACCTTGTGGTTGAGAGCCCACTGGCCCATGTGGGAATTGAACCGGCAGCCTTCTGACTTAGGAGCATGGAGCTCTAACCGCCTGAGGCCCTAATGTATTCTTCATTTCAGTTTTTGTACTCTTTATTTTTGACTGGTTGTTTTTTATGTTTTCTACCTCCATTTTTATGTTTCCTATCTCTTTATTGAAGTTCTCCCTGAGATCATTGAGCATCCTTATAACCAGTGTTTTGAACTCTGCATCTGATAGATTGCATTTTGTTTATTTTTTTTTGGAGATTTGTTTTGTTCTTTTATTTGGGACATGTTTCTTTGTCTCCCCATTTTGACTGCCTCCCTGTGTTTGTTTCTATGTATGAGGTAGGGCTGCTATGCCTCCTGGTCTTAGTAAAGTGGACTTATGTAGTAGGTGTGCTGTGGGGCCCCGTGGCGAAGTCTCTCTGGTCACCTGTGCTGGATGCTCCAGGAGTGTCCTTGTGTGTGTTGTGCATACCCTTCTGTTGTAGTTGAGCCTTGGTTGCTGTTTGCACATCAGTGAGAGAAATTGATCTTTGAGCTGATTTGTTTTGAAGTTTGGCATGACTACAGTGGGAGAGCTGTTGTGCAGAGGCTGACCCTATAGAGCAGCAGTCACTTTAGCAGGGCTCCGGTGACTGCCAATCTTCCCTTTGGGTGTGTCATCCATGGAGGTGGCCAGATGATGCTCCAGCTTGGTCCAGAGTTAGCCACTGGGCATGCCAGCCCCAAGGCCTTCTGGGAAGGGGCCCTGCTGCTGGCCAAGTTCAGCTGCAGCCTGTGACCTTCCCCAGGCCACCTGGCATGAGCCAGAAAGAATCTGCAGATGGCTGCCACCTATCTTGGGCTTGGAGGTGCCTTGAGAGGCCAAGCTGCAAACCAAGGGCAGCTGCCGCTAGTGCTGGGCTTAGGGTTGTTCACCAGAGGTACGGGGCATGCTAAAGTCAGATGCTGCTTTTTTCAGTTTGTAAATCTTTGAGAGGTTTTAGACAAGTCCACAGCATGAGCCAAGACAGGCCGTTTGTAAGGAAAAGCCACTGTAAGTGGTTTGGGTATGCCTGAAAATTGGACAGTATCTCAGGGAATCACCAGGGTGGGGTGAATGGTGTTAGCCAGGTTGATGGAGACTCAGATATGGCAGCCACCTGTGTCTGCATGCCTGGAGAGTAGAGGTCTCAACAAAGCAACATGGCTTCTGCCAGCTCTTCTGTCCAGGAGAAAACTGCCCCTCCAGCACTTGCCTTGCAGCCAGACAATTCATTTCCTTTCTGTATGTCCCTGGAGCCTTCTGAGCTGCTGCCCAGCACTGGAGCTCAGAGAAAGTGAGTCCACTGGCAAGTAAGTCTGTGCACAGGCGCTTTAAGAGGAACACCTGGGACTGCAGCCGCCCTCTGTCTCACTCACCCACAATGTCCACTGGTTTTCACAGAAGTTGTGGGTACTTCTCTCTCTGGCACTGAAACCCTTGGCTGGGGAACCTGGTGTGGGTCTGGGACCCCTTGCTCTTCCACAGCCAAGATATCCCTCTCAATTTTTAATGGTCACACACAGGTGTGGGACCAGTACATTCTGCATCTCTGCCCCTCCTACCAGTCTCAAGGTGGCTTCTTCTGTGTGTCCTTAGTTGTAGGGCTTCAGTTCAGCTGGACTTCAGGCAATTCTTGATGATTGTTCTGTACAGTAGTACCTCAATTTTAGAGCATCTCCGTTGAGGACCATTTCAGTTTACAAACACTGTAAACCCAGAAGTAAATTCTTTGGTTTTCGAAAACGCCTCGGAAGTCAAACATGTCACGTGACTTCCACTGAGTGCAAGATCCTGAGGCCTAGCTGTCAGCTGTTTTCGAATGTTTCAGAACTCAAACGGCCTTCCGGAACGGATTACGTTAGAAAACTGAGGTACCACTGAGTTTAGTTGTAATTTTGATGTGGTCATAAGAGGAAGCAAGCACAGCATTTGCCTACTCTACCATCTTGACCAGGAATCTGATTTCTTTTCTATATTCATAGATTTCTTTATGTTGAAATATAAAACTGCTGGGCTAAATCTTACTTGGTTATTATATTTTGTTCTTTTAATGTATTGATATTGTTTGTAAAAAGGACAAATATTTTATTATCCTCACAGCTGCCACCATAATTGTTCTTAGAAAGGTATGATCTTTCTCAAGAAAGTTATTTGAAAAAACCCCTTCTGGTGAAAGCCTGATAATAAGCATTGTCAGCAATGGTCCACAGGTCAACCAACAAACATTGTTGAGTGTCTCCTGTGGGTCTGACACTGTTCTAAATTTCTGGGGGATTCAGCAGTGAAAAAAATAGACAAAAACCCCTACTTTTTTGGAGCTTACATTCCAATTAGGGAGAAAGAAATTAAGTAATAATGAATAACAGATAATCATTAAGTCTAAAGAAAATAATGGGCTATTTTGATAATATGGCCACAGAAAACCTTTTGGATGAAGTTCCATTTGAACAGAGACCTGAATGAAAGGAAGGCAAATGAAGAGATGACTAAACTACATTGTGTGAGAAAATGGGATACATTTGTTTTCACATCAGTGAAGGAGAGAGTAGAGGGAAAAGACACAGAAAGGGGAATGGGTGGGGTAGGAAGAGAACCCAGCAAGCTTGTGAAGAATCATGTGAGGTAGTGCAGCCAGTGAGAAGTCCTCAATAGAGGGCAAATGAAATGACTGATAAGCAATGTAAAGTTGTTCACTATGTGAGATCTGATGTGGTTCTAAGTCCCCTACATTTTAGCAGAAGCAATACTACAAGCAAAATCCTAGTTTTAGGAGATCACCAAGGCAAATAAGCTGTGACTCTGCTAGGGCAGAGATAAAGGAACAGCCACAAAGATGAAGAGTACAGAGTAAAAAATTGACAAGAAGAAAAGCAGAGGTGATTGTGAGAACATAAGCCACCTGAATATTTTGGATTAATTTTGAAGTTGTTTGACAATCTGTGAAATTGGAAGCATAAGGGAAAGTTGATTATATTTAATTGAAATCTTAAGGAATGAATGACATTGTCACACATAACATATTTGGGAAGGTGTTTATTGTGATTTTCTTTGTCCTTAAACATATATGCCTAGTATATGTTCAATTTTGGTATCTCAACCAAGGAGTCTTAAAGTTTCATGTTAGGAATTTTATTGTGTGGATGCTGCACAGTTTATAAAATTTAGTGATCATATACTGAATATTATCGATATTGTTCAGAAATTAAAATTAAACTTTTGCCAATTAATTTTTTTAGCACATTTCCTTTATGTAGTTTGATGCTGTGATGTTTGGTACGTATAGGCTCTGTATTGTTGTTTTTCATATTGAACAGAGCTTTATTATTATAGAATTATAATTGCTCATTAAGTTTCAATTGTTTCTATGCATAGTTTTTTTGAATCTTTGTTGAGCCATTAAATTTTTTTTATGTCATTTGATTAAGTACATATTTACTCTCTTTTAACAGGAATTTCAACAAATTACATTTATCTAATGGTTGCATGAATTATGAGTTTGTGAGTTTTTTTAACTTTTTATATAAAAATTTTTAAGCATATAGGAAAGTAGAAAGAATAATACAATACAAATTAGTATAACTACCATATAGAGTCTCAGCAATAATATTTTCCTATATTTCCTTCATCTACTTTTCTTCCTGACTTATTTCAAGTTATCTACAAATATGTAAATACAAGTGCAGTTCACCCATAATATTTCAATATGTTTTACAAGAGAAGTTCTGTAGAAATACCATATATGGTATATAATATATACATATATTATATATGTAAAACTTCATATATATAACAAGTATATTATAGTATATAATATATAATAAGTTTATAATATATATTATAATGTAATGAATATAACATCATACAAAAAACTTACATAAGTTTTATATATAATATAATATAACATAAATATATAATATATAAGTATATATAATATATAAAGTCTTATATATATAATTTTTTGCATGGGGCAATACATGGAAGAATATACTTTAAAATAATAGCAATGTTCATATTTGATAGCAGAATTTTGAGTGATACTATTTTTGCTTATTTTCCAGCTTTTCACCATGTTTGTATAGCTTTGGAATAACTTTGAAAAATAAAGGAAAATGTACTAAAACAAAATTATTGATAGCTAATGATAGTGGGAAGAAGGGACAAAAAAATGTTGTTTTTCACACAAATGTAAAAATAACTACTATCTTTTAAATGCTAAAAGGTTAGAGATGATTGAAATCTAAGAATAAAAATGTATTATTAAAATATTAATATAAATTTAATTGTATCAAATAATCCAGTAACAATGAAATCTTAAACACCGTGAACAAAATCATAACTTACAGCATTTGCAGCTGTCCCCAGTCCATCATAGTACATTACTCCTAGCTGGTAAGTTGCTTGATGATCCTTTTCCTTGATTTCTTCAAACTGTTCTAATGCTTCTTCATACCATCCCTAGAAGCTCCCAGGAAATATAGAATTATTTTATTATTATCTTAAAGGTGTCTCAGTTATTTAATTCCCACCTAAATACTTCTAGTAGCACCAAATAAAACAACAAAAGACAGCAACAAATTTATGGAATTTACAAGTAAGTTATTGACAATAATCAACACACTATAAAGTAAATTAAATAGACCTAAATATGGCAACTGAGAGAAGTGAGCAGGAGGAATCTGGATAAGATCCTCTTTGGCTCTCTTACCCTTGACTATTGTCAATCCTCTCTTGAAATGATAGTCTAGCCCACTGCTCACCCTAGCCTGGCACATCAACTGCCACTCCTGAAGTTTGAGAAATTTCAGAGCTGGAGCCAAAGTCTCAGAGAAAATTTGAACATCAGGATATTCACTATTATTGAATCTCCTGTTTGCATTATGGCTCATGTCCTCCAGTTTTCCAGTTTTCCAGGGAAGGAGAAGACATGTTAAAACAAATGTGATGTTCTCTAAAATTGTCTTTCTCCCATACTTCCTATAAAAACCTACATGTTATGTGTCATTGACTTAAGGCTCTTCAGCAGCCAGACATTCTGAGAACAAATACGCTAAGGTGTAAGGGACTAATATGGGGTTTATATCTTAATCCACCATGAAAATGCCTCATACTAAAAAATGAATCATTTGTAATGTGGAAAGAGGGTGTCACTGAATTGGAAGGTCATTACTAGGAAGAGAAGGCCAGAGAAAACACAATAATAACTGAATTTCTCTTTTCATAAAATAAAATTAACAAATAGATAAATTAACAAATACTGCACCAAAATACAAAAAGAAAAATATTTTAAAGAACACATAAAAATGAGTAAATGCTTGAGTTGTTAAGACTCATTTTCCTTTCTGGTTAATATTTGGCTTAGCTGTGAGAGGGTTGGAAAAGTTAGAATACACAAAGGAAGAGTAAGAAAGTTCTTTTAGTTTTCATGATTTTAAATGACATATACATCTCAAATATGCACCTTCAAACCAAATTTCTCCTTTGGGATCTAGCCTTTTACATAGACGTTTCTACTTTGAAAATCTGTCTTCTTGGATTACTAATGGGCATTTCAAACATAACATGTCCAAAAACTGAAATCTTGATCATCACCTCAAAACTCACTCTTCCCCACTTCTCTGTTTTCCAGGACCCAGCTCCACTGCTATCAGTCTGGTCAACCACCATCATCTCTTGCCTGAATTACTGGCACAGTTTCGCTCTAAATTGGTCTTGGTTCCATGCTTGCCTTCTAATCCATTCATCACAGATGCAAAAAATTTCAATGGTTTCTTACCACATTTTAAACAAACCTCATTTAGAGCTATTCTCTGCTTTGTTTATTACCACATTGGTCTCTTTTTTTTCCCAATTTATTTTATTTTTTAAAGATTTTTATTAAAATATAGCTAATATACAATATTACATTAGTTTCAGGTGTACACTATAGTTATTCAACATTTATATACCTAAAGAAGTGATCACCATGGTAAGTCCAGCAACCATCTGACACTGTACCACATTATCACGGTACTATTGACTATATTCCCTGTGCTGTACATTACATCCCCATGACTTTATTTGTTTTATACCTGGAAATCTGGACCTCTTATTCTGCTTCACCTTTTCCCCCCTTTTTAAATTTTTCAATTACAGTTGACATTCAATATTATTTTTTATTAATTTCAGGTGTACAGCATAGTGGTTAGACATTTATGTGATTTAAGAAGTGATTCTCCTGACTAGTCTAGTACCCATCTGGCACTACACATAGTCATTACCATATTATTGATTATATTCCCTGTGCTTTACATCCCTGTTACTATTTTGTAACTCTCAGTTTGTGCCTCTTAATCCCTTCACAGTTTTCACCCTGCCCCCAACCCTCTCCCTTCTATCACCCCAACAAATCTAGTACCAAACATAGTTTTTACAATATTATTGACTATATTCCCTATGCTATACCCTACATCCCCATAACTACTGTGTAAAAACCAATGTGTACTTCTTATTCCCTTCCCCCTTTTCACTCACCCCTAACCCCCCTCTCATCTGGTAACCATCAATATGTTCTCTGTATCTATGAGTCTGTTTCCATTTTGTTTATTTTGTTCTTTAGATTCCACATATAAGTGAAATCACATTGCATCTGTCTGACATTTCACTCAGGACAATACCCCCCAGGTCCATCCATGCCACTGCAGATGCCAAGAACCAATTGTCTTCCATGGCCAAGCAATATTGCATTGTATATATGTACCACCTCTTTATCCATTCTTCCATCGACAGACACCCAGGCTGCCTCCATATCATGGCTATTATAAGCAATGCTGCAATGAACATATGGATATGCACATGTCCCCTCAAAGTAGCATTTGGGTTTCTTCAGATAAATATGCTGAAATGGGATTACTGGGCCCTTCTTTGTCTCGTTATAGCGTTTGTTTAAAAGTCTATTTTGTCTGGTATAAGTATTGCTACCACAGATTTTTTTTTGTCTTTTTCATTTCCATTTTCATGAAATATCTTTTCCAACCCCTACTTTCCATATGTGTGTGTTTTTCAATCTGAAGTGAGTATCTCGTAGGCAGCATATGTAAGGCTCTTGTTTTCTTATCCATTCAGCCCTCCTATGTCTTTTGAGTGGAACATTTAATCCATTTACATTGAAAGTAATTGTTGATAGATATGTAGCTATTGCCATTTTATCATTCATAATTTTGATCTTGTTTTTTCCCCCCATCTTAAAGAAGTTCCTCTAACATTCCTTGTAATACTGGTTTAGTGATGAACTCCTTTAGCATTTTTTTTGTCTGAGAAGCTCTTTATCTGTCCTTTGATTTTAAGTGATAGCCTTGCTGGATAGAGTAACAACCTTGGCTGTTGGTCCTTGCTTTTTATCACGTTGAATATTTTGTGCCAATGCCTTCTGGCCTGCAAAGTTTCTGTTGAGAAATCAGCTAACAATCTTATGAGGGCTCCCTTTTAAGTTACTAGTTGCTTTTATCTTGCTGCTTTTAGGATTCTGTCTTTATCGCTAACCTTTGCTATTTTAATTATAGTGTGTCTTGGTGTGGGCCTGTTTGGGTTCATCTTGTTTGGGACTCTCCGCACTTCCTGGACTTGTATGTCCCTTCTCCAGGTTAGGAAAGTTTTCGGTCATTATTCAAATATGTTCTCAATCCTTTGCATTCTCTCTCTTCTCCTTCTGTTACCCTTATGATGTGAATGTTGTAACTCTTGATGTTGTCCCAGAGGTTTCTTAAACTCTCATTTTTTTTGGATTCTTTTTTTCCTTTTGCTGTTCCAGTTGGGTGTTTTTTGCTACCTTGTCTTCCAAGTTACTGATTTGATCCTCTGCTTCATCTAGTCTGCTGGTGATTCCTTCTAGTGCATTCTTCATTTCAGTTATTGTATTCTTCACTTCTGACTGGCTTGTTTTTTATGGTTTCTATGTCCTTTTTTATGCTTGCTGTCTCTGTTGAAGTTCTCTGAGTTCCTTGAGCATCCTTATAACCATTGTTTTGAACTCTGTATCTGGTAGTTTGCTTGTCTCCATTTTGCTTAGTTCTTTTTCTGGAGTTTTCTCTTGTTCTTTCATTTGGGATGTATTTCTGTTTTCTCATTTTGGCCTCTCTGTTTCTATGTATTAGGTAGACCTGCTATGTCCCCTAGTCTTAGCCAGGTGGCCTTATGTAAAAGGTGCCCTATAGGACCCATTGGCACAGTATCCCTGTTCACCTGCTCTGGATGCTCCTGGAGCATCCCTTGTGTGGGTGTGTGTGCCGTCCTGTTATAGTTAAGCCTTGGTTGCTGTAGGCATGTCAGTGGGTGGGACTGACCTTCAGGCTAATTGGCTGAGTGGTTGGCCATGTCCACAGCATGTGGGCTGCTGTGCGGGGGTCTTACCCCACTGAGTGGGGTTTGCCCCAGTGGGGTCTGGTAGCTGTTGAGACCTCCCTTTGGGTGTGCCACTTTTGGGGCTAATTGGGCAGTGCCTTGCTGTGGTCTGAAGCCAAACTCCAAGTATGTTGGTTCTGGGGCCTCTTGGAAGGGGCTCTCGTGCAGGCCCAGTCATCCACTGCCTGTGACTGGCTGGGAGCTACCTGATAAGAGCTACAAAGTGATCCGCAGTTGTTCGCTGCCTCTGCTAACCATGGAGGCATGTGGGAGTGGTCACACTGTGAATGGTGGACACCTGCCACCAGTCCCAGGCCTAGAGTAGCTCTGCAAAATACCAGGACACCCTGAGGCCTGCTGCCACCTGCCAGCTCCCTTAAACTTCAGCCATCGATAAAGCTTCGTGCAGTATGCAAGCTGGGTGAGGCAGGGTCTCAGGGAATCACTAGAGTGGGAAGAGTTGTGGTCACCAGGTTAATGTAAATTCTGCTTTGGTGCTGAGCCTGAAGGTACTCAGCAAAAGTCTCAGAGCACACTGAGGCCAGTTGCTATCTGCCTGGAATCTGTGGACTTTGATAGTTTTCCAGAAATAGTGCAATGCAGGTGGGGCTAGCTGATGTTGGAGAAAGTTCCTCAGGTATTAGGGGAATTTGGTGGTGCCTGGTCCCAGTGAGTCAGTAGGGTGGAGCTGCGGAGATCACCAGACCAATCAGATTCAGATTTGGCCTGTGGGCCCCGCCTGCCTGCCTGCACAGGAGAAGGCCCCCTCACAGGGAAATGGCAGCTGTTCTCCAGCCCTCAATCTGGAGCAACACAACTCAGGGTTCCCCCTGTATGTCTCTGACACCCCACAAGTTACTGTACCTCTGCTGGAGCCCAAGGTAAGTGCCTGGGAGTGAGAGAATCTGTGCACGGGTTCTTTAAGAGGACGGCTGTGTTTCCCACAGCCTTCCTTCCCACCCAGAAGGCCAGAACCCCCACTGTTTTTCACAGCCTGAGGTGGTGGGAGCTCCTCTTCTCGGCACCAGTACTCTGGGTCGGGGAGGAAGCTGTGGGGCTGGGGTCCCTCACTCTTTTGGGGGGATCCTCCACAGCTGAAATATCCATCCTGGTTATCAACTGCCACACGGAGGTTTGGGGTTAGCCCATTTCACATCTCTGCCCCTCCTACCAATCTTGACGTGGCTTCTTTCCTTAGTTATAAAACTTCTATCCTTAGTTATAAAACTTCTGTTCAGCCAGACCTCAGATGGTTTTCCAGATTGAATGTTCTATAATTTAGTTGTAATTTTAATTTGTTCACGGAAGGAAGCAGGCACAGTGTGTATCTACTCTGTGCCATCTTGGATCTCCTCCGCATTGGTCTCTCTTAATTCCTAGAGCTCACCAAGCTCTTTCTTAGCTCTGAAACATTTCATTTGTTCTTCACTCTACCTGGAATGCACTTCCACCTGGCTGTTTGCATTGCCTGTTTCCTTCAAATTTTAGTTTCAACAACAGGTGTTTTCCACTCTATCTCTAAGTTATTCTCTGTCATAGTATGCAGTTAATTGCTTTCACAGTAGTTTTCCTTATTTGTAATTATAAATGTATTTTCTTCCCCTATACTAGAATGTAAACTTTATGAAATGGGAACCATCCTAATTCCCTCATCACTATATAGTTAGTGCCTAGCACAATAAATAGCAAACATTTATAAAGCACTTGTTAGGTGCTAGGCTGTTTTTTACAATTAATACATCTTCTCAATAGCTCTATGAGACACACATTACTATTCTCCTTTTACAGATGATAAAACTGAAGTACCAAGAGTTTAAGTATTTGTGCCCAAGGGTAAATAGTTAACAAGCAATAGAACCATATTCGAAGTATGCCCAAAGCTGAGAGATCATTGTCTTAACCATTATGCTATGCGGTCCTACTAGTGGCAGATGCATGATGAGTCCTCAAATATTTGTTGCCAGAATGAATGAATAAACCATCAAAAGATTAGAGAGTAAGTGGGATACAGGTGCACAGTTCCCCAAATATTCAATGAATGGCGAGGGATTAGGGACAGCTGGTCCCTTTTCACATTCTTCCCTTGGGTTCAGTGAAGAATTGATGCTATATTACTGATGTTGAAGTGACAGTTTGCACAGTTCCTCCTAGATGTACCTCACAGGACACGTATTCTCAGCTTAATGTGGGTAAAGAGGGCAATTCCCTCCTTACTCTATAGAGGAACATTTAAGCTACCTTTAAATACTAGGTAAGAATCAGGATCTTCAAATATTATTACATGAAAATATTTTATAAGTGGTATTAAATATTTTGAGCAAAAATATGAAAATTAGATTTTTAATTTATTGTGTGAGAATGGATTTCATACCATAAAGTCTCCTATAAATGACTTTCATTAGAATGACTTTTATGAAGAAAGGTCAGATATGTCCATAAGCTGGTACTAGTGTATCTCACTTAGAACCACAACCATAATCTATGGAATTTGACAGAATTTCCCTGGTATTACAATGTAAGGAATTCTATAGGAAATTTTGCTACAAGGATCTAAGAACAGCATTTTATGAAATGAAAACAAAAAAATATACCTCTTCAAAATATAGTTGACCTCGTAGGAAATATGCCATAGCATCCCCTTTTCTTATTCTTTCGTTCAAGATCTGCAATGCCTTATCCATTAAATTAGCATGGTTGTAATGATCTGATTTAAAAAAAGGTAAAGAATTCCATCTTTATCCATACAGTATGGAACGTACATTCTTCTCTCTTGAAGTCATAAATTATATAGAATTATCTGACACTGTTTATACTAGTTTCCTTCCTAGTTCTCATTTTTAAAACTGGCCTCCTTAGCCAAAGGAAAAAGCATTACCTTAAAAAAAAAAACCAAAAAAAAAAACCACCAAGGTATTATCACAGTACCTAACACCATGCCTTGTATAATCAAGAAATATTTGTTGATTGGTTTTCAAAGTAACCCTGTTTACTACTATGCAGGTGCTTTAAGCAATGCAGTCGGTGTGCGATTCTTTAGGCAAAGCTGTCCTATGGGTGAGTGAAATTCTTAATTTGAGACTTAATTAGAGCTACTATAACCAAATGAGCTAACCATCCCCAATTTAATTTAAAAAAATATATAGAAAAAATGGTAGCTTTAAATGCCAATTTCAAGTAAATTATGGCATTGTTCTCCACAGTAGAAGCGACATTTGGCTTCCATTTTCTAGAAAGGTGTTTTAGAATCCTGAGTGTAAAATCAGGATTGGGCTCCATGAAACTTCTCCACTGATGAGTTGCTACCAAATAAGCTAAGTCATAATTTCACATATTTTTACAGGAAAGCTAGAAAGAACTGTAAACTAAACCACTTCCTTGACAGCAGTAAGACTCGTTTCTTGTCTTTTTTCTCTGGTGCACAGGATTATCTTTTAGTGAAAATATTATCAGAATTTTTACCATTTTTTTCCTTTATCCACTGGACAAATTTTTGGTTCTTAGCAGCACCCTGAGAGGTATAAAAGGGGTTCTTGGGCAACTTTTCACTGGTCAACTTCATCCTGTTTCCACAATGTGTATCCTGTAAACAAACATAAAAAATAAGATAGAAATATTTTTCTTCCAGAAAAATTCAAAAGGAGACTCCGTTCCACTTTGCATTCATAAAAAGCAACTTCTCTGCATTGCCTAGGGATAGGGTACCACATTACCAGTTCTGGGTTGTGACTATTCCTTCTTAGGAAACCAGGACCCTTTATAGTTATGAGAAGCACACTATCTTCCAGGTCTGCTTCCACAGCACAGGATTAATGCTGAGAGCTGCTTGCAGGTCCTCTCTGACTGAGTTCATACGCTGCCATGGGTCATGTGAACCACCACAGCTGCTGCCACTAGTAGGATTTGGTGACACTGTCCATAGATATAGTTCTTATGCACTGGTACCTTTCTTTTGCCTTGTATCTGAAGCTCATCAGACGTATCCGTTTCACATTAAAGCATTTGTCTATTTTACCTGGGAATACACTTTATTTTAGCTCTGTTGTTTGGTTTTATCTTCCCGTCTGTATTGAATTGCCATGTTATAAGATGGATTACAGATGAATGGAAAATCAGAGCCTTTGTATAAAATGTAGAGGCCACCTCATTTGGGATGATGGAGTCCAGATTGGCCTAGGCTGAGGACAGTGAGACAGCAAACTCAGTTGTTGCTATGTTGTTTTGTTTACTCCTCTGCATTCTACGGTTATAGCTGGCTTTCACCAATCAGGAACAAGCTTCCAGTAAAGGTTCTTGATTGGTGGTGAAGAGAAGAATACAGTCGACCTTTAGTGTGATTGGAAAGCTGCATTCCTACAAGTATATGATAATAAATTGCTTCATTAATGAGAATGAAGTACAGAAGGAGATAATTCAGTATATTAGGGGAAAAAATCATTGAAATATCTGTGATTTTGGAGTAGTCAATTTAATCTTTTTAAGAGTCCATTTCCTCATGTGCAGTTTGGACTATAAGTAGTTTGAACTAGAGAATTTTAAAATGTCTGTCCCTAGATATGTAAAACTCTTTTTTATATATTATATATAAGATATATTTTTGATATATTATGTACAAAATATATTATATTTTATATAATTCCAAAAATATCATGGTTTCATTAGTGAATATAAAAGTTTCCAATGAGATTTAGGGTGAAGCAATATTAGGTAAAGTATTTAGAAGAAAAACAATCCGAATAAGATGGTGTAGGTAGCACTATCAGTTTACTCAGAAACTGATTATAGAAGTTTTTATTTCACTGAAGTCATTCAGGATATTCCTGTATCCAAGGAAGCTAAGAAAAAAATTTGGCATATTCAGGAAGGTC
The DNA here is from genome assembly GCF_036562045.2 of Rhinolophus sinicus. NCBI lineage: Eukaryota > Metazoa > Chordata > Mammalia > Chiroptera > Rhinolophidae > Rhinolophus > Rhinolophus sinicus. The sequence goes on along the minus strand of NC_133754.1, from coordinate 76,052,599 downwards.
TTCGGACATGAAACAAATCAGAAAACAATACCTTACCTCCTTTAAGCCCACGCTGTCCTCTGTGCTTTCAATACCGCACATGGTTTTTGTTGCAGTAGCTCACAGGAAGGGTTGTTGCGGGTTAGAAAATATAAACGAAGATTTATTGAGATCATACAAAATGCCAGGTATTGTTCTTTGTTCTAAGCGCTTTACAGGCACTAACTCATACAAAACTTTACGAAATAGGGGCTATGATAAGGCCCACTTAACATATGTGGAAACTGAGGCACGGTGAAGAAGTTAAGTAACTTGCCTCAGGTCATAGGGCTAGGAATTGGGACGCCTGGAATGCCCGTAGCACCTGTGCACTTCATCATTTCACTGTTCTCAAAAAAGCAAAACTAATATGAGTTTTTTAAATGGCAGGACTCTGGCAAGAAGGTAAGCCAAAATTTAGTACTTTCTAATTTCAGAAAATGAGAACTAAGAAGATTTTTAAAAGCAAGAGTATGTGTTTATTTTTAATACCAATTCTTGAGATGAGATATAAAAATCATCATTTGAAACTTGACAACATGCAGTAAATTTAGAAAATTCTGTAATATAAATTGTAGACATGAATCGATGATATAAAATCTGAAAGAAATCTCTGATTTTAAAGGAAGGGCAGGTGGAGTGGACACTGATGGCTCCTTCCCAGATCCTCTTTACTAATTACTGTGCCATCTCCAGCTGCTGTGTGCAACCAGCACCAATATCTAATTCTGGAACATTTTCCTAACTCTAAAAGAAACCCAGTAGATGTTAGCAGTTATGCCTGAATCTTCCCCTCCCTTTCGGCCCCTGGCAATTGATCTTTCTGTCTCTATAGATTTGCCTATTGTGTAAATACCACATTTTCTTTATTCATCCAATGATGGGCATGTAGGTTGCTTCCATGTCCTTTGTGAAACTGAGAGTAAAGGCCAAATACTGGAAGCACACAGAGCATTCTGGGAGAGGCACCTCTCTTGCCTTGAGACAAGTGCTAATTGGACACGCAAAATGATTTCCTCTTTTTGGCTCCCATGTATAATAAATGTAGTGTAGAACTATTTCTCCCCATCTTTTACAGTTAATTTATCCTCACCCCTTTGAAAGCGTTTTTCATAGCAACTTGATGCTTTTAAAAGCATTCAGTTTAGTTTTCCTAAAAATTATAGCTCTCACTTCTCACTCATATTTCACCAGTTATATAATAATTATATTACATATTATCATAATCCTTATAAATGTGGAAAAAATTCAAACTGATATCAGCCCAAGTAACTGAGCATTCTAGAGGACAGCCTGATAAGACCTTCCAGGAATCAATGCAATGGGCAGTGTGTTTTACAGAGGATCAGAAGTGTATTGGTTAATCAGAACAAAAAATTAAATAGTGACTGGTTATGAGAATTTTGTTCCTTGTTTGATTAAAACTAGTACATGCTGGTTTAGGTATCTTCTGTCATTATTATATTTGGAAAGAGAGCTTACTTAAAAGTGAAGTTAAATATCCGAATAAACAAAAACTTCTTTAATGGCTATGGCATACAGAAAGAAATATAATATATAATGGTTTAATGTTAAGTCACCTCAAGTCTTTTTTTAGAACATTTTAGTATAATTTGAGATTTATCGAAAAGTTGCAAAGGTAGTACAGAGAATTCCCTCACCCAGTTTCCCCTTTTATTAATGTTACATTATTATGGTACATTAGTCACAATTAAGAAGCCAAAATTGTAAATTACCATGAACTAAACCCTACCCTTTATTCGGATTCACTAGTTTTCCCACTATTATCCTTTGTTCTGTTCCAGAGTCCCGTCCAGGTTACCACACTACATTTAGTCATCATGTCTCCTAGCCAACTCTGGTCTGGGACAGTTTCTCAGATTTTCCTTGTTTTGCATAACACTCACAGTTTTGAAGAGTAATGGCCAGATATCCTGAAGAATGTCTCCCAGTCTAGGTTTATTTGAAGCTTTACTCGTGGTTAGACTTGGGTGATGGGCTTTAGGAAAGAATATCAAGAAGTGAAATGACCTCACCACATCATATCAGGGGTGCATGCTATCAACATGACTTATCACTGATGATGTAACAATTGTCTGGCCAAGGTAGTGTTCACCATAAAATTACTTTTTTCCCCCTTCCCATACTCTACTCTTTGGGAGCAAGTCATTATGGGTACCCCACACTCAAGAGGGCAGAGTGGGGGGAGGATTAGTCTCCACTTCCTGGAGCAGGGAGTATCTACATGAAATGTTTGGAATTCTTTTGTAAGGAACATTTGTCTTTTCCCGCATATTTCTTTATTTTTTCAATCATCTATATCAGTGTGGACTCATGGATATCTATTTTGTTGAATTATAATCCAACAGTACATTGTGTTCAATAAGGTTTGGCCATCTGAGCTCTTTCAGGTTGACTCCTGTGTCCCTTTGACATGCATCCACCCTTTTGTTTTTTGAGCACTTCCTTACTTTCTGGCAGCACCAGATGCTCCAGGCTCCTCTTGTATTTTCCCTACCCCGTCCCTAGAATCAGCAGTTTCTCTAAGGAGCTCTGGTTTCTCTTACTATTAGAAGACAGTATTAGAAACCAAGATTGAGAGCTTGGTGTGTTCATTGTTACTGGGGTGTCACTGCTTCTAGGTCCCCTCACAGTAGGCAGAAGTAGGACATGTCATACTAACCCATGTATACACACATACTTATAATTATTTCTGTATCTATATTAACCTGTGTATAAGTTCATACTTAATATCTTCAACGAATCCAGTACCATATGGCTCATTCTAGCTTTCTCTACTTGCTTATCTGTAACCTCCCCTTTCCAAAAATAGCAACCCCATCTAAAGGTTTAATTTTAAGAACTAATTTTTCACGCTTTTCCTTACTTCATTCAATTTTATAAATTATCTGTAATTTCTACAATATATCATTGAAAGACAGACATGCCTAGGAGGGGAATTGAAAAATAATGACACCCTCCAAGTTTTCCTACTTCTTACCAAAACAGTGAAGAAGTAGACATTTGAATATATATTATCATTGAGCCTGTGCAAACCTGAAGCTTAATTACATGCTTTAAAAAATAGTGCTTACATAATTGATAAATGTGAGAAAATTGGCAATACGGACATGTGACAACAATACCTTTGCAGTGCTATTCTTTAAATATAAAAAGGTATTGTGAATAGCTTAAATATAAAAAATACAGAACAAAAGCACGATTCTATATATGTATTTGAACATGAATATGTATCCACATTTATGTTCAAGCTTGCATATGAATAAAACTGTTTGAAACGATCTCTTGGATCAGTGCATCAGTATAGTAATACAAGTTTATTATTGCAAAATTATTGTATGGCTCATTACAAAATAAACAATATGCTAAAATTTATATGATAATATGCTAAAATTATAACTGAAAGGCCACTTACTTGTAGAGGACAATGAACTTATCCTCTAGAAGCATAATAATAAATATATCTATTTTTCAGTCCTGTTCTCAAAAGTAGATAGAAGGGAGTCACCGAAGACTTTTTCAGGGAAAAGAAATATATGGCTGGAGCTTTAGTTTTTAGCTAGATTAAACTGGAAAACAAAAGTGCTTAAGAAAAGATAGTCAAGAGATTGTATATGTGGTCTAGCTACAGTTTGAAGTCAGAAAGTCTGTTTCTGAAGTTTTACCAAAAAGAATGACTTGAGCTGAACAGTATTAAGGAGCTCCAGGAGAGCCACTTCCCCCATCCCTGAATTTCTGCCTTCTACTCCCCGCCCCCCAACGCCAGCAGCTCAGGGGACAGTCAACCCTGCCCATGGGGAGGAGGAGCCCAACGTCATAAACGCCCATGGCCTGGGCTCCTTCATTTACCCGGGAACTCTCCCCGCACTGCTTTCCTCCTTTATGTCACGCCGTCCCAAGCTCAGTGAGCTCAAGTTTAATAGTGTGGACTTTGGACATTTCCCCGGGGCACAAGTCCACTACGGTGCTTTAACCTATTTGCAGGAGCGGGTACTTTACAATGGTTGCTTTATTTTACAGGATTTCCCAACGTGGGGATGGTATCTTAAACCCGAAAACCCAATGGGTCAGGTTTGATAAATCATTTAATTTGGGGGGTGAGGAAAGGCGGTCCCTGTAGTAAAACCCGTCCTCTTAGCTCACACTGCCCCCCGTCCTGCGCCCCCAGCTCTTGTTTCCTTCCCACCTGCCCTGGGTGTGGGTGACAGAGGCAAGCCTTGGGGCGATTTGGAACTTGAGGCAGAAGGAACTCGCGCGTTCCTTCCTCCGGAGCTGGGGGCCGGGGGACGCGACGGCAGCACCACGCGTAGCGGCTTCCAAAGCGGGCGCCGCGCATCTCCTTATTGCTCCCTCGTTTCCCGGTTACGTGCGTGCTGGCGGAAACCAAAACCTCCCCCCACGACGCCCACTTCTCCACAGGGATTCAAGAGCTGGGCACGCCAGTGTGAGACGTGCCAAACTCAGCGCGCCTTATGGATGCCGCGGCATCCCAACAATTCGGGAGCCTGCCCTTCATGGCGCACGCGTATAGAGGCTCCACGGCGGGGTGGTGGTGGGGGCTGCAGGGGAGGCCTAGGGCCCCGCCCCCAGGTGGGCGGGCCTGGCACCTCCGAGATGGCCAATCAGCTAGTGGGACCACACTGCTTTCTCCTCGCTCCTCCTGAGCAGCGGCACCAAGTTTCGGGTTGCACGTGCCAGTGTTTGTGTACGTGCTGCAGCCACAGGGGTGGGAAAGGGCCCCGCAGCCAAAGGATAGGCTGCTGGGACGCTGCCAGCGCTGGGGCACGGCGGTGAGGGGCCGGCCGGCTGGCCTCAGCGATCTTTATATTCTTCCATACGTGGGCGGCTTGTGCACTCTTACCTGCGTCTGCAGCGAGTGCCACACCGCTCTGCTCGCCCCAGGACTCCTGTCCTCTGCTGTTAGGCGGGAAATGCTGTTGCTTGATTGCAACTCAGAGGTGAGACTCGGGCCCCTTTTGTCCCACAGGCTTAAAAGCTTCCAGATGTCTGTCTTCTCAGAAGCGTTAGTGAAGGTGAAATGGACTGACCACTGGGCGCTGCCGAGTCAAGCCTCTTCCGAGTTGGAAGGTCGAAAACCGGGAGGGTGTGGGACTGGACAAAGGCAAGAGGGCTGCTGGAACTGTTGTCTTCCCGCAGGTGGACAGTTTGAAGCATCTGCTGGAGACCGGGGACTCAGTCAACGCACCCCCGAACCCCTTCGAGCAGTCGCCTGTCCACTTGGCCGCAGGTGGCGGCTGTGCTTGCTTGCTTCTCTGGCAGCTGCAAACGGGCGCTGATCTCAACCAACAGGTAACTAGGTAACTGATTGTTACTGTGTGCAACCCTCCCCTCCACCCCAAATCCACACACACGTTTTTTTAGATGCCCAAATATTCAGTTGTTAGCGTTGTTATAAACATATCTATACCAGCGATGTCCAAGAGAAATATACGCGTATAATGAAAGACACATGTGTAATTTAAAATATTGTAGTAGCCACATAAGTAAAATGAAACATGAAATTAATTTTATAATTTAATTTATAACTCAGTTTATGTATTGAATGTTATCATTTCAATATGTAATTGATATAAAACATTACTGATATTTTACATTTTCTTTTCATGCGTTTTCTCAATCCAGTGTGTATTTTACATTTACAGCTCATTTCAATTCAGACTAGCCACATTTCAAGTGCTCATTAGCCATATGTATGGTTACTGGCTATTACATTGGACAGCATACATAGGTCTACAGTTTATTTCTAAAGGAACAATTACTACATTATCAAATTAAAAGTCTCAGTATAGCAATTGAAACATGCTCACAACCATTATAGTTTCCTGCAGAACTTTCTTATGGTGGTCTACATCGTCCATTGAATATCAAGTATGGTGAATTTTAAATTGTAATATTTTTTACTTAGAACTCTTATTTTGCTTTTACTCACTGAAATTTTAATGTATGTAGCTGCACACATTGTTATTAATGAAAACTTTGTAATTAATAGCATACCAAGTGACTTTATTAAAAAAAAAAACTTGAACTAAAATATCAGTCTAGTACAATGCAGTTCTAACCCACTCAAATAGCTTCCTCAAATAATAATTAGACTTCATTCACCGACTTCCACAAGTATTTTGGGGAGAAACTAAGATGTGTTGTCTTATCTTTAAGGATGTTTTTGGAGAAGCTCCACTACACAAGGCAGCAAAAGTTGGGAGCCTGGAATGCCTTAGCCTGCTTGTAGCCAGTGATGCCCAAATTGAGTAAGTATAAACTTAGTGGCTTTAAATTGGATTAAACTAGTCAGACTTCTGAGATGAATTACATGTGCTCTTAAAAATGATGCTTGCTGATTGATAATTTAGTGTTATCATTTAAATGTTGACTCAGGCTGTTAATATCTGATACTATTCAATTTGTGTAATTAAAAAAAACAAACGGATCCTGAGCAATCAGAGTTGCAATTCAGCTCATCTATTCTGGCATTGTCACATCTTAGTTTTGGTTTAGGAAAATCCGTTCTATAGAAGTTCTCATTGATTTTCTTTGGGAATTTATTCATTGTATTGAACACAGAATACTCTTTCAATTACTTAAAACTGGAATGCCCACTCTGTGCTGGACTCTGCTAGCCACAGAAGATACAACAGTGAGCAAAAATGGAATTTCTGTTTCCTTTACCTCTTCTGTTCTGCAACCAACATTTGTATGAGCCCAAAGCTCCTTTGTTAAGAAGATATATGTAAAAAAAAAAAAGTCTAAACAATTGTTAATTTTTATTTAACTCGATTTTTGTCTTAAATTCAGTTTATGTAATAAGAATGGGCAAACAGCTGAAGATCTTGCTTGGTCATGTGGATTTCCAGAATGTGCCAAATTTCTTACGTCAATTAAATGTATGCAGGCAAAAAAAACAAGTGAAAGATCCGATACAGATCATTGTGTTCCAGTGCTCAGACAGAAACGAAGTTTTGGAAGTGCAGAGAATATAAACGGAAAAAGGAAGTGTTGGTAAGTAACTCATAGTTTCTTCTTTCTTCTTCCCTCAAGGATTTTTTATTTAGCACAGAATTTATTGTTTCATTTGAATATTGGCAGTCTTATTTCTAGTATATCTTTTCGTTCTCATGAACACATTTTAATACTGATTCTAGAGACCAAAAATTGTGCTACATGGAAGAAGGTTGGGGAGATAACCATTTAAAAAAAGTTTTTAATATTAATATGTTTTTTTAACAACAGATGTCATGTCATGTTGGTTATGAAGAGGTTTGAAGAGGCCTTCACTTTGTGCAAATCTACTGCTTAGCTTACAAGCTATGGCTTTTGGCTCAACAGGTGTTTCTAAACTCCTGAGAAGGAGGAAAACTTGTAAGTGAAGATAACATTTAAGAATACCTGTATTTACATGCTATAATATTTTGGTTGTGCATGCTTTGTCTTTTACGGTATTAAAGGAATGTCTAAAGAATAAATTCTTTTCTGTGTGTAGTATTTACAACCTTTGAAAAAAAATCATAGGTTAAACCATCAAACTACACCCAGGATTTAATTTGAAATTAAACTTTTAATTAACAAATTTATAGTGAACTTTACTACTGTCTTTGAAGTCCAAGGTATTTTAAATAATATTTGGTCGCTGAGGAAGACATAGGTTATAGTAAGCATCCTTGTTCCAGAAGTCTGGGCCCTTCCATCCACACCAGCCCTACATTGGGAGAAGGGAAAGGAAAACATTTTACAAAGTTATAGGACTTTGTAACATTGTAACATTTTACAATCCTGCTCTGTCAGCAGGATCTTGGAATAAGATTCTAAATACCTATCGGTGTATAATTCAAAGATTTGGATCCCTATAAAGCATAGAAAAGTAACTTACTTGGGTCCATTTCACATAGAATTAAAAATTTTTAAAAATTTTTTTTAATTCTATGGTATTGAATCATAGAAATCATAAAAAAGAAAAGCTTCCTTATGGTAACTATTACTTCAAATTCCACATTTTATTGATTCTAAGATATATAGTTTTACAAGTCTGTCAGTTGATGGTATGTGATAGTTTAATTGGCAGTCTGTTTTTCTTAGTAGTTCTTAAAAGATTATAATATGTTCCATGCAGAGGCATCTTAGCTATGAGGAAATATGGTGTTGAGAAATCTGAGCTTGCCCCTTGAATTGCATTCCATGCCTTTCATTTTCCTCAGGCTGTAATCATTCCACTTTCCATTCTTCATGTCAGTATCAGTTCTTTCCCCAGCAGAGAAAATGACTTCAAACAAAAATCTCATTGTGAATATAAACGTTTATCAAATTTCTTCTAGGGCCATTGATTTATTTTCTTAAGACCCACCTGACAACTGCTCTGTTGTATCATTCTGAAATGAAATGCTTTGTTTACAAAATACTTGTGAGGAGGCTAGCTAGGACTCTTAAAATACCACGGAGTGAGTGACAAGTAGTGGTCTTATTCCTTACCCTGACTGGCTGGGAAGCTGCACGGTATTTTAGCTGAGACCTAACACTGAAGTTCATAGTTCCTATACGAGATAGTGTGTTAGCTCTGTTTTTTAGTGTGGAGGCAGGAGGGTTGATTAGAGATGATTTTTAATTTTTTCATGTTTCTTTTACTGATTGCAAAAACAAGATATACATTGTAAAAAGTCAAATGAGATTAAAGTAAAAAATTAAAAAAAGAAAAAATCTTCTACCAGTCCTCCTGCTCCCAGCTGCTAAGTTTGGTTTATTATCTTTGAGACCTGTTTCTATACATAAATAAGCTTATTTTCAGTATCTACTATTTTTAGCAAAACTTTAATAAGTTAATTTAATATCCTAAAATCTGTTTTCTTAATGATAAGAAGGGAAAAAAAAGCTTATACTATCTCTGTTTAATCTTTTTGTGATCCTTTTACACATGTAGGCCTTCTCCAGGTAACAGACTCAATTTTTTTTTTTTAATAGATGTGGGTAGAGAGTGCCCAAACCAGAAACTGATGGGAGCAGATAGGGGAACCATGCTTCTTTCCTTTGAGGTGACTGGCCTGGGAATGTCAAACAGGAAAAGTTCTACAAGAAAGTAAAGAGGCAGAGGCAGAATGTTCCCTCAGAATATAGACTGTGTATTTGTGTCCCTCCAAAATTCATAGGTTAAAATCTAATTCCCAAAGTGATGATAATTGGAGGTGGGGCCTTTGGGAGATGCCGCCTCCTCACAGCTCTAGATACGTCCATATAGTGAGGATCATTGCCCTCGGTTTATAATCTGTCTTTTGGTAACAGCCAGTTTACTATCCTCTGGTTCTGGGCTCTGTGCCTTGTATCTAAATTTGTGTTGAATAGATACTTACCTTTTCCAAAATAACTTGGAGATCTTCAGCCCCTGTATAATGTGGATCTAAAATCAGAAATTTGATCTGCCCCGTAATCTCATTCCATGCAACTCCTAGTATTGTGTGGGCCAAAACTCCTCCCCCTACAGAACAAGAAATATGAAATAGGACTATGTTAATAACTTTCTATTCAATTTCAATTTAAAAAGATTATTAATTGATCTAACAGCATTAAAATTGACTAGCCTACATTGTAAAAGACCACAGTGTCGAAAACACTCTGAAAAGATAAAATTACATCTTTAAGACAGAAAAGATACAATCATGTCTATAATCACATAAGGTTTATATTCCTTTGCCATATTTATAAAATTACCTAAGCTGCATTTAGGAAGGTCCACAGAGGGTCTAAACTCCTCCCCACAGAGTAACCATCACTGCTGTGGTACCACTCTTAACAGATGGGCTGCCTCTGCTCTGAGTACCTCCAATGATACAGCTATGCACTCATTCAGTTCTTCCTGATACGCTGCTGAAATCTGCCTCCCTCCATTTCCTACACTCCGCTCTTAACTTGCCTTCTGTCATCACAGGACATGTCTTGTTCCTCATAGAATTATGATTCTTTAGGTCAGCTAATCCAATGCTTTTATTTTATAAATAAAACCCAGAGAGGTTAAGTAATTTGCAATAAGGTAACACAGCGAGCAAACTAGTGACAGAGCCCAGTGGAGTGACTTCACCTCTTTTCCATACTGCTTTCCACTTTTTATGTATCTGAACACAGTTATTTCTCTTCTTGGCCTTTTCTTCTGGTTATTATAATGTTTTTTGTAACTTTCCTCCTGCCTTGCAAATTTTAAAATAAATATCCAGAGGACATTCCGTATGGTATAAAAGCTAATTTTAAAATGTTTAAAAATGACTGACTTTACGTGCCATTAACTATTTATGTTACTGGTAAGTTTTACATACTCTCCACTCTACCAAAGGAGCCCAAGATGTGCAAAACACCGTACCGATCATGACTGGCGTTCCTTCACTCTGGAAATGATGAGCCAGTTCCCGTCCTTGAGAGGCCATTTCAGAACCTTGGCTAGAAAGAAGCCATTTTTTATCAGAAGAATTATTTCTAACACTAAGGTTAGATAACGAGTTTAAGAATCAATGTTTTCTACCTTTTATTTCTTTTCTGGTTACTGAAAAAAACTAATATAAATTTAAATTCAGTGGTAAATTAACTGACTGAGAGAGCAACTTAAAGCAACATAACCTTTCTAAACAGTTAATGCCAGTAAATGTGTTAGGGAAGAAGCAAGAAGGCCTCGATTCTTCACTTCTGGGACTGCTTAAAGGGCTTGGGTTTTTAATATAAGATTGAAATCGGTCACTTTGATGCCCAGGGGTCTTTTATAGGTGGATTTAATTTCAAAAGAAAGAGTTTTAAGCCCTGGGTTCTTCTTGCTGTCAGACTCTGAGTCTGCATTTCCTCATTTTAAAATTGGGATAAATATAATAATACCTGCCGGGTCTACATGACAAGAGATTCTAGGACTGAAATAGACAATGTCTGTAAAACCAATGTGAAAATTACAAAATGTTTTCAAGTACAACATAATAATTTTAGGGAATATTTCAATGTCCTATATAATATGTACTATCGAGAAGAAAAAGAAAGACGTACAGGTGAAGGGAGATTTTTTTTTTAGAATGGAGGTGCCAGGTGGTGCTAAACCTTAGCTCTTGCTTAGTAAGGAATATATTAATGTGCCCAAACTTTCAGTTTTTAATCTCCATATGTTTCGCTACTTATTCTATATTTGTTAGCACTGATTTCCACAGCCAACCCAGACTGCAATTGTGAAACCAGATGTATTGAAGTACTTGGACAAATAAGGATAATGTTACTATATTTATCAAGATTGTCATAGTAGAAAGTGTATTTAAAACATAAGCTCATAAAAGGAGGAAGCTAGTTGTGGCCATAGAAATCAATCTAATTTAGATTTGCTCATATTTTACTGTTAAGAGTTATGGCTAAGCTATATTGGAAAAAATGAAATGAATATATTATTAGTTTATTAACATCTTAAGAAGAAAAAGCAGGAGGTAAACAAAAAGGCCAGTCATAGATCAACATTTGATTTTTTTCCTTTCAAGACTTTTTAAAGACTTGAGCATAAAAAAACTTGATTTTCTATAACTCCACTCAAAGTTGACATATTTCCAAGTTTTTCTCTTCTCAGCTATAATTAGGACCGATCATGTAAGTATATATTACAGAGTCTACTCATAAACTCAAATGTCTTCTAAAAATTAACCCCAAAAATTTAGGGTTAAGAAAAATGAGATTTATAAGGCAATAAGGAGAGGAGTGAAAACAAATGCAGGAAAAAGGTAATTTTTTGATTATTTTAATAAAATGGCAAACTTTGAAATGATGTCTCTAATTTCCTCAAGTGTCCTTACCTGACAAACAGTATTTTTGAAGTGATACCAATCAGTTGGTTCAGTACTAGTTGTACCTCGATGGAGCCAATCCACTGCCGGGACCCGACAAATGTTGCTGGTTTGTCGCCAGCATCCACCAGAGCCTTTATGTATTTAAAAATACAAAAAAAAAACCAAAAACCCATACTTAAGACAGCTGTTAACAATTACACTTAAGGCATTTTCTCTGATTACCAGCATATTTTTTTCCTTTAAAACAAAGAGGTCAGTACCATGAGGTAATAATTAGTAGTGGTGTATTAAGGGCTAATGAAATGTACAATTGATTATAATTTGAAATGGCGTGTTCTGTACCTGCTGAATTTCTCTGTGTGTTGGAATGGATCGCTCTGTGTATCCTTGGTGTTTGAACCAAGAGCAGATGGTCTGCAGAGATCGGTAAGCACAGCCCCAGCCATTGTCGTCTATTCGATCCTGCATGTAATGATGATAACCATATATGCCCTGGACCACATAAATCTATATAAAATGAAGGAATATAGTAAAACATTAACTTAAGATAGATGCACGTATTTTCTATATACACCTGAGTCAAGTTTACTGCACTCAGAGCTAGACTGTTAACTTTAGTTGCTTATACAAATGCCTTCAGAGAACAGCGGTGGAACATTATACCCTCTTGTCTTTTAACTAAATGTCCAAAGTCCTTACCAAAGGATATATAAGGTCTGTCAAGTCCTGCCTGCTGGCCTCCCCTCCCACTTCATCTCCTACCACTTTCCTCCCCTGTGGCTCGCTCTGCTTTAGGTTCAGATATGCCAGGGACGCTCTGGTATCAGAGTCTCACAGTTCTCTGCCTGGAATCCTCTTTTCCCATATAATTTTAGAGCTCGCACCCTTACTTCACTCAAGTCTCTGTTCAAATGTCAGAGGCCTTTCCTGATTATTTGACCTAAAAATGGCATGCGCACTCCCTAACCACTCACACCCTGCCCTGGTTGTTCTGTACTGTTCAATTTTTTTATTTTTCAAAACACCACTACTTGGCACATTAATTATTATTTAAATGTCTCCCTACCCACGCTGATAATGTAAATTCAATAGGGTGTGCACTGTATCTTATTTATTTCTGGGCTCAACCTTCTACAGTGGCCCTGGCAAATAATTAATAGTCAATAAATGTTTGCTGAATAAATGATGAATGAATGAAGGAAGGAATAAAGGAATGAACAAACAATTGAAGGATCCATATAATGGGCTATATGAAGAATGTTTGCAATTTTGTAAACCTTCCAGTGATAGCCTACGTAGGCTATTTAAAGATCCTTAAATAATGGCCAATGTCATATAAATTCTTTCTTGTAGTATAATGCTAGTAATACACATGTCTTTTTTGATAAACGTATTATTATTTTTTTTTAAATTAGGTAAGAAGAGTCATGGACAAATATAGAATCCTCACTGAACAATTAGAGAATATATGTTCTCAAGCACACATAGAAAATGTATAACTAGACAATTATGAAAAATGGTCCCCAAAAGATACTACAGCCTAATCCCTGGAACCTGTGGATGCTATCTTAAATGGAAAGAAAGAAAAGGGTCTTAAGATGGGGAGAGTTTCCTGGACTAGCCAGATGGGCCCAAAATGCAACCATAAGTTGTACCCTTATAAAAGAAAGGCAAAGGGAAATTTGACACAGAGAAGGAGAAGAGAAGGAAACATGACTATGGAGACAGATACTGAGGGGGTGCAGCCATACATCAAGGAAGGCTGGCAGCTACCAGAATCTTGAAGAGGAAAGGAATGGATTCTCCCCAAGAGCCTTTGAGGGAGGATGGCCTGCTGACACGTTGATTTCAGCCGAGTGATATGATACTTCTTGTATCTAATACAGGTAATGAACCCATTTCGTTGTGGAAAATCAATCAACATTTACTCAGTACCTTCTCAGTGTCTAGGTACTTTGTAAGGAACCATTAAGAATAAAAACTGAATATATGATACATTATCTACCCTAGAGGAGTTTTAAATATAGTCTGAGAAAACAGTGTCACAATCTACTAGGAAACCAAGAGTTACATTGTTTGAGACTCTTAAGTTTTGTATTTCTTATTCTATGGTTCTATGACTGTGACAGAGCAAGATTTTTAACTAGAAATAGGTCTCTCAAGATTTCCTCCTGTATAAGCAAAGTAAGTGAAATTATTTAGTATCACTGAAATGTTGACTAAAGGCTCATTTGTATACATGTAATGGTGAGTGCCCAGCCAAGGTCTTTCTATGGGAAGCTGGTCTGCCCAGAGCTCCTACAGATGGAACTGATGGCCAGGACTAGCAGGGGACCCCTAACTCCCCTTGAGTACACACTGTATCATATATTCATTTCTAATTCTTAAAATGTCCTTACAAAGTGCCTGGAGACTCAGCACGTCCTGAATAAATGCCATGACAAAATGGCCAATCAAGTGTTCTCACTTGGGAATTTGAATTGAGAGGTGCGGAGTGACTCAGGCAGAAAGGAGCAGGGCATGAAGCTGACCTGATGCAACAATGAGCAAGCAACTATGAGGAACAGCAAGGAAAAGTTCTACAAAAGCTGAAACAATGAGGAAACAGAAGCTGTGAAGCTGAGAAAAGAGAGTAAAGGGAAGGAACAGGCTAGTTAGGACCAAAAACATACACAGAGAAAGCAGCAGAAATGCCATCAAGGAGTGAACAGAGGCCTGAGACTGAGGCAGGGGCTTTGTGCTAAGAGGCCCAGCTGTACAAATATTCCTGTTCTTGGATGCCCATGAGCTCTTTACTTACTGGCCCACATGTATTCTTAAAGGAACCTTCCCCCACGCTCCTTATGTGAGCAACCTTCAGTGAAGATCTGCCCCTTGCAACCAGGTACATGCTGCACAGAAGCTGCACCGAAAACACGTCGTAGTGCCTTATTAGACTTCTGTTCCAATGTGGTTTGAGTAGAATATGCCCTTAATTGGCATGATTTCTCAGGTTCAGAATGAAATGAAAATGGGACAAGGCTTTAAAGTAACTAGGGAATGAAATTTCAGTAAGGGAAATGTGGTACATAGCTATCTATTCCTAACCTTTTTAGACCACTGTGAATGACTGCTATCTTAAGCAATGATTATTAAAAGAAATGGATGGTAAATTATGTTTTAGGGATGACATATATCATGAATCAATTCTTACAAATCCCACTGGGTACAGACAAGAAACTAATGACATTCATGATCAATCAACTCCGATAAATAATGATTAAACTCACCATACCAGTCTCTATGTTAGGTGGATTGAGATAAGCATGTGGATTTCTAATGTAACCGTCTTTGTATGGTTCATCTGAAAAGTGATAAGCATTAGACCTTTTGAAATAAGGTCTGTCATGAGGCAGATTGAAAAGATCATGTAACTCCTAAATGAAATCGGAATCAGTAGGAAAGAACAGAAAAAAAGTTAAATGATTTAGATTCCTAGTCAGTAAATAAACTAAAGATATAAAACAGAAAATTAACTACATATTGGTTATAAGAGTTATCAAACACTCAGGTTTTAATTCACTAAGGTCAAAGAGGGTGAGAATAAACTAAAACCAAACAAAATATATTTTTGTTTATCTATATTATATGGGTAGAAAATGGAAGGGAACGTAGAAAAATGAAAACAATTTGTTAAGAGTGAGAGAACTGAGATATTTTTAAATTATTATAACACAGTTGGTTAAAATACACCCAGGATAAAGATTGGTTTTGAAACAGACTTGTAAATGAGTAAATTATAACTAACAATGATATTATATCAAAATATTTTGAAAAATCATTCAAAATAAATACAAGGGGTAGTGATTAAATTAGAATAGAAACTGATGGTATGAAACCAACCAATATGACTTCAAAATAAAAACACGCATATTTAAAATGCAAAAATATTCTCAATTGTATAATACATAATAGTTACTTCGAAAAATTTGACATTTTCTTTTTCGGATCTCCTATGTACTCAGCAGTTTGAATGGGACCATCAGCTCATGTCACTGTTGCCTCTGCAAATCGATTCATCTAGCACTTAACAGAGAGGTGCAGAGGGTTCCAGTATTATACCTCATCTCAGGGACAGAGATTAGAAAGCTGCTCCCATGTATGCTTTGATGGGTGCCAGAAAAGGACACACATCAAAAATAAGTACTCTAAAACCAGTCATTTTGCCAGTAAATCTCATTTTCTTGAAGGCTGAGCATGTTTTCTTAAAATGCCTCTAATAAAACCCAATAACCTTGGGAGGTGGGAGATGGAGTATTATTATAAATTCTAATTAGAATTAGCATTAATCCTAATTTCCCTTCCCTAACTTGAATCTTGTCTCTTTCACAAACCTGACAGTAATGGAAGGGAAAAGGAATTTATTAACATTCATCCATCAGCTGCTCTAGGTATGTAAGCATCTTTTCATTTCTTTATTTCATAATGGAAAAATAAAAAAATTTCATAGAACATATAAACCACATTGTCTGAGCACATAAAATTAAAATGTTACATATGGGTTTAGTGTAATATTTTTTCATTCATATGTAAAAACGAAGTTCTATGAAAACAGAAATTAAATAACATATAAAACCAATATTCTGTTTAAAGTTAAATCATAAAATAATTTCCAGTTACTAGAAATTTATAATTAAATATAAAATGAATGACAGTCACTTTTTTCTAAGAATAAATGAATTGGGCTTACCTTTCTATAGGCCTGCAGCTGACTGTCGGGAATTCCTGATGGATATGAAATTGTTACAAGATTTTTCTCCCCTGGTATTAAAAAGTGCAGTGGTTCGGGGACCACAATAGATGTTCCTTTCATATATTTCAAAATGCACTTTTCCATATCAGTTAGTTGATTATGAATTGCATCAACTAGATATTTACGAACACTGTGGAAGATATACAAGTGCATTAACAAAAGTTACAGTAGCTATGATAAAAGAAAGTATGGAGTTAATATATCCCTAATATAGTAAAAACAAAAAAATCCAAAAAACTTGATTGGCCCAAGTTTATTAAAGAAAGTCCAAATTATGAAAAGTTAAATAAACTCAATGTTTCCTCTGTGTAGATAAAGCAAAAACGCTATTGGTTTTGCAGCTTACCCTATTTCCTCGAAATAAACATTTAATTACTAGATGAGTTTTAGTTTAATAATAAACAAGGAGTAAATTATAGTAAAAATAACAACTACTACCATGGATATGCCAGTATGATACTTAAAAGTGGACTCTGGTTACTCTGGGGAAGGGTCCTCATTTAAATGTGACAGTACTACTATAACATACTTACTTTCCCCATGTTTCTTCTGGAGCAACAGATACAACTGCATCAACCGGCAAAGTCATGCTAATGTAGTGGTGTCCTCCGCTTTCTCTTTCAATGATGGGAGTTACAGCTGCCAGAGAGGTTGACATTTCCAGCATAAGATCTATATTTACTACTTGATGCTATGAAGATAAACAGTAATAGTCAACTTATAGCATAGTGAACACTAAATATAAAGGGTTAGTAAAAGGGCTTTTTAAGGACCAAAACTATATTACAGTAAATTGTTTAAAAGCTCAAATCTTAACAACAATTCTTCTCTGCTTCAAAATAATATGAAGAGAGGTGGAGAGTGAATGGAGAATGACGATGAAATCAGATTGATCTCATGTACTGATAAAAGTTAAAGCTGGTATAGGTTCACCAGGGTTCATTACATTATTCTCTCTACTTTTGTATAGACTTACAATTAAAAACAAATGTCAAATGAACAACATACGATAACCACACGTTAAAGGAACATTTAAACTATATACGCCTGCTCTAAAGACATAAAGAACTATAAACAAATATTGAACTCTATTAGCAGGGTTGATTTTGACAGTAGTATGGAACAATTCTGAAAATACTTTTTGTATATTGAACAAATTTAGCAAAATACTGAGGATACTGGAAGTCAGGTTTCTCACAGAGAAAAGGTTAGGGACTGTGTGAGGTTGAAATAGAACTGGAGGTATAAATGTGATTTACATAGATAAATGTGAGTGTATGTGTTATGTATGTGTGTGTATATATATGATTAGTATGGATGTATAGATGTGTATACTCCTGGAGAAACAGGTGGCTCCTGAATTGGAACAGGAAAAGTATATGATGTGCCTGGAATAGCTTGTGGAAGAAGGCCTGAAGTACTCAAAACTACAGTTTCAAAAAAAACACTGGAGCTAGACTGAGGGAGTCTCTACTGGCCAAATCTTGGAAAATATGAGCATCAAGATAACTAATACTCATAGTAACAGATTATAATGCTATGAATAAAATAAGAATCCATGCTTCTGTGCAGATAAGCAATAGATAAATAGAGAAAAGGAAAAGCTCTCCTCATGGTATAATGTCATCTAATAAATACAGAAGGAAACGATAGACTTAGAAAAATCACTACTTTGCAACCATCGGATCAATGTTGGATGCTGGCAAAAATTATCAATTGATGCTAGAAGTGGTAGGTAAAAATTTGATGAGGGATAGGATATACATAGTCTCGAAGTATTTTTCCATGAGATACTAATTATAAGGTGAAAAAAACAGAGTACCCTCACAGTGGGAAAAGTGGTGGATACCACATTAAGTGATCGAAGTCAACATTACCAATACTAGGAACTGATGGCATATGCCTCTTTAATACAATGTCTGTAGTAGTCCCACCAACAATGCACAACCTGAATCTAATCACACAGAAGGATAAAACAAACCGGACTGAGGAACATTCTACAAAATAACTGACCTGTACTCTTCAAAATATCAAGCTCCAATGACTGGTAATTCTCAAATCATTATCTACAACCCACAGAATTTTTGTACACTCCATATTTGTAAATCTAACAGCTTATCATGTGGACACCTCACTGGTGTCTCAAACATAACATGACCTAGACTGACCTCAGGTCTCTCCCATCTTCCATCTCTACCCAAGTAAGAGACTGGTCATCCCATAATCAATTAAATTGTTTCCAAGTATAATCCATTTTATTCCGTACATGTCTCTTGTATCCTTTGCCTCCTCCCTTATCACCATAGCTCCTGGTTTAGTCCAGCTTCTCCTGAAGTGGTCCTTGCCCATCTCTCCAACCTCATGTCCACCCTATTTTCTCCTACCAGCCTGGAAAAACACTACAGTCAAATTTTGTACAACTTCCTGCCTTGAAGAAGAAGCTCCATTTTTTAGCTCCAATATCTGACAAAATCTGTGGCACATGGCATGGAGGAACTCAAAAATTAAGAAACCAAGAACAGTGTGAAGAAAAGTAAATCTTTTATTTACTGTCTCATGCAAGCATCATGTGTCACTGTCAAGTTTCAGAATGATTCTTTTTTTTTTATTTTTAAATAATTTGTGGGAGCAAACAAAGCATCCCCGAAAACCTTAAGACATGTATTACAATGGGACAAAGTTTAGATACGTAAAACAGAGATATAATCTCAAGCAAATCATTTATCTTTCTCGACCTCACTAATCTGATCTGTAAAAAAACGAGAGTTGGATTAAATAATCTCTAAAATCTCAACTCCAAAATCAAGGATTTACAAGTTTTACCATTCAGAAGACAGATGATTTGCTTACCAGGTCTGATAATTTTTTGTCTTTCTTCCTCATGAATTTTCGTTTTGTACCTTCTTCCTGTTCAAATCTAAATTTTTAATACAGAGATGTTTATAACATGAAATGATGTTTCGAAAACATTTCTAGCAATCTTCAAACATACTCACTGGATAAAGCGCATTATGTTCTTACAAGCAGAACTATCAGTCAGTTCTCCTGGAATGGTGTTTTTGTCACTGTTAGGCCATATATACACTGAACTGTGGCGAATTCTGAACACCAGTGCATTTGAAGAAAGCTTTGTTGACAGGTCACTCAACACATGGTTTAGTGCTTTCTTGATAAATATTTCTAAATTAAAAAAATAAATAGAAGCTAATAAGAAAAATTTTAAACTCTTCAACATGAGTGCTTCCAAACACAAAAGAGTAGAGCATAGTAAAACTGACTCCCAAATATCTATTCTCCAGATTTAATAATTATAAAAAAATTGTTTTGCCTTTCTTTTTAAAAATTGAGATAAAATTCACAGACCATAAAATTCATTCTTTTAATGTGTACAGTTCAGTTACTTTGATTATATTCACAAGGTTTTTCCATCATCACTATCTAATTCCAGAACATTTTCACCACCCCCAAAGAAACCCTGTACCTACCAGCGGCCATTCCCCATTCTCCTACACTTACCCATGGCAATCACTAATCTACCTTTTATCTCTATAGATTTGCCTGTTCTGGACACTTCATATAGATGGAATCATACATTCTGTGGCCTTTTTTGTCTGGCTTCTTTAACTCAGCATAATATTTTCAAAATTCATCCATATTATGAATTCATCCATAGCATGCATGAATCAGCACTTCATTTCTTTTTATGGCTGAGTAATATTCCATTGTACAGATAAAACACATTTTTGTTTATCCATTCATAAGTTGATACACATTTGGGTTGTTTCTGTTTTGGCTATCATGAATAATGCTGCTGTAAACATATATGCACAAGTTATTGTGTGGATATATGTTTTCAATTCTCTTAGGTGATGACCTAGGAATACAATTGCTGGGTCACATGGTTTTCATATATTTAACTTTTTGAGGAACTGCCAAATCACTTTTCAAAGGTGCGGCACTATTTTACATTCCCGCCAGCAATGTATAAGGATTCCAATTACTTTCAAAATACATATTAATTATAGCAATTAAGTTGTAGAATGCAATTCAAATTTCTTTGTAGCTCTTGTTCTCCTTGACTATATCCCACTAAGATTCTACAATTAAAGTACTGTGTTCTAAACTCACAGTAGTTGTTTTCCCCTTTGCGATATCATCAAACTTATATTTGTCTGACTTCATTTTCAGGGATTGCCTTTTAATTTAATAGAATATTTGAATATGTAAGACATTTTTATGGTCCCCAAATCAAAACTATATAGGAAGATATATTTGAAGAAGACAACTATGTTTAAATACTTGTCTCAGGTTTATACTCCTAAATCCTAAACCTATTTAACCCTGGTTAAAATATTTACTTAATTATCACACTAATATCTTGAAAAATAAATATCTTGGGGTTGTGGTAGAAAAGATTACCTATAACAAATGAGCTTTTAAAACCTCTTGATGTGTTTCAGAAAGCTGAATTTAAATATTTTTAGCTGCAAACATAATTCCTAGATTACCTTCTGTTTATCCCTGAAGGACCAAGATTTAAAGTGATCTAAAAAAAATTTGTGATATCTCTAAAGTTAAGCACCTCCTTCCTCTATATTTTCTCATTAATGATTCCCTTCATTGAATGTTTGAAAGAGTTTGATACAGGATGAGGAATACAATCAAGTAAGAAGACTGGTAAAAAGTATCTGCAGTCCTCATTTACATTTGAAATTACATCATTGTATCTATTGATTAACGGATTAATTATACTTTGCAATAAGTTCATAACAAAGTACATCTTCAATTTATATCAAGTTGTGAACTGTAAGGCTTTATCCATATCCAAGTAATATATTAGGGAACAACTACCCTTATACTGATAGTATAGGCCTGAGATTGGGTTTGATTTAGTCCTTGTAAAATGGTTTTCATCTTGATGGCTCATTAGAATCATTTAGAAACTTACTGATGCCTGCCTGGGTGACTTGCTTGAATTAGTGTGGGAGTGGGAATTGGAATGTGGACCAAGACTGAGAACAATTTTTCAGTATGAAGGGATGAGTCAGAAAGACCGATCTGCATTCTTTTCTGTTTCTACGGGGCCAGTAAACAATAGCCAGTTGGTGATTTCCTTCAAGGGATTTTGGCACTTTTCATTCCTTGTCTTTCTGAACTTCCTGTCTTCTGACACCATGATCATACTTTTTATGAGTGAGTTCATTTTTTCTTAAGGTGTTAGTTACCATCTTTCAGAGATACTACGTTCTCTATCTCCAATCCTGACCACTCTCCCTTAACCAAACGCCTGCTGGGAATTTGTACTTGATATACTGTGGCATCTCAAATGAAACACATCTCAAACACAACTCCTCATCTTCCTCACTGATACTCTTTACCTCCGTTTGTGGCAGTAGCCCAAGTCAGAAACAGGAAGACATGCTAGAATTTGCTTTATACAAACCCTGCTCGTTTTTCTCCCCTAGAGTTCTCCTACTATTCAAAGACAACAAAACATTAAAGAGAGTGGGTTCTGGAGACTCAAGGTTATGTACAGTTTCAAATCTGCAATGTACAAATCTGGGTGCATCATTTACATTGTGCTCGTTATGGATATTTATATATATTGTGACAATTCTCCGCAAGAGCCGTAAAGTTTTTAAGGAAGAAGACATCCTTTTCTAGTTTGCACAGAGACGCACCATCGACTAGGAGTGGTGTTGGAACACAATGTCTAAGTTTAAATACAATTTACATCACTAACTCTATGATCTTAGACAGTTTATCTCTCACTCAGTTTCATTTGCAAAATGGTGAGAATCTCAGTATAGTTCATTATCAATTTTATAATGAAAAAGGAAAGCTGTTAGCAGACCTACCATTAGCAGTAGCTAGCTGAAAAGCTAGATCCAGGCCTCCTCTTATTCTGAAGAGTATATCCGTAGTCTCTGAAATCACCTAAGACAAATAAAACAAAAATTCCATTGTAAAACAAAACAAACTCAACCTCATATGAATTAGAATCTAATTGAATTCAGATTAAGGCATTAATTAAGCTTCACTCTCCAAGCTATTTCATAAGTTGATTCCTTTTTCAGAGAAAAACAAAACACCCTAAGTTCTAAATCAGGGGTTCTCAACTTTTGTTCCATATTGATATCACCTTAGAGCTTAAAATACTGATTCCTGAGCTGCACCCCCAGAAATTCTGATTAATTGGTCTGGGGTGGGCCTAAGCACAGGGGTATTTAAAAGCTTCCATTCTCCCTTCCCCATGCCAATGATTATAATGTGAAAAGGCTGAGGACCACTGCTTTAAGATAATATTTCTAAATTATAGTCTTAATAATGAGTTTAACAATGACATGAAGATATCAATAATAAAGAACCAGTGTAAGAATTTGACAAGAACATTGAATCTAATATGATAACACCTGGTGGTCAAGATAATGACAGGAAATTAATATATCACTGATGGTGAAAGTATAAACTGGTAGAATGCTTCATAGGGCAAAGTGGCAATAAGAATTAAAAGCCTCCATTTAAAAATTCAGTCTAAGGAAATCTGAAAAATACAGAGATTCAGGTATAAGAACGTTCACCTAAATGTCAACAACAGGAAATTGGTTAAATAATTATGAATATTATACAGCCATGACAAATCATGCTGCTGAAGAATATTTAATGGCATAGGAAAATGCTTGCAACTTACAAAGGGGAAAAAGCACTTGCAAAATGGAATCAATCAGCAGTTAATTTGAGTCCATAGTCTGAGTTTAAGGTAGATGATGACATATGAAAAATGATATGTTAAATTATTCTGAGAATAATTTAAATTATTCTGAGAGATTTCTTGTGGGAAGAGATTTCAAAGATTTCATTAAATTCTCAAAATATATCCCAAACAGGCTGAAGAACCACACTACAGTTAAGAACCGTCTTTTGAAATAAATAAGTTTTAACATTTACTGAGCTCTTAACATGTAAAAGGTACTGTGCTAAATGACTGGACATATATGAACTCTGATCCTTAGAACATTATGAAGTAAGTGCCACTACCATTTTTCACATTTACAAATCCCTTGTCACATTATTTTAAGGGTTACTGCTTTTATTTTCCATAAATTGTAAATGATAAATGTTGAAAGACCATCCCCTTTACCCCAATTCTACTTCTGGGAATTTATGCTAAGGAAATAATCAAGAAAGTTCAGGGCAAATGTAGCTTCAATGTTGTGCATGGATCATACTGTTGTTCGTCATAATAAAAAAAATTGGAAACCACTCATAAATAGCTATCAATAAGAAGTCCATTAAATAAAGAAATCAGTTAAATACTATGCATCCATTTGGATAAAAAAATATTTAATGATACTGAAAGATAAGAAGGTAAAAGTTAAGATAGACAAGAGCCATCCATGTTGTCACAAATGGTCCTATTTCATCTTTTCTTACCGCTGAATAGTATTCCATTGTGTATATATACCACAACTTCTTTATCCATTCATCTATCGAAGGACCATTTGTGACAACATGGATGGATCTTGAGATTATAATGCTAAGCAAAATAAGTCAGACAGAAAAAGCAGAGAACCATATGATTTCACTGATATGTGGTATATAAACCAAAAACAACAAAAGAACAAGACAAACAAATGAGAAACAAAAACTCATAGACACAGACAATAGTTCAGTGGTTACCAGAGGGTAAGGGGTGGAGGAGGGTGATAGATGAAGGTAAAAGAGATCAAATATATGGTGATGGAAAGAGAACTGACTCTGGGTGGTGAACACTCAATGTGAATTATAGATGATGTATTACAGAATTGTACACCTGAAATCTATGTAACTTTACTAACAATGGTCACGCCAATAAACTTCAAGTGAAAAAAAAAAGATAGGCAAGAGCAAAGTTTAACTGTTACTGTATGAATTTACACAATTTAATCACTCAAGTCTGTCTTCTTCTCTGTAAAATTATAAAAATGTACAACTTCACGGGGTGGTTGTGAAGATTCCATAAGAGATCATATGTGAAAGCACTAGACTCTCCCTAGACTTCTGAATTGAGATCCTCTCTGAAGAAATAAGCTGAAATCTGAAGGGTGAGTAGGTATGAGTCTGAATAACTCCAAGGAAAGATGGGGGTGGAGATGGAAGAAGCCATTCCAGGCAGGGACACAGATTGGTAAAGTCCTGCTTAAAACACCACTTAAGAGACTATGGCAGATAGTTAGATCTGATGGTGGCAAGGACAAGGATGGTAAAACAGAGGAGAGTGACAATTGACAGCCATTTAGAAGTAGAATCAATAGGACTTGATTATTGATCCGATGTTTAGGAGTTGAGAAGAGGGAGATGTTGAGCATGATTTTGGTTTTTGGATGCGCAACAGGGTAAATGGTGGCACAATTAACTGAGGTAGGGATTACTGGAGGAAGAGCAGGTGTGTGGGATGAGGGGAAATGGAAATGATGGGTCAGTTTTGAACTTGCTGAGTTTGAAATATATATGAGCTATTCAAGTGCAGGTACAATCAGATACGTCGGTCTGGAGCTCAGAATAAAGGTCTATGCTGGAGATACACATTTGGGAGACAGCATTGGATGTAAATAAAAGTATCCCTGAAGAACACCACCACATGTAAAATAGGGATCGGAGGACCTGGCTGAGCAATTAGACAGGAGGGAAACCGGAAGTGTGACATTACAGGAACTAAGGAAATAGAGTATTTGAAAAAAGTTATTCATATCTTTCCCAGGTGCAATCCTTCAAAACCTTCAAAAACGCCTAATAACCCCTCGTTCTCAAAATGCATTCACAAGGAGGAAGTGCAGAAAGTGCATATCCAGATGCAGCTGAGCTGGGAGATTCAAGGTTGTGTGGGGCAGTGTCCCTCCGGCCCTAGAGGGGAGGCGGTGGAGAAGGCGGCCCAGACCACGGAGTTCGTAGCTGCCATCGTGAGCCCAGGCAAGATCAGCTCCTTTCAAAGGCTGTAGTCGTGGCGGCTACCGAAGTCCGAGGGGAAACGCTGGGGTCTGTGGTGAGCAGAGGTACTCACCATGTCTGCTACGTGGCGATGACAGGAGCGCTGACGTCCGCCCAAGGGCTCGGGAGGCTGGTCTGGCTGTGACGACATCGAGGGGCGGGGCCTGAGAGGGCTGACTACAACTCCCAGCATGCCCGGCAGCTTACGTCTTGGGGCGTACCACACACTGCATCTCCTCGCGGATGGATAATGGGTGGGAAGCAGAAATATTATTTTCGGTAAATTCTATTGGTTGAGATATTGTTATCCTAAATCACTCGTAAGTCTTTTTGCGTGTTCCATGTACGGATTCTAAGTCTCCGCAAGTCCTCCCGTAGCGTGCTTGGAATGGGTTCTCCCGTACCCGAGGCAATGCGCCGCAATAAACACCAACAGTGTGCAGACGGTGCGGTGGCTCTGCTTGGCGAGGTCCCGCGCACCGAGCGCTTTCGCGAGGGTGACGCGCAGCCCTCGTTGCTCCTGCAGCTGAGCTAATCTGGACTGGAGCTGAGAAGGTCTGACTTCGATTGTCGGATTGGGTCCCATTCTGAGAGGTGACGACTTGGTCCTCGCAGCCGCCAGGTGTTGCCCTTTAGATACCTACCTACTCCGAGCCTCTGTTTCCCTAATGGGAAATCTTTTCGCTCACATCACACCTCAGCCAGAAGTTTTCTGCCTCTCGCGCCCACCATCCACGGCACTTTATCCATACCTTTCGAAGGGAACTTGCCATATTCCACTTACACTCAATTATTATGTTCTTGTCTACTAGAGTGTAAGCTCTCTGGGGGCAGCATCTATGTATTTTAAAATCTCAGTTTTCTTACCTTCTAACAGCGAGCCTTACCCAGAAGAGGGATTTGCAACGTCTCTGCTAAATAAATGAATGAATGATTTTTGTAAATTGTGCTCAAGAAGAGTTAAGTAATGAAAAAATTCAAGGCAAGCACTTACTGCATTGCTTCACTCCTTGCCTCTCTCTGTGGCTCGCGTTGTTGTATGCCAGGCGCTGCGTAGACACTTGGAATACCGTGTGATAAGAACCAAACTCATACCACGGTTCCTGCTTTTGTGGAGCCACAAGTTTAGTGTGGGGTAAACAGCTGTTAATTAAAGGATCCCTACTTGGTGGATGTAAAATGATAAACCTATTAGATAACCATGGTGAAACGGCTTCGAAAGAGAAGTAACATGCGGTTATGATGGACGGAATTAAAGAAGTGATGAATGAGCTAAACACGAAGGCTCAGTGGTAATTGGGGGAACGAAAGTGTTAGTGCCATGGTCCTGTGGCTGGAGACAGCCTAACCTGAGAACTTAAAAAGGACAAATGGAACCCTGGTGCCAAGGAAGCAAGCGGGGAGGGGAGGGACATGGCGACAGATTCAAGACATAAACCCAATGTTTGATCTATTCACTAATGTACCCTCAGGGCCTAGATCTAGTTGCTATTTGAAAAATGTGATGCAATGTATTCAAGTATTCTCAGCACTTTGGTTCACCTTCTAAGAACATGTCCAATTAAAAAAAGATCTAAACAGTTGTTTGTTTAATGGAATGTGATATTTCAAAAGAAAACTCACAGTTACTGTCTACCCTTTAACGAATACTTTGAAATCATTGTGGATTTTTGTTTGTTTTGTTGTTCTTTTTACTCTTGCTTAGGCAATTGCCCTCTCCTGCCACTAAACTTGAAAAAATCTCAAGAACTATAGGGTGATACCTATATGTGTGGTGTATTCTGAAAAGCTTAAGTTATAGTTTTCAATATGAGGGACAAAATGGTATGTTTAAATCGTGGGATCTAAACTGAAAATGGCTGCCATATGTAATTATTATTTTAAAATCTAACTTGAACTCAAAAGAAGGATGTTGTTTACACAGCATTTATACCATACTATACAATAATAATTTTGTCATTTACTACAGATGAATTGCAATGCAACAATGCTGTCATACACATTTCATAATTTGTGGATATTTCACCTGGAGAGTCGAGGAGAGGGTTCCTGTTGATAATTTGGAATCCCATTATTCTTCCTCAGCCCCACAAAGTCAATTCTTTCCCCCACATAGTTTGGGACTGTTTTTTTTATAGTGAATGTTAACTTTCAGATTGAAAGTAATTTGGACAGATTTAATAATCACTGTTTTCCTAAACTTTTCCTCCTGAATTTTTCAATGTAAGATAGGATTTAACTCCAAAAGAAGTAGCCCTAAGGAACCTTTTGAAGTTACCACTATAGATAACACTACCACAAGAAGCAACCATGCCTGCAGAAGGAGGGAAAACTGATATGGAGAGGATTGGCCTCTTCAGTGAGATGGGATATATCACTGTTGGTGATAAATATGTGTCACAATTTAATCGTAAGTATATTTGGTTTTCTTTACAGCCTGATATTGGATGTTTTCTATATGAAAATTTGGATTTAATATTTAAATTAAATTATATTTTTTAGTGGTTCAAATTTTAAAGCATTAGTTCTAAAGTGGAATAAACTTGTGAAATTTCAATAGGGTTAAGAGAGAATTTAATTTTATAAGAGCAGGAAGCTCATTTTATTGCATTACTCTACCTTCATATACTCTCCTTATAGGTAATTTTATTTCTTTCCAAGGGTTCATGTCAGTTTTCTCCCAGAATATTTTGTTTTTGCCTTTTTTCCCTTAGATGGGACACTCTACTATACAAATAGCATTTATATTTGCATCCAAAAATGCCATCCATGATCCCTTCTCGAAAAATGAAATACTAAATGAATAGCTGAGGGAGTGTTAGAAGAGCCATAAATAATGACCTAAACTAAAGTAAATAAATATTTTAAATGTCTCATTTACATTTTTGGCTATTCAATGACTTCTATGCAGCAATAAGAAAGAATATACTGATATGAAACATCTCCAAGATATGTTATTAAATTTAAAAAATCAAGGTGCAGAATAGTGTATATAGTGTTCTAAACATTAAAAATAGAGAAGAATATGTATGATGATATTTATTGGAACATGTGCAAGCATTCTCTGGAAAACAAAATTAATATCATGATGCCTGTGGGAGAGGAACTGAGTGGCCAAATGTGGGAGGAAGATTTATTGTAAAAATATTTATACTGTTGAATTTGGAACCATGTGAATACATTTCTTTTCAAAAATTTAAGGTAAAAAAAATCACTGATTCATATTCACATTTACATAACCAGTTGATTTAAGGATTTTTCGCACTTTAAAAAAATTTTCACATTACCAAAGGACCTCCCAAATTGAGCTTACCTAGATCTAAATTATAAAAGTTCTAAATTATTCATACAAACAGCCTTTTAAAATTACAGGGCTGCTAGTATTTCATTGTGTAAATATACTACAATTTATTTATGTTCTGTTGATAGACATTTGGGCTGTTTCTTGTTTTTGATAATGATGAATGAAGTTGCATTCTTGTTTATATCTCTTAGTTGGTATATGCACTCATGTGTCTGACTATATACCCAGGAGGAGAATTACTTCAGTCTGAATATGGAACCTAATCTCTCTCTCTCTCTCTCTCTCTCTCACTGACATCTCACATAAGCACTATTTCCCAGTATGTAGATGGGGAAGCATTAGATTAGATAACCTGTAAGGTCTCTTCCAACTCTGAAATTCAGTGTCTATAACCAGGACCTTAATCTAATTATTAAAATGTTTTAATGAAAACCTCTTAGGTTTTATTGTCAACATAGCCTTTAACACAGAGCTTTCAGTGAACATGTTGAAACTCTTTTAGGTCTCAAAACTTTTAAGTCTCAAATTACGTCTTGAAAACTTTTCTAAGTTATTTTTCATATTCTTTAATTACTGGTGAGCTCAAAATTATGATATTCCTAATTTATTTTTAAAGGACCCTTTAATGAACCTGCAAGCAAAAATAAACAGATGCTACCTGGAGGATCCAAAGAAATGTCAAATCTCCAAGCAGGTTATTTTGATCCCCATTTTGTAAGGATTTTTGAAGGTGAAGGCTATGTAAGTCTGAATCAAGTGAGGAGACAGCATATGATGGAAGAAGCCAAAAAAAATCTAGGCAAAGCCTTCCTCCCTAGTAATGGAGATAAAAAGCTGTAAGTGTTTTGGGGAAAAGTCCTAAATACATCTCCTGCACCTTTCTCTCTAGCCGAAATTGTTTGTTTTTCCATAGGATTTATGTATAACTCATTTTTTAAAGTATGATTCTTAGGTTATTTTGTCTTAAGTGAGGACATAATTATGTTGGATGATTTAGGTTGACAGGTAAATTTGATTAAATTGATTTTTTATATCACATTAAATTTTGGATTATCTGTATCACTGTTCTCTAGTAGTTTATGTTATAAAGGCTAACTAAATAATGAAAATAAATTTGATCAAAAGCCTGGCAATAGCCAGGTTAGGGAAAAAAATTGCCTTGGGTCATCATCTCTGTACTCTTGACTTTTTTCTGCATAAAAAAAAAGTTTACAAAGTATTAATAAAAAAAGTGAAATTAGAAGAAGCCTTTTTTCATAAAGAAGATAATTTATCAAAGATACATTATTTAAAAATCATTGTGAAGATACATGCATAGGGTTTAACAGTATTTTAGTTGTGATAGCTGTCAATGTGAAGATTCATTATTTTCTTAACTTTTAATCATTAAACAAATAAAACCATATAGCTTATATTATATCATATTTTATAACTAAGCTTTATAATATGATGTTCACTTACACTGAATAACGTCACTCTCTCAATTTAGAATTTATGATGGATGAGGACTGGTGGAAGACTAATTTTGTGCTTATTTGTGGTATTTGCTTGAGTTTAGTAAAGCTTCAATCTTCTCAAAATTATTAAGTTTTTATTAAGAGTGGGGAATCTCTTTTCTGTTATTGTAGTTGAGTCTTTTCTGACGTTTTTACATTTTGGATAGGTATCAGTTATTTATTTTTAATATTATTTCTTTTTTCAGGGGATTCTTCATTTTCTTCTTAGATACAATTTTTGGGTCACTACTTTATTTCTTTTCCATGTAATGTGTGTATTTTTCCCTTTAACTTTTTCCTATTTTTCAATGCTCTCGCCCCATGAGCTACAACTTATTGTGGTAATAATTGGGAATTGCTGCTGTGATACATTAGATTATAATATGCTTATATTCATTTGTCAGCCAAGAAATATTGTTTTGTAGTTAAACTATTGTTTTCCTTTCTTTTTAAAGCTCACAAATATGTGAAAAACATTTTTAATTTAGGGATATACAGAATGTGTTTCCAAAAAGAGTGATTGGTGGTATAAATAAGAAGCCTTTATACTGGTACTTATTCAACACCAAATTATGGAACCATAGGCATTTAATAAATTTTAAATGTATTGATATTTAATGCTTGCATTGAATCACATGCTACTTAGATTATTGCTGTGCATAATTGTTCTTTTCTCTGCGATGTCTTTGCTTTATTTCTTTATTACATTTTAGAATTTTATTACATATATTTGTAAATAGTAATTAATGAAAATGACTGTCTTCTCTCAATGGAACCTTTATTTGTAGGCCAGAGATAATAAGTAATCAATATTAATATCTTTCTAGTTTTTGAAATTTTTTATTTAAATGTATAAACAGTGTCAAGTCTTGATAATAATAGTTTTCATTTGTCTTGGAGACCATTTTCTGGTTATTAAAGCTTGTTAGCTTCATTGATAACTTGCAAATTAGAGACTATGACTGTTACTAACATTAGTTATCCTTTTTATTGTGAAAATTTTAAAGAAAATATTTGTGAAAATTAAGTGCTAGATGCTAAATGGTTTCATTAAATGTGTTATGTGGGCTCAGAGATTTAAAATTAAAATTGAAGAAAAAATATTTGGTTAATTTTTTTTCTATAATAAAGTGATAAATATAAACCAAAAAGAAGAAAATCAGCAAAATTCTATGAGACTCAGTTGGCCTTTAGCAGTGGAAACAATACTTATGAGTATATGTTTTGAAAGTGTAGTTTCTAGTTAGAAACTGGTCAGAAGTAATTAGCCATTTATTAGTTAAATTGCCATAAAATACCAAGAAATTCATCTAAAAACACAAAGGGTCTATTTATTATTATAGTTAACTGAATTAATGGAAAC
The DNA here is from genome assembly GCF_036562045.2 of Rhinolophus sinicus. Lineage (NCBI taxonomy): Eukaryota > Metazoa > Chordata > Mammalia > Chiroptera > Rhinolophidae > Rhinolophus > Rhinolophus sinicus. The sequence continues at coordinate 76,020,840 of NC_133754.1, read as the reverse complement.
TGACTTACTAGAGATTATGAAATTGTATTTAAACATTTATAATAAGCATAAAAATTAAAAACATCTGTCTGAAAAATGGGGAAAATTGGACTTAAAACTAACACAAATTGCTTTTTTTTCTTACCAAAGTTATACAGGTCAATTCCATTGCATATATTTTGCTCCTTATTCAATCATTTTTTATATTGTAGTAAAACATATATAATGCAAAATTGGCTATTTTAACCGGTTCTGTTTTGGGTTTTTTTTTAACTGTATTTAAGATGTGGATTAGGAAGCTACTATGGAACAATAGGTGGTCCAGTCCCATTCTTCAGTGTGCAGTCAAAACCCAAAGAAAAATATGAGGCACCTGGAAAGAATTTATACACAAACCCAGGAAAGAAAGGAACTGGATATGGGTAAGATATATTTAATACTTTCATTTGTTTTGAACTTTAAAAAATTAAATTAAAAAGCTCTGGACTCTGAGGTCACTATTATTTATTTTCCTTCCTTAGCTATGCAAATGTTACCATAGGTAAACAGTTTTCACACTCAGCTGATTTCTACGATGCAGCAAAACTAAATTATAAGGTAAGATAATCCATTTTAACTTTTTTCAGTCTTTCTCATTTAGTTGATTTAGAGAATTCGCTTGTAATCTAATTATGGTTTGTTATCTTTTATGTATTTGTATTACTGGGGCAATGGCAGACTGATGTTTATAAATTATGATAATTTTACATTTTTGACATTAGATTTCCACATCTTGGTAGAGATCCTCTCAGCTCTTCCCGGGATGAGCTTTTATCTGCTGCTATAGTTTACCACATCTACCTTACATCTCTCTAAACTAGCTGGGAGACTTCTGTTAACTTGGCCTGATCAACTCCATTCTATTTTGAGTAGAAGAGTCATATTTTAAACCTTAGCCATGTTCTCTCCACACTCTAATATCTTGTGCCTAAAAAACTGGTAGTAGTACTTTGGGGCTGATCAAGCCATTATGAGTGAATGGAATGGAAGAGTGATGGAGAAAAGTAAAAAAGTAGAGGTGGAGAATGGATGAATACCTACAGAAGAGAGAGGATAGGAGAAAAGTACTCACTTCATTAAATGGCAGAAATAAAAACTGAAATGTAGTGGCATGTTCCTCTTACACTCATTTTATACAATATTTGACGTATAATGAAACATTCACTTAGGTGGAGAATGCCTACATGTGAATAAATAGGAATCCTTATACATTTTGGAACAATATCAACATAATTTAACAATGTCAGCATAAACTAAAGCTAATAGTAATGACAAGTCAAGTTTGTTTGGACATTGAGCAACAGAAATTAAATGACAACAATTTAATTAATGTTTTTGTATTTTTTTTTTTTTACGCATACAATCTTCAATAATTTTCTTGTCGTGACTTTAAATGGCACTGGGGCAGTGAGATAGGATAGTGGGCAATTTGGCAAATGGTTGTTTCCAAACCCAGGAAAAGTATTCTATTTAATTGGGCAGAAACCTTGGTCATTTGAAATTAAGCTTCTCTATTTCTACGTATTATTCAATTTATATAAAATGACATATAAACTACTTTTCATCTGTAGAGATGATAATAGTAAGTAATGTACGTATAAATACATATAAGCATTTGAATCAATGACTCAGTAGCCTTTCATCCTAAACTTCATGGGTATAAGCTAATTTTTCTCCTTACATTGAAGTTCTTTTGTTCTTATTTTCAGAATTTATTATTCATAAGTGAGAAATTTGATATCCCTGGATTTCAAAATTAAGTGTGAAAATAATTTAAAAAGGTACCCTTGCCTTTTCTTTTTGAATTTTAAAGAGATTACTTCACTGTATTTTTTTAAAAGATTTTTATTAAAATATAGCTAAACATACAATATTATATTATTTTCAGGTATACACAATAGTTATTCAACATTTATACAACTAAAGAAGCGATCACCATGATAAGTCCAGCAACCATCTGACACTATACCACCCTATTGCAATATTATTGACTATATTCCTTATGCTGTACATTACATCCCTGTGACTTATTTGTTTTATACCTGGAAACTTAAACCTCTTATTCCTCTTCATCTGCCTGCACCCTTTTTATAAATTCTTCAATTACAGTTGACATTCAATATTATTTTACATTAATTTCGGGTGTACAGCATAATAGTTAGACACATATAATTTAAGAAATGATCCCACTGACTAGTCTGGTACCCGCTTAGCACTATATATAGTTATTACCATATTATTGACTATATTCCCTATGCTTTATTTTACATCCACATGATTATTTTGTAACTACAAATTTATACTTCTTAATCCCTTTACTTTTTAACCTTGTCCCCCAACCCCCTTTCATCTATCACCCCAACAAATCTAGTACTCATCAGACACCATATATAGTTATTACAATATTATTGACTATATTCCTTGTGCTATACCCTGCATCCCCATGACTACTGTGTAACAACCAATTTGTACTTCTTAATTCCTTCCCCGTTTTCACTCACCCTCAACTCCCCTCCCATCTGGCAACCACCAATATGTTCTCTATATCTATGAGTTTCTGTTTTGTTTATTTATTTTATTCTTTAAATTCCACATGTAAGTGAAATCACATTGCATCTGTCTTTGTCTGACACTCCACTCAGCACAATACCCTCCAGGTTCATCCATGCCACCGCAGATGGCAAGAACCCATTCCCTTCCCTGGCCAAGCAATATTCCATTGTATATATGTACCACCTCTTCTTTATCCATTCTTACATTGAGGGACACCCAGGCTGCCTCCACATCTTGCTGCAATGAACATATGGATGCACAGATCCCCTCGAAGTAGCATTTTGGGTTTCTTTGGATAAATACCCAGAAGTGGGATTACTGGGTCCTTCTTTGTTCTTTGTTATAGCCTTTGTTTTAAAGTCTATTTTGTCTGGTATAAGTATTGCTACCCCAGTTTTCTTTTTGTTTCCATTTTCATAAAATAACTTTTTCCATCCCTTTACTCTCTGTCTATGTGTGTCTTTCAATCTGAAGTGACTGTCTTGTAGGCAGCATATGTAAGGTGTTTTTTTTTCTTATCCATTCAGCCCTCCTATGTCTTTTGATTGGAGCATTTAATCCATTTACATTGAAAGTAACTGTTGATAGATATGTAGCTAACTATTGCCATTTTACTACGTATTCACAATTTTGATCTTTTTTTTTTCCATCTTAAAGAAGTCCCTCTAACATTCCTTGTAATACTGGTTTGGTGGTAACATTCCTTGTAATACTGGTTAGCTTTTTCTCGACTGGGAAGCTCTTTACCTGTCCTTCAATTCTAAATGATAGCCTTGCTGGGTAATCTTGTTTGTTAGGTCCTTGCTTTTCATCACATTGAATATTTTGTGCCAATCCTTTCTGGCTTGCAAAGTTCCTGTTGAGAAATCAACAATCTATGGAAACTCCCTTATAAGTTACTAGTGCCTTTCTCTTACTGCTTTTTAGGTTTTCTCTTTGTCTTTAATCTTTGCCATTCTTGGTGTGGGCCTGTTTGGGTTCATCTTGTTTGGGACTCTCTGCACTTCCTGGACTTGTATGTCTATTTCCTTTGCCAGGTTAGGAAAGTTTTCAGTCATTATTTCTTCAAATAGGTTCTCAGTCCCTTCCTTTCTCTCTTCTCCTTCTGTTACCCCTATGATGCGAATGTTGTTACGCTTAATGATGTCCCAGAGGTCTCTTAAACTATCCTCATTTTTGTGGATTTTTTTTTTTTTTTTTTTTACTTCTAAATTGTTGATTTGATCCTGTGCTTCATCTAGTCGGCTGATGATTCCCTCTAATGTATTCTTCATTTCAGTTATTATATTCTTCACTTCTGACTGGTTCTTTTTTTATGTTTTCTAGCTCCATTTTTATGTTCCCTATCTCTTTGTTGAAATTCTCCCTGAGAGCATTGAGCACCCTTATAACCAGTGTTTCACACTCCATCTCTGGTAGGTTGCTTGCCTCCATTTTGTTTAGATTTTCTTTTTTCCTGGAGTTTTCTCCTGTTCTTTCATTTGGGATGTATTTCTTTAGTTCCTCATTTTGGCTGCCTCTCTGTGTTTGTTTCTATGTCTTAGGTAGGTCTGCTATGTCTACCAGTCTTGGCTGGGTGGCCTTATTTCATAGGTGCCCTGTGGGGTCCTGGCACAGTCTCCCTGGTCACCTGTGCTGGGTGCTCCAGGAGTGTCCCTTGTGTAGATTGTGTGTGCCCTCCTGTTATAGTCGAGGCTTGATTGCTATTGGCACATTAGTGGGTGAGATTGGCTCTTAGGCTGACTGGCTGTGGGGTTTGGCCACATCCACAGCTTACAGGCTGCTGTGTAGGGGGCTTACCCCACTGAGTGGGATTCACCCTAGCAGGCTCTCATGCCTGCTGAGACTGCCCTTTGGGTGTGCTGCTTGTATGGTTAATTGGACAGTGCTCTACTGTGGTCTGAGCCAGCCTCCAAGTATGTTGGTTCTGGAGCCTCTTGGGAGGGATTAGGTGCAGACCCAGGTCACCCACTGCCTGTGACTGGAGAGGCACTACCTGGTAGAAGCTACCAAGCTACCCATGATTGTTTGCTGCCTGTGCTAAATTTAGAGGCATGTGGGAAAGGCCACACTGAGAGCCAAGGACAGCTGCCACTAGTACGGGGCCTGGGATAGCTCTGCAAAAAGCCAGGACACCCCGAGGCCTGTTGCCACCTGCCAGTTGCAGTAAGGTTTAGCCACTGTTAAAGCCTCAGACAGTATGCAAGTTGGGTGAGTATCGTGCGGAACGGCCTGCGGGAAACCCTGCTCGCTGCGCCATTTGTTGTGCGGGGCGGCCTGTGGGGTCTCTGGTCCCAGTCCTGTTCCCCACGTAACGCAGGACATGGTGAGGCCAAAAAGGAACACCCACAGAGCCATAGGTAGGGGAGTCAGACCACTATATTCTCGCTGGCGGCTGGGTTGGAGACACAGGAAGCAGGAGCCACACTGTTTGCAACCCTCACTGCGCCGCTTGCAGGCTCAGCCACCATCTTCTTGGTAGCCCCCATTTTTCCTGCTAGCGTAGCCACAGCAGTTATATTAGTGGCCAATGGCTCACTGGTTACAGCTGACGGCCAACTAGCCACAGCTGATGGCCATCCAATCACAGTTGATGGCCATTTACTACCTGAGCCAGCACCTTTCTATGTGAGGCCGAGAGCCTGGAAACTGCTTTCTGGGGCTCTGTCCCCACAGTGAGGCAGGGACTCAGGGAGTCACCAGGGTGGGAGGAGTTGTGGTCACCAGGTTAATGTAGATTCTGGTTTGGTACCAGTGCTGAGGCTGGAGCTACTCAGCAAAAGTCTTAAGGCGCACCGAGGCCGGTTGCCATCCCCCTGGGTCCTATGGACTCTGTTAGTTTTCCAAGAAAGAATGCAATTTGAGCAGGGATAGGTGCTCCCGAGAAAGTGCTTTACTCTTTGGGGGAGTTGGGTAGGGCGGGGACCCAGTGAGTCAGCATGGCAGTGCAGCAGAGCTCACCAGACCAATCAGATTCAGGTTTGGCCTTTGGGGGAGGGCTTAACACAGAAAAGATGGCGGCCACCTGCCGGCTGCACTGGGAAAATGGCGACTGACCTCCAACCCTATCTCTAAAGCCACATAGCTCAGTCTGCCCCCGCTATGACTCCAACACCCCCTCGAGTTACCATCCCTTCGCTGGAGCCCAAGGTTAGTGCCTGGGAGTGAGAGAGTCTGTGCGCGGGCTGTTTAGGAAGATGTCTGGGTTTCCTGCAGCCTTCTGTCTCACCTGGATGTTCAGAATCCCCAATGTTTTTCACAGATGTTGTGGGGGCTCCTCTTCCTGGCACCAGTACTCCAGTCTGGGGAGAGCCTGTTGTGGGCCTGGGATACCTTGCTGCTACAGGAGGCACCTCTGTGGCCGAGATAGCTCTCCTAATTCTCGACTGCCATATGATGGTTTGGTGCCTGTTTCTCATCTCCGCCCCTCCTACTAGTCTTGACGTGGCTTTTTCCTTATATCCTTAGTTATAAAAGTTCTGTTCAGCTAGACTTAAGATGGTTCTCCAGGTTGATTGTGCTATAATTTAGCTGTAAGTTTAATGTGTTCACGGAAGGAAGCAGGCACAGTATTTCTCTACTTTGCCATCTTGAATCTCCACACCCACTGTATTTAATGTTAAGCATTATAACCTTTGCTTTTATATTTGGGCATATTGAATCATACACATAATATATCATGTATAATACCTCATATATGATATATTATGAAATATATTGTGCATATATGTACATATACAAACATATAAATATACATACACATGTATATGCGTATTAGCATGTCCTTATAGGGTTGAGTGTATATAAACACTTCAATCACTTTATTTATTTTTTACTTTTTTGTGTGTGCGTTTTGTTTTATTTAGATATGATTGATACATAAAATCATATTAGTTTCAGGTATACAACATAATTGTTCGATTTTGTATATGAGGATTACCACAATAAGTCAAGTTAGCATCCATCACCACATAGAGCTACAATTTTATTTTTCCTTGTGATGAAAACTTTTAAGATCTACTCTCTTAGAGGAGATTTCTTTCTTTTAAAAGGCTTTTTACTAAAATATAGCTAACATACAATATTGTATTAATTTCAGGTATACACCATAGTTATTCAACATTTATATACTTAAGAAAGTGATCACCCTAAGTCCAGCAACCATCTGAAACTGTGCCATGCTATCACAATATTATTGACTATATTCCATATGCTATACATTATACCCCCATGACTTGTTTGTTTTATACCTGGAAATTTGAACCTCTTATTTTCCTTCACCTTCCCCCTCCCTTTTTAAATTTTCAATTACATTTGACATTCAATCTTATTTTATATTAATTTCAGGTGCACAGCATAATGGTTAGCCATTTATATAATTTGAGAAGTGACCTCCCTGACTAATCTAGTGATGACCTGCCACTATACATAGTTATGATATTATTGACTATAGGAATAGTGACTATATAATCCTATAGTCAATAATATTGCTATGCTATACCCTACATCCCCATGACTACTGTGTAACAACCAATTTGTTCTTCTTAATCCCTTTCCCTTTTTCACTAACCCCCAAACCTTCTTGCCACCTGGCAGCCATCAAAATGTTCTCTGTATCTATGAATTTGTTTCTGTTTCATTTGTTTATTTTGTTCTTTAGATTCCATTCATAAGTGAAATCATATGACATTTGTCTTTCTCTGTCTGACTTACTCGACTCAACACAGTACCCTGTAGGTCCATCGATGTTGTTGCAGATTGCAAGGTTTTATTCTTTTGTTATAGCTGAGTAGTATTCCATTGTGTATAGGTACCACCTCTTTATCCATTCAGGGACACTCAGGTTGCCTCCATATCTTGGCTTTGATAAGTAATGCTGCAATGAACATATGGATGCATATGTGTTTTCGAATTAATGTTTTGAGTTTCTTCAGGTAAATACCCAGATGTGGGATTATGGGGTCCTTTTTTGTCACTTGTTATTGCCTTTGTTTTAAAGTCTATTTTGTCTGGTACAAGTATTGCTACCCCAGCTTTTTTTTTTCCGTTTTCATTTTTGTGAAATATCTTTTTCCATCCCTTTACTTTCAGTCTGTGTGTGTCTTTTGATATGAAGTGAGTATCTTGTAGGTAGCATATTACGGGTCTTGTTTTCTTATCCATTGAGCTAAGCTATGTCTTCTGATTGGAGTGTTTAATCCATTTATATTTAAAGTGTTGATAGATATGTAGTTACTGCCATTTTATTATTCGTAGTTTTGATTTTTTTTCATCTTAAAGCGATCCCTCTAACATTCCTTGTATTACTGGTTTGGTTTTGATGGCCTCCTTTAGCTTTTTCTTGTCTTGGAAGCTCTTTATCTGTCCTTCAATTCTAAATGATAGCCTTGCTGTGTAGAATAATCTGGGTTATAGGTCCTTACTTTTCATCACTTTGCATATTTTGTTTCAATCCCTTCTGGCCTTCAAAATTTCCGTTGAGAAATCAGCTAACAATCTTGTGGGAGCTCCCTTACAAGTAACTAACTTCTTTTCTCTTGCTGGTTTTAAGATTCTCTCTTTGTCTTTAACTTTTGGCATTTTAATCATGATGTGTCTTGATGTGGGCCTTTTTGGTTTCATTTTCTTTTGGATTTTCTGCACTTCCTGGGCTTGTATGTCTGTATTTTTTGCCAGATTAGGAAAGTTTTCCATCATTAGATTTTCAAATAGGTTTTCAGTTCCTTGCTCATTCTCTTTTCCTTCTGGTACCCCTATGATGTGAATGTTGGTACGCTTCATGTTGTCCCAGAGGCCTATTAAACTATCCTCATTTTTTGGGTTATTCTTTCTTTTTGATATTCTGATTGGGTATTTTCTGCTACTTTATCTTCTAAATTGCTGATTCAACCCTCTGCTTCATCTAATCTACTGTTTATTCCCTCTGATGTATTCTTCATTTCAGTTATTCTTTATTTCTGGTTCTTCTTTTATGTTTTCTATCTTGATTTTTATGTTCCCTATCTTCTTTGTTGAAATTCTTCCTGAGATCATTGAGCATCCTTTTAATCAGTGTTTTGAACTCTGCGTCTGGTAGATGGCTTGTCTCTATTTTGTTTAGTTTTTTTTCTGGAGCTTTGTTCTGTTCTTTTATTTGGGATATGTTTCTTTGTCTTCCCATTTTAGCTGCCTCCCTGTGTTTGTTTCTATGTGAGTATGGCTGCTATGCCTCCCAGGTTAGCAGAATTGCCTTATATAGTAGGTGTCCTGTGAGGCCCAGTGGCACAGTCTCCCTCGTGACCAGAGCCAGGTTCTCCAGGCGTGTCCCTTGTGTGGTTGTGTGAGCCTTGCTGTTGTAGTTGAGCCTTGGTTACTGTTTACACATCAGTGAGAGGGATTGATCTTCAGCTGATTGGTTGTGAAGTCTGGCAGTGACTACAGTGGAGGTGCTGTTGTGCAGGGCCTGAACCTATGGAGCAGGACTTGAATTAGCAGGGCTCTGGTGCCTGCCCAGTCTTCCCTTTAGGAGTGTCTTCCTTGGAGGTGGCCGGGTGATGTTCTGGCTCAGTTGGAAGCTGGCCACAGGGTATGACATCCCCAGGTCTTCCTGGGAGGGGCCTCACCACAGTACAAGTTCAGCCATAGCCTGTGCCCTGCCCCGGGCCACCTGGCTTGAGCCACAAAGCAATCTGAAGATGGTCACCACCCATACTGGGCTTAGGGGTGCCACAAGAGGCCAAGCTCGAACCGAGGCCAGCTGCTGCTAGTGTCAGGCTTAAGGCTGCTTAGCCAGAGGTATGGAGCATGCCAAAGCTTTTGTGAACCTTTAAGAGATTTTTATGAGCCAAGACAGGCAGTTTGTACAGAAAAGCCACTAGAAGTGGTGTGGGTGTGCCCCAAAGTTGGGTCGGGTGTAGTCTCAGGCAATCACCAGGGTACCCTGGTGGTGGGCAAAAGATGATATCCAGTTTGATGGAGACTCAGATATGGTAGCCATCTGTGCCTGCCTGCAGGGAGGTGGGAGGACTCAACAAAGGAACAAAGTGGCACATACCCAAACAGAGCTGCCCCTCCAGCCCTCACTCAGAAGCCAGACAACTCTGTTGCTCCCTATATGTCCCTGGTGCCTTTTGAGCTGCTGCCCCAGTGCTAGACCCAGAGTGAGTGAGTCCATCAGTGAGTAAGTTTGTGTGCAGGCCCTTTAAGGGGAGCGACTGGTACTGCTGCCTACCTTGTCTCACTCAGCCACAATGTCCACTGGTTTTCACAGCCAGAAATTATGGGGATTTCTCTCCCCAGCACTGGAATCCTGGGGTAAGGATCCTGGTGTGGGACTGGGACTCCTCACTTCTCCGGGGGTTGGGGTGGGGACTTTTGCGGCCAAGATATCCCTCCTGATTTGGTCACACATGGGTGTGTGACCAGTTCATTCCATGTCTCTGCCCCTCCTACCAGTCTGGAGGCGGATTCTTCTGTATGTCCTTAGTTGTAAGGCTTCGGTTCAGCTAATATTCCACTGTATTCTTGCTTGAATTGTTTCTGACAAGAAATCTGCTGTCATGCTTATTTTTGTTTTTCTGTGTGTACATCTTTTTTTCTCTGGCAGCGTTTAAGATTTTCTTTATCACTCATTTGAGCATTTTGATTATGATGTGCCTTGGTGTTGTCCTCATGCTTCTTGTGCTTGGGATTTATTGAGCTTCTTTGATCTGTATGTTTTTGTTTTCACTACATTTGGAATATTTTGAGCTGATATTCCTGCAGATCTTTTTTTCCGTTCCTCTTTCTTCTCTACTTCAGGGTCTTCAATTACATGTCCTAATGGTCTCTTGAAATTGTCCTACTCTGTTCACTTTTTTAATTCTATTTTTCTTTCTCTATTTAATTTTGAATAGTTTCTTTGCTATGCCTTCAAGGCCACTAGTCCATTCTTCTGCAATGTCCAATATGCTGTTAATGCCATCCTGTGTGATTTAAATCATGGGAATCATGTTTTCTAGCACAGGTGGTGGAACCAGCACTCATCCTAGCTCTGTCTGAGAGCTGGACATTTTTACCTCTAATCTTTTTAAGTCGTTCTTTTCTTGGCTTTGAGCAGTTTCCTCACATATATGTGCTGATTAGTACTCAACTGAATACTTTAGGGCGGGGGTTGGTAAAACAATTACAATATTCTAGAAAAAGGTGCTCCTTAAAGTGTTGCCTTACGATAACCTGTATCAGAATCACCTGGGGTAACTGTTAAAACTGCAGATTAATGGGCCATACAGCAGACCAGTAGGATCAGAAATCTCTGAGGGAAGAGCTTGGTAATTTGTAATTTAAGTAACTATGATGTTATTCATGAAAACTAAAATTTGAGAAACACTGCCCCCCAAAATAAATGGAATGGTTATAAGTACCACTGTGGTGTGAGACAGGTGAGAGATCACCAAGAAGGGGTGAAATTCCTATAGGTTGGAGAAAGGAAGACAAGCAAAAGCAAGAAAAAAATCGAAAAAGAGTGAAAAATTCTGAAAGTGTTTCAGCAGCGTTCTTAAAAATGAAAATTGGTCTTCCCTGGATTATCTATTTCGGATTTCATTTACCAAGTGTTTTTAGTTTCCGTTGAATGATGAAATACCAGATTTTATATTTCAAAAAAGTGAAAAAGTATCAGTATTCACTTTATAGTTGTCTTTTGGAATCTATATTTCATAACATGAAAATATTTTTTGTACTTTATTAACAATCATTTTCATACTTTGTAATGTCCTATGGAGAATATTGCAATTTGGGAGGGAAAAAATGACCCATTTTGCTTAAGTACTGGGTCGCTAATGATATTGCAATATAAAAATGTTATAATGTAAAAAGTAAGAATTCCTCATTCTTAGATATAAAAACTGACATTTATTGAAGGCCTATCATAAAAACAGAACATAAAAAAAGAATGTTTTAAAAAATGTGAACTTAGCAGTATATGTTAAAAAATCTACATGCTTATATTAAAATTAAAAGAAGATTCAATTTCTGCATTACTATCAATTTGAGTAATTTATGCTACTTAATTTCAAATCCTTTACAGAAAGAGAATGAAAAACACCAAAGATTACTTAAAGGGGCACCTTTCAAGTTAAATCTTTACCCAAGGGCATATTTTGATACCAATCCTTATTTGTTTGAGAAAACCTTACCACCAGTTAAAAAAGCAGAGAAGAAAGCCATACTCACAAGCCCCTTTAAGCCCTCTTCTCCTGGTAAAAAGGTAAGTTAAAAATTTTCGAATGAAAAAATATTAAGCATTTTAAAGAAATGGTGCCTCTTGCTGTCAAATTATTTTATTGCCCATATTAAGTAGTAAACTTTTGTTTGTATTTACACCAAGAATTGTGAAATACTTTTTTACAAAATTATGAAAAGTCACAAAGTATGGCTAGTGTAGGGAGTAATGAAGCTCTTATAATGAAGTAATTATTAATCAGTTCAAATATATTTGAATTTACGATGTATTTTCTGATTGCCTCTCTGTATATTAGGTATAGTTTTTCTCAAAACCATAAAAAGCCAGACCATCATTTAGTTTTTGAAATTATTAAAATGAGCTGTCTCATTCTGCTGAACTTTACAACTGTGAATAAAAGTAAAAATACTTCTTATAGTTTATAAACCTTAGTACTTTGTTTTTTCTTCTGTGAATTGCCTGTTTATTTTCCCTGTAGATTTTATATTAGGATGTTTGTCTTCTTCAAATTGATTTTTAACATCTTTTCGTATGTTAAGGATATTGTTCTTTTGTCATTTGAGTTGAAAAAAATACATATATGTTTTTTAGTCTGTTGAATGTTTGATTTGGTTGTAGTATTTTGTGCTATTCAGAAATTTAGTAATTTGATGCAGTCAAATGAATCAATCCTTTATGCTGAGTTTTATGATGTCATAACTATACCACCAATTTTAGAAAAATATACATTCTTGAGTTCTATTAATCTAATCCTTTTGCTTTGAAATCTTCATTTGAAATATATTTTGATGTGAAGAGCAAAGTAAACATCTAGCATTTATCTTTCTTTTTTAAAATCTGTGTAAGATTCCTCTTTTTTAAAATTTTTGTTTATTAAATTTATTGAGGTGACATTGGTTAGTAAAATTATATAGGCTTCGAGTGTATATCTTTATAATATATCATCTATATATTGCATTGTGTGTTCACCACCCAGAGTCAGTTCTTTTTCCATCATCATATATTTGACCCCCTTTTCTGTCTTTTACCAGCCCCTTCCCTACTTACCCTCTGGTAACCACTAAACTGCTATCTGTGTCTATGAGTTTTTGTTTGTTTGTCTTATTCCTTTGTTGCTTTCAGTTTTATATCTCACACGTGAGTTAAGTCATATGGTTCTTGACTTTTTGTGTCTGACTTATTATGCTTAGCATGATAATCTTGAGATCCATCCATGTTATCACAAATGGCAGTATTTCATCTTTTATTATGGCCGAGTAATATTCCATTGTATATATGTACCTCATCTTTTTTGTCCAATCATTTATTGAAGGACATTTTGGTTGTTTCCATGTCTTGGCCACTGTAAATAATGCTGCAGTGAACATAGAGGTACAAATATCTTTACAGATAAATGTTTTCAGATTTTTTGGGTAAATACCTAGAAGAAGGATTGCTAGGTCATATGGTAATTCTATTTTTAATTTTTTGAGGAACCTCCATACTGTTTTCCATAGTGGCTGCACCAATCTGCATTCCCACCAGCAGTGTATGAGGGTTCCTTTTTCTCCACAGGCTCTCCAACACTTGTTATTACTTGTCTTGTTGATGATAGCCATTGTAACAGGTGTGAGGTGGTATCTCATTGTGGTTTTGATTTGCTTTTCCCTAATAGCTAGTGAAGTTCAGCATTTTTTCGTATCGTTGTTGACTGTTTCTATGTCTTCTTGGGAGAAGTGTCTGTTCAGGTCCTCTGACCATTTTTTAATTGGATTGTTTTTTTGTTGTTGAGGTTATTCAAATTCTTTCTGTTGATACATATATTAGATATTAGCTCCTTATTGAAGGTGTTGTTTGCAAATACCTCTGCCATTCAGTTGGTTGCCTCTTTGTTTTGTTGATGGTTACTTTTGCTGTGCATAAACTTTTTAGTTTGGTATAGTCCCATTTGTTTAGTCAAATTCATAAAATCCTCTCTTAAGACCAAGGTCCCTAAGTTTAGTACCTGTATTTTCTTCTATGCAATTTATTTACCTATGTTTAGGTCTTTAATCCATTTTGAGTTAATTTTGGTGCATGGTGACAAATCCAGTCTCGTTTCATTCTTTTGCATGTGGCTTTCCAATTTCTCAGCACCATTTATTGAAAAGGTTTTCTTTTGTCCATTGTATGTTTTTGGCTTCTTTGTCAAAAATTATCTGCCCATATATATGTGGGTTTATTTCTGGGTTTCCACTTCTATTCCATTGGTCTGTGTGTCTGTTTTTCTGCCAATACCATGCTGTTTTGATTATTGTTGCTTTGTGGTACAAATTGAATTCAGAGAGTGTGATACCCCTAGCTTCGTTCTTTTTTTTTGTAGGATTGCTTTGGCGATTTGGGATCTTTAGTGATTCTTTACAAATCTGATGACTTCTTGTTCTATTTATTGAAAAAAATGCCATTGGGATTGCATTAAATCTGTATATTGCTTTGGGTAATATGGCCATTTTAACTATGTTGGTTCTTCCAACTCATGAACATGGAATATCTTTCCAGTCTTTGTATCTACCATTTCTTTTAATAATGTCTTATAGTTCTCAGTGTAAAGGTCCTTCACATCCTTTGTTAACTTTATTCCTAGATATTTTATTCTTTTTGTTGCAATTGGAAAAGGAATTATTTTTTTAATTTCTTTTTCTGAAATTTTGTTGCTAGTGTATAGGCATGCAATGGAGTTTTTTACATTGATTTTATACCCAGCAACTTTACTGTATTCGTTTATTGTTTCTAATAGCTATTTGGTGGAGTCTTTAGGGTTTTCCATATAAAGAATCATTTGCAAAAAGTGACAGTTTAACTTCTTCATTCCTAATTTGGATGCCTTTTATTTCTTTCTCTTGCCTGATTGCTCTGGCCAGGACTTCCAATACTATATTAAATAGCAGTGATGATAGGGGATAAATAACCCTGTCTTGTTCCTGAATGTAGAGCAAAGGGCTTCAGTTTTTCACCATTAATTATAATATTAGCTGAGGTTTTGTCATATATGGCCTTTATTATGTTAAGGTTATTTTCCTCCTATACATTTTACGAAGTGTTTTATCATAAATGGATGTTGTATCTTGTCAAATGCTTTTTCTGTATCTATTGATATAATCATATGATTTTTGTCCTTTATTTTGTTTATGTGGTGTATCATATTGATTGCTATATGTATATTGAACCTCTTGTGCCCCTGGGATGAACCCCACTTGGTCGTGACGTGTAATCTTTTAAATGCATTGTTGTATTCGGTTTGCTAGAATTTTATTTAGGATTTTTGCATCTGTATTCATTAGAGATATTGGTCTGTAATTTTCTTCTTTTGTGTTATCCTTACCAGGTATCGGTATCAGGGTAATGTTGGCCACATAAAATGAGTTAGGGAGTATTGTCTCTTCTTCAGGTTTTTTGGAAGAGTTTGAATAGGATTGGTATTAGATCCTCCTTGAATGTTTGGTAGAATTCACTAGTGAAGCCATCTGGTCCTGGACTTTTGCTTTTGGGAAGGTTTTGGATGACTGATTCAATTTCGTTACTGGTGATCAGTCTACTTAGATTTTCCAGTTCTTCATGGTTCAGCCTAGGATGGCTATATGTTTCGAAGAACTTGTCCATTTCTTCTAGGTTATTGAATTTGGTGGCATATAGTTCTTCATAGTATTCTCGGATGATCCTTTGTGTTTCTGTGGCATCCATGGTAACTTCCCCCCTTTCATTTCTGATTTTGTTTATTCGTGTCTTTTTTTAATCTTAGTGAGTTTAGCACTAAGGGTTCGTCAATCTTATTAATCTTTTCAAAGAACCAACTCTTTGTTTCATTAATTTTTTCTATTGCCTTTTTGTTTTCTCTTTCATTTAGTTTTGCTCTGATTTTTATTATTTTCTTCCTTCTGCTGACTTTGGGTTTCGTGTGTTCTTTTTCTAGTATTTTAAGATGTAATGTTCGATTGTTTATTTGGAATTTTTCTTGAGATAGGCCTGTAATGACATAAATTTCCCTCTCAATATTGCTTTTGCTGCATCTCAATAATTTTGATAGGATGTATTTTTATTCTCATTTGTTGCTATGTATCTTTTGATATCTCCTCTTATTTCTTCTTTGAGCCATTCGTTCTTTAATAGCATGTTGTTTAATCTCCAAGTCTATGTGTTTCTTCCTGCTTTCTTTTTGTAATTGATCTCCAGTTTCAAAGCCCTATGTTCAGAGAATATGGTTGGTATGATTTCAATCTTAAATTTGCTGAGGCTGGTTTTGTGTCCAAATATATGATCCATTCTTGAGAATGTTCCGTGTGCACCAGTATAGTCTGGTGTTCTTGGATGAAATGCTCTGTAAATATCGATTATATCCAATTGGTCTAATGTGTCATTTAAGACTGATATTTCCTTATTGCTTTTCTGTTTGGATGATCTATCCATAGTTGTCAGTGGCATGTTTAGGTCCCCCACTATAATTGTGTTTTTGTCAGTTTCTCCCTTTAGTTCTGTTAGTAGTTGCTTTATATATTTTGATGCTCTCTGATTGAGAGCATATATGTTGATCAGTGTTATGTCTTCTTATTGTACTGTTGCCTTTATCATTATGAAATGTCTGTCTTTGTCTCTTGTTACTTTTTTATCCTAAAGTCTGTTTCGTCAGATATGAGTATGAATACACCTGCTTTTCTCTGGATGCCATTTGCTTGGAGTATCGTTTTCCCCCCTTTCGCTTTGAGTCTATATTTATCCTTGTAGCTGAGATGTGTCTCTTGGAGGCAGCATATGGTTGGGTTTTGTTTTTTGATCCAATATGCTTCTCTGTGCCTTTTTATTAGTGAGTTTAGTCCATTTACATTCAGGGTGATTATTGATGTATGAGGCTTTCCTATAGCCATTGTATTTTGTTTTTCTGATAGCTCAGTGTCTTCATTGTTTCTTTGCCTTTTTGTTTCTGTCTATTATTTTAGTTTGGTGGTACTTCCTGTTTCTTCTTTTTTGTTATGTCTCAGTTCTGGATGCTCTTCTTTATTTTTGAGTTGTTACCATTAAGTTTATGTAAAAGAAAGTTTTATATATACAGTAATGCTTTTTCTTAAACATGCTTCTTATCTCCATTCCTCTGAAAATTCAGACCTTTATTATCTCCTCTTTTATGTTTTTGTTGTCACAAATTATCCCTATGTTTGCTATGAGTTGTTTTCTGAGTTGCAGTAACAAATTGACTTCTTCTCTTTTTCTTTTTTTTTTCTTCTTTATCCTGTGTGTTATGTTTAAGTGTATAATGTCCTATTCTATGTAGGGGTTGCCATTTCCTACTTTTTGTCTGTCAGTAATCCTGCTAGTAAACCAGTGTTACTAAACATTAGTAAACCATTTAGTATACCTACGTGATTTTTATTCTCTTGTCTTTTTGTTTCAGGTTAAATAGCCTCCTTTAGTATTTCCTGTAATGCAGGCCTCATGGTGCAAAATTCCCTCAGGTTCTGTATATCTGGAAAGGTCTTTATTCTTCCTTCATATCTAAAGGATAACTTTGCTGGATATATTATTTTTGGCTGGTGATTTCTCTCTTTTAATGGTTTGAATATTTGATTCCACTCACTCCTGGCTTATAGAGTTTCTGCTGAAAAGTCTGATGATAATCTAATGGACTTTGTTTGTAGGATATAGCCTTCTTTTCCCTGGCTGCCTTGACAATTCTTTCTTTGTCATTAATTTTTGTCAGCTTCAATATAATGTGCCTTGGAGAAGGTCTGTTAGGATTGAGGTAAATAGGTGTTCTGTGTACTTCTTGGATTCAAGGATCAAGTTCTTTCCATAGATTTGAGAAGTTCTCGTCTACTATTTGTTTGAATAGACTCTCTGTGCCCTTCTCTCTCTTTTCTCCTCCTGGTATGCCCATTATTCTTATGTTGCTCTTTCTGATGGAATAAGGTAATTCTTGTAGAGTTCTTTCATTTCTTTTAACTCTAAAGTCTCTTTCTTCTTCCATTTGCATCATTTCCAGGTTTCTATCTTTGATATCACTAATTCTTTCCTCCATTTAGTCAGCTTTATTTCCTAAGCTGGCTACTTCATTCTTTATCTTTTTTACTGAGTTATTCAGCTCCAGAATTTCTATTTAGTTCTTTTTAAAATTTCAATCTCTTTGGTAAAATATTAATTTTGTTCATTGTTTTATTTCTGAGTTCATTAAACTGCCTGAGTTTTCTTGCATCTCATTGAGTTTTTTCAGAACTGCAATCTTCAATTCTGTGTCATTTAAGTCACATATTTCCATGTCTTTAAGTTTATTGTCTGGAGATTTTTAAATTTTCTTTCTGTGTTGCCTTGTTACTTTGGTTATTCACGGCGATTACTTGACTATTTCTCCTCTTGGGCTTTTATGGGAGTGACAGCAGGTTGATATGCAGAGGTCTTTCTTTTGCCTTCCAGTAGTTTGTGCTGGAGTGCTTTATTTTCTCTTGAGCTGTTCAGACTTCTCATGTTGTGGTAGATTTCCTGGGGAAGTGGGCTTCTCCTCTGTGACATATTTGCCTTGGCCTCAGGGCACCACCCCCATGGGAAGATGTGGTGGGTGATGGGATTTAGAGCCTCTGAAATCCCAGTGCTATACCTGCAGCCAGATGCAGAGCTCCGTGCCTCAGCAGCCCTGGGTGCACCTGCTGCCATCAGCTGGGAAAGGTGGGGGCAGGATGGGCTGGGAGAGGTGGCAGGTACTCTGCTCTCCTCGGAGCAATGGCAACTGCCAGACCACAGGTGACTTGCTCCTGTAGCTCCTCGGGTGTCACTGAGATTAGCCACACCTTTCGTTCGCTGCTCAAGAAATGTCTGTCCAGTTCTCAGTGCTTTAAATATTTTGCTCTTTAATCTGACACTGCTACCATTTTGGGGGGTGGCAAGCTCTGGGAGATTGGCAGGAGGTGGTCAGGCTCTGTGGCTTTGTTTTTCTGCCTGGCAATGAGGGCTCATTGAGTCCTGTTGTCACTCTTCTATATTCAGTTTTTGCCCCAAGCTCTCTGCCCTGATTGCTGGGTTCAACCGCATTATATGCCGATCCCTCAGGCAGGGTTACTGGGGCCACAGAGAGTGCAACTGCAGTCTCAATTCTCCCCTCTCCCAGACCTCATTGAGTTCCAGGCTGCTACCCATGGCCCCTGCCTGTCTCAGCACTTCCTCCTTTCCTCCTCCAATGTTTGCTCCTATTGGCCCACCTTCAGATGTTTCAATGCGCAGATCTCTCAGACGTGTTTGTGTGTTGCATAGGGAATCCTTTATTGAATTATACCTCTTCAATTTGTTGTAATTTCTAGGGGACATTTCAAGGAGCACCCCTCATGCTGCCATGTTTCTGGCATCTTGCTTTTATCTTTGTTAAAATCCAGTTTTTAGTGCAGGAGGAAACTTTTGGGGGAGGATGTGTTCTATATCTCGATTGTGTTCATGATTTCATGGATGTAGACACCTGTCAAAACTCAGAATTGTAAACTTTAAATGGGTGCATTTATTGTACAGGAATTGGACTTCAGTAAAACTGATACTTTTTAAAAAACCAATTGTTCATAATCTTACTGATAGAATAATTTTTAACACCACTGCTTTGACTCATTAAATCAAAATTCCCATTTTTTGAGGTTTTTTTTTTTCCTGAATTTCCTTTCTATTGGACTGATGTTTGTTTATTTCTACCACTATCGAATTACTTTTAATTATTACTATTACATTTTAATATTGGGTTATCTAGTCTCTTCCTGTTATTCTATAAAAATATTGGCTGTACACCTGAAATCTATGTAATTTTACTAACAATTGTCACCCCAATAAATTTAATAAAATAAAATTAAAAAAAATATATTGGCTGTTCTGTATCTATTGTCTAGAGCTTTGGAATTATTTGTAAAGTTCTGGGGAAAAGACCTTTGATATTTTGCTATAAGGTTAAATCTTTAGATTTTTAGATGTAGTCACATATGTATAATTTGAATCTTCTGATCTAGAAATAAACTACTTATTAAAACCTTTATTTGCCTTACAGAATTTTATATTTTACTTCACATAGGTTTATACATCTTACATTTATTCTTACTTATTTTAAGGCTCTCTTTAACAGTTTTTATTCCCATCGTATTTCCCCTCATATTATTTTTCTTTATAAAGTATCTGATATTTTTAAATAACTGGCTACTTCATTAAACTTGCTTATGTTCTAGTGGGTATTCTGTTGATTCTTATAATATGATTATATTATCGGCAAATAATTTTGCTCCCTCCTTCCCAATGTTTATATCTTTCATATCATGCTCATATCCTATTGCTTAGGCTAGCAATAGTGGCTGTCCTTGCCTTAATCTTGAGTTTAATTGGTATACATTTACTGTTTCATTTTTATAGATGCCAAAAATAGGGATAAATCAAGAATGTAGATAGAATTATATTGACTGTTTTGGTGTAATCTATTTAGACCATCTTTTTTTTTTTTTTCTTTTCTCCCTTTGACTTGTTATTAGGTGAATAATAATTACAGATTTCTTGGAATGAGTCCCAGTTGGCCATGTTGTATTAATCTTTAAGTGTAATACTGTGTTTTACTTGTTAATATTTTGTTAAGTATTTTTGCATTGATAATTTTAAGTGTGACTGGTCTGTACCTTTTTTTTTGTATCCTTTATTCTATTTTGGTATAAGTAGATGCTAGCATCTTAAAATAATCAGGAAGATTTCCTCCTTTTTCTGTGTTCTGTAACAGTTTAAATAACACTAGAAACACCTATTCCTTGAAAACTTGAAAGAATTATCATAGGTAATGTTCTGGGCTTACTTCCTTGCATGGTGCCTGTTTTCTATAGGTTTTCTATCTCTTTTTGAGACAATTTTGACATTTATATTTTCTTTGAAAATCATTTTATTCAGGTTTTCAAGTTTATTAATATAGAGGTTTACAAAAGTAGTATTTATATTTTTGGTATTCCATATATGTATGGGTTTCCTCCACTTCTTCCATATTCTTAGTTATAATATAGATTTATCTATTTATTTTATTTTTAAAGGCATCATCTGGTGTGTTAGTATATTTACCAGATATAATTTTTGTAATTTTAATTCATCCATTTTGCTTTAACATTTGTTAATGAGCTTATTTTACTTAAGTTTTTTTCTTAATTATTTCTTGCTCTTCAAGATAATAATCTATGTGTCCTCAACCTAGAAAACGTGAACATTTGCAACCATATCTTTCAAATGAATTGAATTTTCATGTATATTTGGCTTAAGTATTATAAGAGAAAGGATTCCTAAGTAAATGGGGTAGTACAATTCTGCAGAGCTTTCTTGGTAACTATAGATTACATAAAAATTAAAATCATGACAAATCAGTTTAAGAAGTCAAAGCAAATATTTGTCTGTTTTGTGTATAGGTCAAAAATATTTTGATTGACTTCTCTTAATAGACTATAAATAAATATACTTTTTAAAAAAAATATCTTCCCCATCACTGATTGATGTTTAGTAAACTCATGTTATGCCAAGCTCCCTGTTGGACAAACCTTATCCTTGGCCTCTTCTCCCATCCTCTGGTTCCAAGCCTTAATATCTTTCTCTATCAAAATCACATGCCCTGTGTCTCATTCCCTCAGTAATGGGCTCACCCCCTAATTAGATGATAGTTTGACCTGATAAACTTTCACTAAAGTATTAATGCTTGTCAATAGTTTGGAATATTAACTTCCTGTAAACATTTGCATTTTAATAGAGAACTTTTAGAATAAAAGTTCTCTTAATCCCATAACATTGGTGGTAGGAAGACTCTTTGCTGGTATTTGAATTAAATAGTGTAGACAACTTTATTTAAATATAAAACCAGCTCCATGGACAATAAACAAATGTATGAACATCTTCAAAATCTAATTTTTTAGGAGCGTTTTACAAAACCGTGTAACATTGTCTCATTTTTATTTGTAGGCTGGTGGAATGAAGGCAGGAACATTTGAACCTTACCCTTCACATTCTGCTGACCCTTATGTGGCTAAATTGACAAGCCGAACTTCCAGTAAAGATGTTAAGATTTTCCACCCACCAGGTGGACCAAAAAGCAGACCAATTGAAAGTATAATGACTTTGAACGTCAAAAGGTAGTAACATGTTACATTTAGCTCATAAATCAAGAAAAATTGTTTTCAACTTTTAGATTTCTTCAAAATAATATCTTTTATTTACACATATTTTTTAAAATAACAAATTTGGGTGACTTTAGAAATCTCAGCTCCTTCCATATACCTGCCCTCCCTTGTAGAAGTTCTTTCCCATCTTCTGAAATTCCCGATTGAAAAAGCTGAATTTATCTGTATCAAACTATTCTGTTCATAATTTTTTGAGCAAATCTATACCACCTTATTATGAGTTGTTTGAGAGTACTTAGATATTTATAGTTCAGTCAGCAATACATGTTAACATTGTCTGTTTCTCAAAGAGAGTTTTTGACCCTTGTTGAAGAGCTCCAGTCTCTCAGTAATTAAAAGGAATCCTAATATCACTTATGATTTCTGTCTTTAATTTTGAAATAATCTTTTATGAAAACAGGAAATATTTTCGTTAATTAAAAATGCTGTTAACATCATTTTATAATACTTTGAGAAAAAGTGTATTATTAAAGTATGGTAAAACTTCAATTTTGCCCAGGTTTTGAGCACTCTCAAAACTGAAAAGAAGTTCTCAGGAGGTCAGAACAGAAATTAGAAAAGGACAATTCATCGTTGTGTGTGTGTGTGTGTGTGTGTGTGTGTGTGTGTGTAAAATCATAAATAAGCGGAAGAATTCATTTGATTACCTTTCTGTCTATTCACTGAAAAAATGTGAACGCCAATTAAACTAATTTACATATTTCTAACTTCAGTGTAATCATACAATGGATTAGGTAAAGCACACCAAATTCACATTCTTTTATAAAAACAGTAGTACATCTTTGTCACTTGTGGACAGTGATTATACTACCAACATTATTTTTATATCACATAAGTAAGAGTTCCTTCATTACTTATGTAATTTAACTATTGTCTATAGGACTTATAATCTGGGGGTGGTTTTCTGTGATTTTTTTTTTTTTTTTTATCCAGAGAACAGAGCTGAGAAAGTTCTATGATGTGCTAGAATATATGTTTGGACAGAGAAAAGAAAAGAGTAGCTGATTTCTTTTTTGAAGAATCAAAAGTTTATCTTCTGTTTAGTAATTTTGAGTTTATTGAAATCTCTTTCTTTTTATATTATCACAAATATTATCCTAAATCAAGTTTTCGCTCTTTTTACCCTAATTTTAAACCTAATAAACCTCTGGGGGGTAGTAATTAAAAGGAATCCTAATGTCACTTATGATTTCTGTCTATTTAAAATTGATCCCATAAACCAATTTTTACTTCTTAAATTCCATTTTTAAAGTATATCTGACTTAGGTTAAGTAAAACTTTTTGATTTGATGAGAAAATTTGGTTTTGGATTGTTAATTTTTTTATTGTAAAACATTTTTTTTTACAAGAATGTGCAGATATATTACCCACACCTGTAAAATTAAATGAGCATTTATTTTTTAATTTTAGGTCACTAAATATGAAGAACTACAAGACTGCTTCATTACAGTCCTATTAGCATCTGGAAGACAAATAGCTATCTAGATCCTGACTACCAGTAATGCATTATCAAGTGCTAATTATTTGAAAAAAATAAAAGATGTTGTGGAACAGATAGCTCAAGAATTTAAAAGAAATTTAAGCCTGCCATTCTAATATTCTTCCTAGTTTTAGTACTATTACTTAATGAATAAATGATATTTGCTAATAATTTCACAGGTGATTGCTGATCTGTGTTTCTGAGGAGAATATAATGTTTAGAAATTTTGTAAAATCTTGAGTGTAGTCTATTATTTGAGAGCTTTTCCTCCTAATGTTAAAAAATTTCAGGGTTGGTGGATGTGGGGGCTGGAGGGATAGAAAGTATATAGTAAGTTCTTAATTTGTTGTTTCTTCTTGGAGGTATTTGAAAATTGGATAGCTATCCAAGGGTCATAGCCTGTTAAAGTGTTCTTAACATCAAAGATGAATATTGATCCATTCATATGGCATAGATTCATGTATACACACATTATACTGTGAGGCAAATGTCTCAATTTACGAGGTATAGTGCCTTCTATTTATGGCCTCTTTAAAGCCTCTGGTTAGCTAATGCAGCCCCAGGATGACTTGGGGGAAGGAAGAATGGGGAATGCACTTTTAGTTAAGTATCTCATAAAACATTACCAAGTTACGTGGTGGATGCAGTTTATCTTTGGTGTCCTCTCTTGCTCTTCTGTAGCTGTGGAAAGCTGCTGCCGCTCCTGGACCATCTCCCCGAGTTTTTACCATCTTACTCCCAAGTTCTCTCTTCTTCACTCACCCTACCACTTTTAAAACTATCTGTTGTTAAAATATACAATTTAAATACATTACTATAATTCATAGTGTGGCCTCTGTCATTAGTCCTCATTTAATTGGGGTAGAGAGTTGTGGCGCTTGTATTAGAAAGAGAAATTTCTAATATCTATTAATATAATGTAGTGGGGAAGTTATTTTGATTCGTGGTGTTTTCTTAGGATTTGTCCCTCTACCATTCTAGGCTTCTCGGAGCTGGAAAGCAGAATGCATAGAGGCTGCAATATTCTTCTTTTGGACCCATTTTATTTTCAATGGGGGTGACTGTGTCAACCCAGGTGTGCATCTCCCTTTTAAAGGAATTGCAGATGGTGCAGGGAAGTTTTACTATTGTCAGATTTTGTATATACATAAATGGATATATATATATATATTTAATGCCTCAACTGTTTACTTTTTTCTAAAAGAATATTAAGGGCTTAATGTAACTCAAAGGGGAACACATTTGTCTTCAGAATAGGAGTGGTTTTACCAGTGCACATAAGTGAATAAAATTCACATAGTTATACATTGATAAATGCTACCCAAAACGCCTTATATATGTATTCTTTTGAGATAAGAGGTTTATATTTTCAGATTTTATTAAAATCTAATTGCCCATTTTCTCCTCTGTCTTCTGTTAGCTATAATTAATTTTTATTAATGTGCCTTTCATAGCAATGCACACTTCACATAATATTCACAGATGGGAACACACAGCTAATGCCTTACTGAAGAGTATACGTAGTATGACAATTGGCAGAGCTTATCTAGAGTTTATAAATGCATTCTGTCAAGTTATAGAAAAGGAAATGCAGAAACCAGTAATAGGAATGGTGAAACATGTAGAAAAATTATGATTTTTTAAATAATCAGTAATAGAGGCACACACACACACACATATTTGATTTTAGGAGGTCAAACTATTTATGATGCCCATTGATTGTCTTCTTACAACTATTGTCTCTTCCCTTAATTTTGAAAATACAACAGTACAACATTAGGTGGTTTCCTGTGAAACAACTTTCCCCCCCAGACTCAGACACGAGGAGTTAAGAGTTAATGGACAGTGGCAACCTATCTCTTGACAACTCAGGCATCTGGTTATCTACTGTCCTTTTATGATGCCTGTATGACTTCAGTAAGTTTCTGCTTCCACCTCAGTGAATAATGGAAGAAATAAGCTTGCTGAGCAGCTGTTATTCTCTGCTGCTAACCGTCCAACCACATCTATTTAAGGTTCAAAATTGAAACAAAGATTGAGGATGTTAACCTGATTATGAAAGAGAGTCTTAACTTGAAGAGAGTCTTAGCTCAACAAGAAACTCCAATAGGAACTGGAGGAAAGTTAATCAGTAGCTTATCATGTTTCTGGAAATCTTTTCTTCATAGACTACCTGCTCCTTTGTATGTTAATATTCTAGAACATGCTTTAAGAATAATAAGCCAGGCTGTATAAGTTGGAGCAAATCACATAAGTTCTTGAGAACTTTCTGTTAGAATTATCATGGAGACCAAATTAATGTTTCATAAGCTGAAAAAAATTATATGTAAAACTTTAAAAAATTAGATCAATCATTATCCATCAATTAAGTTGTTGTAAATAAAGTGTAAGGTAATTTGTTAATTTGAATTATTACCAATTATAACAGTATTTTATCATGGTACTTTGTTTAAAATGTCAAAAATGAATTAATAGCCAGTACTTAAACGTGTTTACTATGTGCCAGGTACCATTCCATAGGGCTTACATATTAATATGTTTATATTTACTAATCACTTAATCTCCTTTTAACAAATGAAGAAATGGAGGCAGAGAATGGTTAAGTAACTGATCCACTGTAGCACAGCCAACAGTGAGAAGGCCCGGGAGTGTGGCTGCTTTTAACTACCTATTACATTTTGTTCCCAGACTACTTCCCCAATTTCCCACAGAAACAGTGATCCTTCTTAAATGGTTTCAAGTTACATTATTCACTCTGTAGTGTTTATCAGAATTAGAGAGAAGAGTAAGTTGGAAGTTATTTATCCATAGGAAATCCAGTATAGAGTACAAGTTAGTTGACAGGAAGAAAGACTGTTTCCAATTTATTCCTCCCTACACATTATCAAGAGGCACAGATTAGACACTGTGGAAGACAGGTAGAGAGATATTATTCCCAAATTTATATATATATATTTTTCCCCCCAAAACTCTTCATAAAGCAATATGTAATCATTACACTTTAGTTAGGAAGGGACCTAAGTCTCATCTGTCTAATTTGATGCGTAAAACTCTTCATAACATTCCTACCGAGTGAATGTCCAAACTGTGCCTGTCCACTCCAGTGTGACGACAGCTTCTTCATGTAGCATTCATTTAACAAAGATTGAGTGCCTGCCATGTTCCAGACATGGTCCTGGGTACTAGGATGCAGCTCTAAGCCAAACAGACAAAATCTCCGCCTCCTGTTTGTTTAGGAAGACAGAGCATAACATCGGGTACAGACAAGTGCTCTCAAGAAAATAATGTAGGACAAGGAGATAGAGAACAATGGGGGTGTGTTTAAACTATGCAACAAGAAAAAGCCCAAGATGACTACAGCATTTTGAGAAAGCCAGAGGATGTTAGGAGACTAAGAAATATACAAGAGCTAAATCCTGAGGGTCTATCGAGTCAAGATTTTGGGTTTTGTTTGGAGGGTTATGAGACGCCATTGAAAGTTTTGAGGCCAGGCATGCCATACTAACGATTTACATTTCACAAGATTCCTTTGGTTGATATTTGGACTATTGGCTACAGGTAGGGTAAGAGTGGAAACGGGAAGCCACTGTAATAGAAAAGATTTGGTGGCTGCTTAGACCAGGGTGACAGCAGTGGTAATCTTAGGCCAGCAGGTTGGAAAATGTTATATAGAATTGTAATCTGTCTCCTTAAAGTTTTTACTCATTAGTTCTTTTTCTACTACTTAGAGACATATAGGAAAAAATTAATGCTTTTACATAGGACACCTCTTTAAAGGTAACTTCTTTGGGTGTTTATTTCTTATGACATCTTTTTCAGTTCCATCACCACTCAATCCGTTCCTACAGAGTAATAGTATGTCTCCTTTCAAAAGGATGAGGCTTAGATTGAATGTACTATTTTTGTATGGTCTGATCATTTCAGACTATATAAGAACTTTCATTTCCCTTTTTAATATATAATATTCATATTAATGCAATCTAAAATCTTCAGAAACTCTCTTCAAACTTATTTCTGTGTTTTCAACTATTACCTATAAAACATATCTCCAGCTTAAAACATTATCCTGAATCATAATTCTATTTACAACTGCCTGCAAGACATCTTTTCTTTTTAAAAATGTCACATAGATAGCTCAAGTGTAATGCTTCCCAAATGGAATCTATCATTTTGCCTCTTAGATTAGCTTTTCATTAATTATTCCCTATCTCAGCTAATGATACTTCCAAATATCAAGTAACTTAAAACAAATCTTGAAATTATTCAGAAATCATCTTTTACCATTAAATCCACTACTTTACTAACTTAAAAACCCTTCAGTGTGGGTTTCCATTGTCCTTAAAATAAAAGCAAAATTCAGACCAGGGTTAAAAGGCTCTTCAAGACTTGGCTCCTTTCTCTTCCTTCAGCTTCATTTCTTACTACTCTCCCTTGCTCTTTATTTTCCACTAGGGTAGACTTACTTCACTTTTTAAAATGAGACACATGCTATCCCTTGCCTGGGAGGGATTTGTCCATTTTCTATAGCTTGGAACTTTTCCCAACATCCATTGTCATCTTAGCTTACTAACTCCAACTTGAATTTCAGATCTCTTCTAAAATATTCTTCCTTAAGGAAGGCCTTCCTGATCTTTGAGATGAGGTGAGGTCCTGGTGTTATATACTGAAATAGCAGCCTTTAAGTTTACATTTATAATATTTATTAATGCTCCTATCATTTCTGAGATTGTAAGCACCATAAGACAATATCTATTTTGTTTATGGTTGTTAGCACATAGCATAGTGCTTGACACATTATGTAGGCACTCAGTAAATCTTTGTTGATTGAATGAATGAATTGTACTGTGGTGGCCATATTTAGTCATCTTTCACCATTACCTTGAATTATTTGTAATTCCTTGAATGTGTCATGTTATTTTGAGCTATTATGATGGCTCCCATGCAGTTTTCCTTTCCTGGAATACCCTATGCCTTTCATTGTCTTGCTAACTTCCCAATTTCTGCTCAAAACTGAGATCAATACATAATAAAAACCAAAGCTGAAGAATTAATAATAAATAAGATGGAAAATGTGTAGGCTTATATGTTTATGTTAATATTTGAAAAAGATTGAAAATAAAATAGGATATTTAATTCAATAAGAGAGACAAACAGCAAACCAATTGAAAAGTAGACTGAAAAACTTAGAATTGGTGTTTTCAAAAGCCCTCCTCACCAAAAGAGAGAATACACTATATTATGAGTAAGAAATAGATTTAACCACAGACATGGCAGTAGTTAAAATATGTACCATCCTATATCAAATACATTTGAAAATTAAATGAAAAAAAATGTTACCAGAAGTAACTCAACAAGGACTAAAAACATGAATAGACCAATAAGGGTAGAAAAAATGGAAATAATAGTGAAACCTAGTAGCCAAAAAATACTGTGTCTGGATTATTAAGGAGCTAAATTCTATCAAATCTTCAAAAGAGAAATCTTTTGTTATTTAAATTGTCTTCATCATAGGAAAATATGAAAAGAGTTTCGATTTATTTTATGAAGCTAACATAACTGGACAAGGATAACATAATAGGGCAAATAATATTCCTAACTCATTAAAAAAATCCTAACTCAAAGACTAGCTAATGGAATCCACATTTTAAAAGAACATAAAATAAGGTTTATTATTCTATGCTAAAATAGCTTGACATTAGTGAATCTATTCTTATAATTAACTTTATTAATACATTAAAATGGATAAAAATATATGTTCCCCCCATATATGCTAAGAAGTCATTTGATAAAATTAAATATTCTTTGCATTTAAAACCTTTTAGGATGTGAGGATTAGGAAGAACCTTCCTTACCTTCTAAAGGATATCTATCAGAATTATAAACATGAGCTAGCACCATAAATAAGACAATGCTCTGGAAAATATAGTTAAAGTGGTATGACAAGGAAAAAAATCCTATCTATTCCTCTGTCCGTAATTGTTAGAACAAGAAGAAAGAAGATCAGTAAGGATATAGACTATTTGATCAACAATGTCAACCACTTTACCTGTTTAGTTGACATTGATGAACACTTGACCCAACAACAGCAGAATATACATTTTCTTCAAGTTCACATGAAATATTAACCATGGCAGACTGTATATACTGAGCATTAAAACAAGTTTCAATATATTTAAAAAGATTAGTTGTACAGAGTATGCTCTCTAATTATAATAGAATTATATTATTAATAGAAATCAGTAATAAAAATATATGAAAATCTTCAAGTGTTTTGGAATTAAGCAACACTTCTAAATATTCCACTAGATCAAGGAATAAATGACAAGAGAAAGAGAAAATATTTTGAACCAAATGAAACTGAAAACATATTAAACTTTACTGACACAGTTAAAGCAGTATCTTAAATCTACATAGTAGGAAAAATAAAGGTTCCAAACCAATTACCCAAACTTCCACCTTAAGAAACTAGTGATTATATGTAAATACTATGACCCACTGAGAACACAGTGCCCTCCTCATCTTAGGAGGAGTTTATGTTCAGCATCTAAATCACTGTTTCCTTGTTAACTGAAAAAAAAAAAAAAGAAAGAAACTAGGGAAAGAGCAAATTAAACCCAAAATAAGCAGAAGGAAGGAAATTCTTAAAACAAGAACAGAAATCAACGCATTAAAAAGTAGAAAATCAATAAAGAAAAATCAATAAAATAAAAGACTGATTTTTTTGTTAAATTTATTGGGTGACAATGGTTAGTAAAATTATATAGGTTTCAAGTGTACATTTCTATAATACATCATCTAGATATCACATTGTTTGTTCATCCCCCCCAGAGTCAGTTCTCCTTCCATCACCATATGTTTGATCCCCTTTCCCCTCTTCTTCTACCCTCCCTCCCCCACCCTTTCCAAAAGGCTGATTTTAAAATAAAGCAATGGAATTAATTAAACTCTAATAAGACTGATAAAGAAAAAAGGAGAAACCCCAAATTACCAATGTCAGAAATTAAAGATGGGACATCAGCACAAGTCCTCTGGATATTACAAAGATAATAAGGAGTATTATGAATAACTTTATGCCAATACATTTGAGAACTTATATAAAATGTACAAATTTGTCAAAACATACAAATGATGATCAAAACTGACTCAAGAAGAAATAGAAAATCTGAATAGTTCTATATCTATTCATGAAATTGATTTTGCAATGTAATGTAAAACCTTCCCATTTAGAAGACTTGAGGCCCTCGGGTGAATTCTATTCCGTATTTAAGGAGGAGATAATATCAATAGTAGCAATCCTATACTAATCCTTTCAGAAAATAGAGGAGGAGGGGATACTTCCCAACACATTTTATGACTCCAGATTTTCTTGGTACCAAAACCAAATAAAGACATTAAAAGAAAATAATATAGAGGCCAATATCCTTCTGAATATAGAAGAAATCCCTAACAAAATATTATCAAATTGAACCCAGGAGTCTATATTAAAATAGAGTTATTCCAGCAAAGCAAGGTTGGTATAATGTTTCAAAATTAATCAATGTAATTACCATATTAGCAGATTAATGGAGAAAAAACACACACGATCACCTCAATAAATGCAGAAAAAGCATTTGATAAAATTTAACAAGTTTATTTATATAGCGAGGAGCCTTGGGAGATACAGATAGTATT
Source organism: Rhinolophus sinicus (assembly GCF_036562045.2). Classification (NCBI taxonomy): domain Eukaryota; kingdom Metazoa; phylum Chordata; class Mammalia; order Chiroptera; family Rhinolophidae; genus Rhinolophus; species Rhinolophus sinicus. The sequence continues at coordinate 75,989,759 of NC_133754.1, read as the reverse complement.
TTCCTCTGGAGCAAAGGGCAGATTTGTTTTCAGCCTTGGAAGCTAGAGATAGTATCTCCTGTGGAGCAAGGGCAGGTGTGCTAGCTGTTCTGTACAAATAAAGGTAATGTTTCCATCTAGAGCAAAGGGCAGGCATGCTTACTGCACTTATAAAAGATTTGGGTTCCCTAAACTTAGAGTTCTCTCCTGGAATGTAACTGTGTGGCCCTTTTCATGTTGCCTATAGGAACTGGGGCTTGGAGAACTGATGCAAAAATGCTAATACTCTGGCTATTGCTGTTGCTGTGAGTAACAAACTGTCCTTTATCTCTGACCCAGGAGTCTCAAGTGTTCCACTAGAACCCATGAAACTGTGTTAGCCTAACATATTAGCTTACAAGGTGGGTAAAATCTCAGACTGTTCACAGTTCTTGAATATACATATATATATAATCTCTCATTCCAATTTCTAATTAAAAAAATTAGTCTAATCAATTACAGGGTAATTGTAGTCATATGTCAAAGTTAATTTAAAATTATTTTATGGGGAAAAGTATTTAGACAAAGGATTTTGAAACAGTAATTTTAGAAATTTATTTACATATCTTGGAGGGAAGCAATTGATACAGTTTACTTTTACTTGGAATTCCTGGAAAAAAAGAAGGATTGTTTTTAAGGTGGGAGTGCTAAGTTACTTCAGAAAAATAATAGTTAAAAAGAAAATAACCTTGCTCCCTCCCAAAGTTGCTTTGTGCATATACAATGTGTAGAAATAATATAAATAAAATAACATGAATTTTATCAAAAAAAGCAAAATCCCTAAATAATTCCAGTATGTAATAAATTGTATACAAATCTTACAAAACTAAATTGTGTTCATCTTAAAAGTTGCCTTCTTTTTACTGTCCTCTGTCTAGTGCCCAATAGGCTACACACATGGGTGTCCAAACTGCGGCCCGCGGGCCAACTGCAGCCCATGATCCATTGTTAATTGGCCCACAGCAAATTCCAAAAATATATTTAGTTTACTTAAATAAACCAGGTGAGGCAATATGTACTTCACCTCAAGTGAGTGGCCCGGCTGTTTGTGTATTTTACCACATGTGGCCCTTGGTGAAAAAACGTTAAAAAAAGTTTGGACACCCCTGGGCTACAGGAATCTTAAATACGTCTCTACTAATCCACCACAATATACATACCTTTCAAATCAGGAGCTAAAGGCCTATTCCTGGGATTAGAGGTGTCTTCATAAGTATCATAGTTGTCAAAATGGAATTTCTCTCTTCTTGAAACGTAACCAGTTTTTGATAGGTCACTATGTTGACCACAGATTTTTTCACTTAGATTTAAATATTCCCTTTGAAGATTCCGCATCTCAAACTCCAAGGTATCCCTTTCATTCTCTATACTTCTTACATAGTTTTCTAAAAGTATTTTGTCTTCTGCAAGTCTGCTGATGCTGTTTTCAAATTTTATATTTTCTTGACTATGCTTTTTCAGTTCTTCTTTTAGAATCTGATTATCTGCTTTAATTTCCATTACCATTTTTGATAACATTTCACATTCATTGCCCATTTCAGATAAACTATTCTTATAAATACCTGCTTCTGATTTTGCATTTTTTATTTCCTTCAAAAAATTTTCTTCTGCAGTGGATTGGTATGTTTTAATATTCTCAATTTGTCTTTCCATCATTTGTCTAGCAGCTGTAGATTCTTGTAATGTTGTTTCAAGATTAATTTTTTCATTTTTAGCTGTTTCTATTATTTGAAGAAATGCCTCTTGTTCAGTTTTTGCCAATCTTTCTTTCTCTTTTAGCTGCATTATCTCTAGCTTGTTTTCTTTTAGTTCATTTTCAAGTGAACTTTTTTCCTTTAGAAGCTGGTGTGTTTCTCTCTCTAACATTTCCTTTTCATCCTGTATTAATAGAAGATTTGTTTTCATTGATTCCATTTCTATACTCATTTGATTATTTTCATTATTGACAATGGTCATATCATTTTGAGTTTTGTGTTCCTTATCTTTTAGTTGATTGAATGTTTCTATCATTTGTTGCTTCTCCAAAGAAAGTTGACGATTTTTTTCCTCTAGAGTTTTATTTTGTCCTTGGAGAACATTGTATTTACTAATTATTTTTTTCAATTCTTTAAGACATTCTTTGCCATCTTCTTCTGTTTTAATTAATTTGGAGTGAAGAGTATTCTTTTCTTCAACCAAATTCTTAAGTTGCTTTTCATACATTTCAATTTTCTGTATCAGAGATTGTGTGGTAAAGACAAGAGGTTTTATTTTGGTCTTAAGGGCTAGATTTTCATTCTCTAGTTCTGTTACTTTTTTCTGTATCTGCATAGATTCTTTTAGGTAATTCTGTAAGTACTGAATTTTTGCAACACACTGCTCAGTAACAGAATTGACTTTGGATGTTTTCTCATTTTCAAATTTCATTGATCCTTGTTTTATTACAAATGGTTGCCTTTCTTTGTCTTTCATTTCATATTTTGTTGGGTCAAACGATGACTGTGTATGTCTTGGAACTCTGGAATGGAATTTTAAATCTGTAATATACTTGCCAGTGATAGGAATTTCTTTATTGTTTTTCTCATTCTTTTTTCCCCTGTGTGTTTCACTCTTAGATAATTTCTTACATTTCCTACAAAAATTCACATGGAATTTTGACACTGTTTCCCTGAGTGGAAGTAATTTGTTTACTAATGCCTCTAATTCTGAAATTCTCTTTGATTTTATATCTTCATTTAAATTATTTTCTATATTTTCTTCCTTGATAAAATTAATTTTTTCCTTGTGAATGGGGGACAGGTCATATTTACTATTACTCTGAACATTTGTATCAATTTTTAAAGTATGAAGTTCATTTGTAAGTGCCAGCTCCCTGTCATGTGACTTTTGAAGCTCTTCCTTCATCTGTTTGATAGAATGGCAAATATTATCTAAATTTTCACAAAATCCATTCTTGAGAAAAGGCACAGTAATTTTGGATTTATCCAGAATTACTGTATCAGCTTGAGACATCACATTTTGAGGTGCATTAGGTACAAAACTATAAAGGTTATTATAATTCTTCAATATGTCAGAATTTTCTGAAGGGTTCATAATTATGCCTGAAGCCGAATTATCTGTTGAAGTTCTTAGAGTTAACATATCCTTGAACTGTATCTGGGATGGAATATTTATACCTTGAGAGAGACTGTTAACATTATCGCTACTGAGTTTTTCTTCCATTGAGTGAAGAGTCTTGGAATCCTCAAAATGATGAATTTTCTCCATAGAAAGGATTTCTTCTTGATTCTCTATAGGCTAGTAACAATAAAAAGCACACTATAAATGTACTATCATTTGCCACATGACCAGCAAATTAAGATAATATTTTGTGGAGGGTTTATTTTTGCATGCAAACGGACATTTCATTCATTTATACAGCAAAGAAGCAAAACAAGCATGATTCATTTTCTACAGAAAATAGAACAGTTGAGATCTGTAACTCTGGTCTTCACAGTTTGCTTAGAAATTGTACTTATGTCCTTAGGGGGTGAGATACATGGGCCAACCCTTCAATTTCAGAAATAGAAATTTAGCACCTCTCAAGAGACCATCATAGATAGTTGGGAAAGACAGAAGCAATAGCTGAAATGGAAGTTTAAGGAAAATGAATATTTCCACTTCTGGGCTATTTGTCAACCTTAGCTTGCATTCCTAGGGTCAGATGATTCTAGGGCTGTGACTATCCTGGGAATGTGGGTTCTAATCAGTGTAGACACAGTGTCTCTAGTTTGGACCTTTTCTAGGGAATTCACAGGTCAAAGTCAAACCTCTAAGTAGAAAAACTCGTAAGTGGACAGATAGGCTAGAAAAACTGCCTTGTATTTCATTTACTTGGTAATCTAGGCATCTGGACTAAGTCAAATACTGCCCCCTCCCCCCACTGCGCACACTCTCCTAAGGGAAACGTGATGTTGCAGAAGTACAGAGGTAAACGCACATCTTTCAGGGTTTTCAGGACAGGAATTTCCTTATTTTCATGTCTTACAGTCCAATCACCCTATGAAGAAGAGGAAAATGTAAAGTTGAAGATAAATTGGTTGTAGTAACATTTTTGAAGTACTGAAGTAGAGAATGATTTTGTACAGAATAACATACCTTTTCAATGTGTGCATTGAATACTAGGTTTTTTCCTGAGCTAAACTGTGGATTTTCTACTTCCATAATACTTTTGTTCAATATTTCACTGATTTCAGACTGTACCTTTAACAGATAAATTGAGAATATTAGATGTGATTTCAGATTTTTAAACTTACGAATGTACAGGAGTAATAGATACTATAACTAAAAAATAACTTTAAATTTCCTGCACATAAAAATTCTCTATCACATAAAATATACACGCACTTAATTTATTGTAATCTCTATCATTAAAGGAATCTTTAAGAAAATCATGCCTTTATTACGTGACTATAAAACCAAAGCCTTAATTTAGGAAAACAAAATTTTATGAAGTATATTCAAATAATTTTAAACATTTGATTTTTGCATTGTTGAATACATGAGAGATCTTTGTTCTCTGACATCAAAATGAAATCTACTCTGTCACCCTCAGGAGTTTCTCTTTTCTTCCCATTTCCCTGCAATTGCTTCTAATACAAGAATTATTTGGATGAAGTTTATATCCGGTCTTTAGTGAATATGTGTTGTTACACAGCCCCAATACTCATACCCTAACCTTCTCTTAACCCTACCTTATAATTTCTTCTGGATAAAGTCCATGTGCCTTTGATGGCACTGATCCCACTTCTAGCTCTAGGGGTAGCAGGTGCCTCAGAGCTGACCAGTCAGAGCCCCGCCTCCCTTTGAACAGTGATTGGTTCAAGCATTGCATGTGACCCAATTTGGGGCAGTCAGAATTAGGCCAAGAACCTCAGTATAAACTGTTAAGAGATAAAAGCATGGTCTCTTCTATGACTGGAACCCAGAAGGATAAAGGCCTGGACCTTCCAGCAGCCCTTTTGCCACCATGTAGAGCCCGAGAATCCATTCCTGTGGAAAGCAGAACCAAGATACGGAGTGCGACTGGTTCCTTGATGCAATGAGTCCTGATCGCATGGATTAAGCCATCCCCAAATAAAAAATCCCTAGGGTTTTCAGTTACCTGAGCTAATAAATCACACTTTTTTCCTTAGTCAGTTTGGGTTAGATTTTATAATAAGAGTCCCTATTTGTAGACTATAGCTAGGTAACACTTTAAACGTGTTTTGAAAAATCAATGAGTGCTATTTCTTTTTGTCTCATACCCAAATATAGGTATAACAATATAGTTTTCTCCAAATTTTGAGCCTAGAAAATGTTGCTGCCTCTATTTTATTACATTTTATGTCAACTAGTCAATTAGTGATCATCAGCATGTGGGACGATATCCTTAAATGTATATATTTCCTATGTATATATCAAATGAAACATACCATGCTGACATTCTGCAAAGTCTGTATTCGGAGAGCCTGAAATGATTCCAGTTGATGCTGAAGGGCCTATGACAACATTAAACAAGGCATGGGATTGAGTATTTTTAGGTAGGTGAACACACACTTGAATTATGATTTTTTTCTATCCCTGAAGTTTCCAATTACCAGAAAGGATGACTGACATTCTTGCTAACTTTCCAATGCATTTTCATGAAGATTTTGGTGGAAAACCCATGTGCATTTAGGAAGTATTTCTTCTGAATAAGATCAGCCTTTACACAAGTTTTCAGAGAAAATAAAATGAAATATACTCACTTTTAATGCTGATTGTGGTTGAATTTGATTTTCTGATTCTGATATGCAGTCATATTCTAGAAAGTAAAATTGAACAACCATGTGATTTAATTCTTAAGTTTTATTTTTAAACAACTGTAATGGAAAGCAATCTCCTAATTTTCTTGGATAGTGAGAGGAAGACAATGAGAATCTTGATGTTCACATGAGGGAGAACCTAATGCTAGTCACATAATAAGTTTAAGAACTAATTTTCACTTGACTTAAAATATCTACTTTAGGTTGTGATTGTGGTTTTACTTTTACAATAAACCATTAACTTATAATGCCAAACTTGAAACTCTCACTCAAATGTCATTTTCTGGGATATAATATATATGTGTGAGTGTGTGTGTGTGTGTGTATTCATATATGGATATGTATATATATATATATATATATATATATATATATATATATATATATTCATATATATGTGTGTAAAAAAAGAAATCCTCATGTTATAAGAAGACCCTTGGCAAACTACTGTACGGGTCTCAGTGTGTATGAAACAGCCATGTGATGCTTTTCCTCCTTATCATCGAAACAAGTTGGATTAACAGAGTGTAATTTTTGTCATGCTGTTAGTGAAGTATTACAAAGAGGCATGAGTTCCTTCCTAGAAAGTAGATTATAGATCTGTAGCAGCAGAGAGACTATATAATGTTGGCAAATTTCTTGACCTATATCCCTCTTTGTCCAAATATTTGACTACTTGCTTACTTTGTAATTTTTATTAAAGAGTTTAAAAAACATTCAATGTCCTGAATGAAATGAGAGTTAGAATAGAATGTGCCCCTAGGCTGGCAATTTCTGTCCTAAGAGAAGGTTTTGAAGGAGGTCAGCACTTCTTCTCCTTTGGAATGACAGCCTGCCAGATTGCCAGATGTTATAGAAGCTGGTTGAAAAGTATAATAATTCCCACCCCCACCCCACACTCTCTGTCATCTGGCCCTGATTGCTGAGAGGGCAGCTCTGGTTCAGAGCCTCGGGCCACTGAAGAATCCCATCTTCATCAGCGGACAGGAAGGGACAGCAAAGCCATCTTACTGAGAGTAAAATGGGAGTCTGAAACGTTCATCTCAGAGAGAGAAAAAAAATTTAAGCGAGGTTTGGACCAGTCAGCAAAGCTTTTCGGACTCAAAGTTTTTTGGACTCTAAAAGAACGTCTTCTAATGAACTCAAAAAGATCAAACTGCAAATCAAAAAGAATGTATCACCTAGAATCACACCACACAGAACTAACTTGTTAATTTTATGTGCACACCCTTTCCTATGCATATATGTGGAAAAAATATAAATGATTTTAGAATAATGGGATCATATTATACATAATACTTTTAAATAAATAGCATTAAATTTACATTTTAATAGAATGAAAACTGCAAATATTGCTAGGATTCAGATTTTTTTTCACTACATGAGAGATTATTTCCTATAAGATCACTCTAAACTAATAAAAATATAATGAAAACGATTAAGGGATTGGAATTTTAATGTTTTTTTAAATAACATACAATTCTATTGTATTCAGTGTTGATTTACTCCCTGCCAAGGAAGGGAGTAAATTATGAGAAAATTAGCATTATACTCCCTCCCACAGCTACCCCCCACTTTTCATGATATTTGCTAGCTATATTATTTTCACACTGTGAAGTTTTATGGTGTTTAATTTTGTTCTGTAACCATAATTTCCAGAAAGCTATTTAACCCAAAGATTAGTGTATTATTATTGTAATCATTTCAGCCTTCGACTTTATTCTTTTCCTTTCTTTCTTTTTTTCTTTTTTTTTTTTTTTTTTGGAAAAGAGGATAGTTTATTAAAAATAAGGAGTGAAGAGTCGCAGCTCTCGGAAAGAGAGGGAGTCATGACTGGGTTGCCCCGACTTTATTCTTAATGGATTTACTGTTCAAAATTCCATCTCCTTCGTGCACCTATAGCAACAGCCTCCCTTTTCTGCACAGATTTCCTTTGTCTCTTTAGAAGGACTTGCAAGTTCAAGGCTAAATACAGAATTCCTTTTGCTAACACCAATGAAGAAATATGGAGCCAAAAGGAATCTAAAGGCTTAGTCAAGGGATTTAGTAAATCAATGTTTTCTTTATCTTTCTTTTTTTTTTTTTTTAAGATTTTTTTATTGGGGAAGAGGAACAGGACTTTATTGGGGAACAGTGTGTACTTCCAGGACTTTTTTCCAAGTCAAGTTTTTTTGTTGTCCTTTCAATCTTAGTTGTGGAGGGCACAGCTCAGCTCCAGGTCCAGTTACGTTGCTGGATGCAGGGGGCGCAGCCCACCATCCCTTGCAGGAGTCGAAACCGGCAACCTTGTGCTTGAGAAGATGGGCTCCAACCAACTGAGCCATCTGGGAGCTCAGCGGCAGCTCAGCTGAAGGTGCTGTGTTCAATTTTAGTTGCAGGGAGCACTGCCCACCATCCCTTGCGGGACTCGAGGAATTGAACTGGCAACCTTGTGGTTGAGAGCCCACTGGCCCATGTGGGAATCGAACCGGCAGCCTTTGGAGTTAGGAGCATGGAGCTCTAAACTCCTGAGGCACGGGGCCGGCCCAGTAAATCAATGTTTTAAAATAAAGACCATGGGATTTATATGCTGCTTCTACATATATTTCTCTCCCTCCAGCTCTTCTTTTTTGACCATAGTATGTTTCCACAGTCACCATGATGCTGCTTTTCATGTGGCTCATGGGCAGCTTGAGCAACTCTGCTCAGTATTTGTTTTCTCTTGACGTCCTTCCCTGAGTCCCATTGGGCTAGCCCTCTGAGATACCGTTTCGGAGCCAGTGTATTTTCCTATGCATTTTTCTATGGCTCCAAAGTTAGGTGAGGGGACCTGGAGCAGGGAACATTTGTATCTGTGTGAAGCTGTTGTTGGAGGATGTGATCTTTGGTGTTGTATAGTTTGTTGTTGTTGTTCCCTGAAACTGTTAGAAACCTAGTGGGAAGTGTGTCCTATTTCCACAGGGAAATACTCTCTTGATGCGGGTGACCCCTCAATTCAGTATGGGATCCCAGAACTAGGGTTACCACATAGGATTGTGCAGGTTGTTCACTGCACAAGGAATACTGGCCGAAAAGATATGCGTGGGCTGACATTCATCCCGTACTCTGCTCCAATCAGTTATCTGCACCCTGCGTGGGTCTCCAGCCATCTAGAGTAGGGTGTACCCTGTCCTAATCCACACAAAGGCAACTTCATGGGCTGGTGGTAGCCCTGCCCCGAACCTTTTCTCTCCTCTGGGCAAAGTAAACATCTGTTGATCAGCCTGTAGGTTTACCCCTCTGTTCTAGCAGCAGCTCCTCTCTACCCACCCAAACTCCAATAATAGAAAGACACAGGTATTTCCTCAGTCTTTTTCTGTTCACATTTTGGGGGTAGGGGATTAATGAGTATTTCCAGGATTTCGATTTGCTTTGTTGCTTCTGAAAGTGAGAGGCAGCGTTAGGGGCCAGGCTATAGTTAGCCAGAATCTTGTTTTTATCTTTGGCTTCCACTTTCTAATTTTATGACCTGAGGGGGTACCCCCTTCCTTCTTCAACTGCTGCTGTTGACATTTTTACTGGTTTCCTAGCATTTTTGTTGTTGTTGTTCATTTCATTTGGTTCTGGGTTAGGGGTTGGGGCGGTCTGGGACCTCGCTTGGCTCTAAAATCTCTATGTGAAAGTCCAGAATAATTATTATAAGTGAGTGACTTAGCCTTAAGTAATGTTTCATGTTTTAGTGGTTGATTGCTTCAACGTCATTCATTGAGATATTGATATCCACTACGTGGTATGCCCTACTGTAGCTGCTGTAGACCCGGCCGTGACTAAGACAGCCCAGGCTCCTGCTCCCACGGGGCCTGCATTCTAAAGGAATAGACAGAATAAAAAGAGAAGCAAACAAAGAAATAAGTAAGATACTTTTAAATAGTGATTAAAAACAAAACAAAGAAAATTGGCTGATGTGACAGTGAGTGAGGATGGAGGCAGCACTGGAGAGGGTGGTTAGGAAACGCCTGTCTGGTATAGGAGGCTTCAGCTGGGACTCCTTGGGGAGAAGAAGGGGCCAGCCCTGTGAACATCTGTAGGAAGAAGTTGGAGCAGAGGAAACAGCTGAGTCCTGAAGCAGAAGACGTTAGCTGTGTTTGCAGAACAGAAGGAAAGCCAATATGTCTGCTGATGGGAGAACAATATGATAAGTCAGTGAGGGAGATGGACTAGATTATGTCGGGTCTTGCAGGCCCACCTGAGGGGTTTGGCTTTTATTTTAAGTGAAATGGGATGCTTTGGAGGGTTTTAATCAAGAGAATGATTTGATTATGAAAAATGGTTGCAGGTCACTCGACTGCATGATAATGGATGATAAGGTGGCAATTGCAGGACTATTGCAACAATCCAAGTGAGAGATAAAGGTATCTTGGACTAGAAAGGCAGTGGGGCAACGGAGAAAAACAGGTGGATTCATACTGTGCTTTGGAGGTAAAGTCAGCAGCATTGCTGGAGGATTAGATGTGGCCAGGAGACAAGAATGAAGGCTGATCCTTAGGGTTTTGGTGAGCACAGATGTATGAATGATGATGTCGTTTACTGAAACAGAAAAGAATGGGGTAAGAACATATTTTAGGGAAAACACTTTTAGATGTGTCCAAGTTCTCTGTTAGACATCAACGTGTCTGTCCAAGTGTCTGCCTGCCAACAGGCAGTTGGGTATTCCGGTCTCTGGTTCCGGGGAGTGGTTAGAACACTGTGTTGGACAACATGGACACCACTGCCGGCCTGGACAGGGGCAGTTTCTGTGCGGTGACCGGTGCAGAGACCGAATGAAGCGACTTGAGAAGACAATGGAATGTGAAGATATGTTCAGCATTGAGTATGGGCAAATCTTTCGAGTTTTACTGTGGAAAGGAATAAGGCGTCCAGTGGAATAGGGTGCACGCTGGAAGAAGGTTAAGAAGGATGTTATTAACCGTGGGAGATTCTAACATGCCTGTTTGCTGCTGAATCCTATAGTATAAAGGGAAAAGAAAAATAATTCTGGAGAATGAGAGAGGCTAATTGTGGAAGTTGAGTACTTACGATTTCCAAGAGCGAGAGGATCTGGAGTAAATGACCTTTGATTGAGCAGGGACAACCCTTCCATATAAATGGAGAAGGAGAATATGGGTGCCCAGTGAGGTCGGTTAACAAATTTGAAGGCTGAGGGTGAGGGAGTTTGGGTCTGATTTCTTCCGTTTTTTTCATATTGCATGAGATCATGTTACAAGTTGAGAGGTAGTGGTGAGAGGTGTTGGAGGTTTGAGGAGACAAGAAGAGTGAAATAGTTATCTTGGAGAGGGTTTGAAAAAACATTTTGTGGGAAATAAAGTAAGTTTTCCAAATAGCATTGAGGTCCAGGGTAAGACTCAGAAGTGAGTGTTTTTCTCAGATGATTCAGTGAAGACGCAGGGTAGGCAGAGAGTTGGATTTTTCTATTTTTAAAAGCTATTAAAATAATATTTTTGCTTTTTATGAGTTTCAGAGACATTGGCTGCTACTTATTCACAAAGGAAAGAAAATTTTAAAATTCAGCAGTATTGAAAAAGCCACATAGAATTATATGATTCTAGAATTAGAAGGGAAATTATCAAAGATTCACAGGAGAGAGAACACAATCATGTGTTACTATTTTTTAAGTCCCTGCTAAATTTACAATATTGGAAAGTATACAGACAAAGTGGAAGATTAGGTCCCAGCCTTGAAGAAGCTTATACTCTTGGGAATGCAAGAAATATTATTCATATTATATTAAATTCTCTAGCTGTTTCATATTTAAGAGTTGGAAGTGAAAAACAAGATACTTACCAGTGGACTGACTTCTGAGGTGATTAAGTAAAGATATGGGAAATTTAATTTGAAGCTTGCAGAAGATTATGTCATATTCAGTGTATAAGTGCACACCTATAGCTAATAGACCACGATGAACAAATGAGTCTTAAAAATGCGAAAGATTTAATGTGATCTGAAGAGACTCTGTAGGCAAAGCTTTACAATTCTCATGTTCAAACCATGAGTTTTGCTGTGGCAATTCAGATTCATTCCTAGAAGCACCTCTTTCACAAAGCTTTATAAGATGTGGCGTGATCTGCATGAGGCATTGTTGTGTGAACTACGGGCTTGAATCCTGGCGTTACCACACACTTGCTGTGAGGGATGATTCCATCAGTGTTTAGTGCATGGCACGTAGTACAGGCTCAATAAATATTTAATCATTACTGCAGAGGCAAGGACATTATCAATATGATGATGATTCCGTAAATTTAAAATTTCCAATTGAGATGGAGAGGAGGACGGCTGCTCAAAACTCTCCAATGTGTCCCATTTTGCTGAGAATAAAACCCCAGATCCTTACATGGCACTACCACGCCCACCTCCCCAGTTTCCTCTCAACCATCCTCCTACCATCTTCCTTACCATTCCTCCCCGGTCATACTGGCTGTTCCCCAGACATACCAGGCAGCTTCCCAGCTCAGGGTCTCTGCAGGTGCTGTTCTCGGCCTGGAATGCTCATGCCCTAGAAATCTGCATCGATTACTCATTTACCTCTTCAGGTCTTCACTCAGATGTCACCTGATACATGAGGTCTCCTTCCATCCTATTTAAAATAGAATTGCATACTTCCCACCCACCTCTGAGTCCATATACTCCCCGTCCCCTGTGCCTTACTTTTCTCTACAGGATTCACTCCCATCCTACACACAGTATCCTTTGTTCTCCCTCCTCCACTAGAAGGTAAGCTTCATGGGGGCAGGGAATTTGTGTATTTTGTTTACTGTTGGATCTCCAGCACCTAGGACAGTGCTCACTCAAAAATATTTGTTAGATGAATGAATAGATGGATGGATGGATGAATGAGTGAATGAATGAAGGCTTGCATAGAACACGGACACTAGGAACAGCACACTAGACATCCTAAATTTTGAAAGTATCTCTCACATCCCCATTCCAATAAATCGAGGGTTAATTAGGCTAACTACTTGTTCTTTTAAAATCAAAGAGACCTCAGAAATATTATATGACTTCTTAGAACTCTGCATTACTTATGCAAATCAGGTCAATAGTCTGTTGGTTAGTACTCAGGAAATGGATCACTTGGTGACAATGAAGGGTAGATAGGAGAACAGAAAAAGTGGAGGGAACAAAGTCATATCTCCCAATTTCGCCTTTAGTTGTTGGCACCCTTGTCAGCACCTGACATAGAAAATCTGCATCTGTCAGTTACTGAGTACCTGTCCTTGCTGGACCTTTTACTTGTAACCACCCTGCTGAATACTGGCTGTCACTTGCTACCTGCGTGACCTTGGGGAGTTCATTAACCTTTCTGTGCCTCAGCTTCCTCACTTGTAACATTGGGATAATGGTAGTACCTACTTTGTAAGGTTGTGAGATTAAACAAGTTTAAGTGCTGACAACAATATGTGGCACAAAGTAATGTGCTGTGTTAACTATTAGTGCCGTAATGACAGTTACTGGAAGTACCTATGTAACGGAAGCACACAAGTTGGGCCAGTGGAGTTAGGCAACATACCTGTTACCTGTAGTAAAACACAGAAATATCACTGCCATCGGATCCTTGGCCTTGGAGATTTTACCTGTTTCACTGCCACCACTTTCCTTTATCCCTTCAGGGGAATTTAGGATCTTGGACGCTGAAAGGAGAACGCAGTCAACTTCATCTCCTTCCTCAAGATGCTTTTCTGTAACAGAACCATACACGGGTTTTGGTTTTGTTGGAAGAAGGGAGGCCAGGCGTGGGGAGTCGGGATGCCGCGCCCTAAGCGGCCACTGGAGGGCATGCTAGAGCCATGTATCAGCGGCTGAACAGGGTGGCTGGGAGGCTGGAGGCAGGGCACAGGGAAGGAGGCAGCGCTTTTCTTCTCGGTATAAGCAGGGTGTGTGGCTAGTCCAGAAGATCGCACTCCAGAACGGACCCATCTTGGGGTGAAAGGGCCGGCGCCAGAGGAGGCTGCTACCTCCAGTACTCGTCCACTGCCCACGGGTCCCCCTCAAGGGACAGCCCCCCGCCCGGCGCTTACCCGGGCTCATTTCTGCTTCTTAAGCTTTCTTCCCAACTGCCTTCCCCTATGCATTCCTCTCAGCCGCTTCACGCCGGGGCAGCCCGTTGCCTGGTAACGGGGTGGCTGGGACGCCACCAGCGGATGCGGGGCACGCGGATGGGTGGGGGTGAGGAGTGGGAGGTGCGCGCGGAGGTGCGCGCTGAGGTCCGCGGTCCTGGGTCCGGGATGGGATGCTTGTCCCGCCAGAGCCGCGCCTGGGACAGCTACACGATGAGAATGTCCCACTCTCTGCTGTGCCCTCCCAAACCCAGGAGCAATCTCACTTGGGCGTTTTTCTCCCTGCGTCTTCCCTGATGAACTAGAAATTGATCTTTTTGTTGTTGTTGTATTAATTTTTATTTAAAAATTTTTAATTATATTTATTGGAGTGACATTAATAAGATTATATAGGTTTCAAGTGTACCATTTCACATCATCTGTGTATTGCATTGTGTGTTCACCACCCAAAGTCAAGTCTCCTTCCGTCCCCATATATTTGATCTCCTTTACTCTCCTCTACCTCCCCCCTACACATCCCGTTTTCCCTTCTGGTAACCACCAGACTCCGAACTTGATCTTGATCAGAGTCTGACTTAACACAGCACCTGTCGGCCCAGAGTTGTGTAGAGAAGGGAATGTCTGGAGACAGCACCTGGGAACTTTTCCCTTTTTTCCTTATGACCAAGCATCGTTTTCTTTACTGTTTTATTCCTCTTATTTCAACCCATCCATCAGAGTAGTTTCAGCATTTGGGGATTTGAACTGCCCAACACTAATTTTGTGAAAGGACTTTTGCTTGCTGTGGTTAAAAGAAGACCCCCCTTATTTCCAATAATTAATTTAAAATAGCAATGTATTAAAATATACACATTGAAGCTGTTGCAGAGACGCCGTTATTCATTTGTCAAAGCACGCTAATTTCCTATGCACCTGGGTAAACCACTTGCAAAAGATGAATGTTGCCTTGGAAGCTGGAGCTCCTTCAGCTCAAGATTGATTGGCGTGGCTATAGTCCGTCTTTGTGCTGCTCAGAAAATGGTGCTCTTTTAAGTAAAAGTTTTAAATGAGTATATATTATTTATTTTGCAATGACAGATATTACAGGTAGAATATAAAATACTTGAAAATTCAAATTTTTAGGTCATAGTAAGGAATTTACAGTCATGATATGGTAGATGAGGGTAAAGGAGATCAAATATATGGTGATGGAAGGAGAACTGACTCTGGGTGGTGAACACACAATGGGATTTATAAAGGATGCAATACAGAATTGTATACCTGAAATTTATGTAACTTTACTAACAATTGTCACCTCAATAAACTTTAATTAAAAAAAGTCATGATACAATAATTTACTATATAATAATTATGTGGCTTGCTTTTATGGAAATGAAACTCTATGATAGTATCAGTGTTTACTTGCTGTAATATCTTGTTTCCTACAGAAATGGTCTCTAGATCTGACAGTCTTCCTTGTGGCATTGTAGACAATTTCAATAAATTGTATTTTTGAGCACTTATGTCCTCCACTGATGATTGATATTGACGAAGTTAACATTTTCTGGAGAGCTGCAAAAGTTTTCAGCAATGTATCTATTAAATTACACTCTAAATTAACTACAGTATTTTGAAGGGAGACTGTAGATAAAAAGCCACTACAGGATATCTCATCACTCCTAAATACATTGATGTGTATTTTATAAGGATATTCTTCAGCATAGTCATAGGGACAATATAGCCATTAAAATCCGGAAATTAGCATTGATACATTATTACCCTCTAATCCTCACACCCTACTCATTTCACTGGTTCTCCCAATAATGTCCATTATTAAAAAAAAAGGATGCAATCCAAAATCTTGTGTCCATTTAGGTGTCATGACATGTCTCTTTACCCTATCTCATGGACTCAGCATTTCCTATTTTATTCAGTGGGTTATAGTGGTTTATCTTCTGTTGTGAATATGATTTATAGTGTTGCTTAAATTTCCCTAATTGGGTCAGTGGGGGTTTCTTTAGCTGGCTTATGTGTACTTTGGACATGTCTCCATCATGACTAGAGTACTTCTTCATTTTCTTGATATACCCAGATGTTCTAGGCTCATTCTATACTTTGCCTGCCCTAGCCCTGAAATCAGCCATTTCTCCAAAGATCTGCCTTGGTTTCTTTTAGAGGAGAATGGCTTTTAGAAGCCAGGGTGTGAGTGCTAAGCGTGCACAGAGCTGCTCCGAGGCCATCTTGGTGGATAGAGCTAGGGAATGGCTGTATGTGTATTTATGTACATAAACACATGCAAACACACATGCACATTCACATTCATATTTGTTTCTAGAGCTATTTATCTATATTGAGAACCATGAGTTCATGGTACCTCTAGTTCCAATATCACATCACAGTGCTCTTTCCAGTTTTCTCCCTTTCCGTGTTTATAATTTCTCTTAACAACGGGGAGAAAGTTGACTCCCATTATTCTTTATACATGTATTTATTTATATGAACAATGCCCTTGTAAATATCCACTTTGTTAATGCCAGTCTCTCACCATAGTTCCTACATGGATGCTTTTGTCATCCCACTTGCGTTCCAGCACCCTGCACTGCCCCTTCCCTCCTACTCTGCTTAGACTCTGGATCTTATACTGGGTCTCCCTCCACCTAGACACACTCCTCACCTTTCTTGGGCTCTGTCACCCAATGCTGGGCCTCCTCTCTGGGTAGAAGACATGCACATCCTCCCTGGGCTCTGACACCACATATCAGCCAGTTCCAGGCAGGGCCACGCCCATCACCCAATGGCTCTGCACTCTGGTGCCAGCGCTCTCCACACGGGGGCGCTCTCCTTCCCTTCCTTGGGATTGGACACCCAAAGTCCGCTTTTGCCAAGGTCATACAATAATTCTTTCATGCTTTTTAATAACAGCTGTATTGTTTTACCTTTCATATTTAGATTTACTATTCATCTGCAATTGATTTTTATAGAGTGTGAGGTAGGTGTCAATATACATTTTTTTTATGATTATTGAATTGACTCACCATTTATTGTAAAGAATATACCAGCTCTGTACTTGAATATATTGTAAAATGTGTTTTTCTTCTCTGTGCTTTCATCCTACCTTCTTGACCCTAAAGTTCCTCATTGCCAAGTTTCTAAAGTCAAGTAAAATGGTTATTTACTTGCCAAGGACATATATAAGAATTAGATTAAAAGAGTAATATAATGAAATTTCCTTTAGACTTTCAAAATGGGGAAAACCCCATTCTCTTGTGTAAGACCACAAGAACCCTGGTCCACTTGAGAGTCTCTCAGGCTCTTTGGCTGCTGTTGGAAACTCAGTATCTTCTACAGCACTCGGATTTTTAATAGAAACGAAAGGTCAGTGATATTCAGAAAAATATGGCAAAAATATGCATTATACTTATTGGGGCCCACCTGTTCCTGCTCCCGTAACACTGAATGGTTGGTTCATTATACCATTTGAAATCAGTAAACAAAATCAAGATACTCAGGATGTTAAATGACCTTCCTTACTTAATGTAATTATTCTCCTAATAATTAAGCTATTAGTGAAATAGTCTCACTTATGGTGTTGAGAATTGTGGAACATTTTAATGAGAAAGGTCATTTTTCAAATTTGCAGGGGGAAGAACTGAAACATGGGAAAGTGTAGGAACTTTTTAGAAACTCTGTAACTGGTCAGTGCTAGACTTCCTGATTCTGAAACCCTGGTTTTACCTAAATCACTTTATTTTAATGTTTTTTTTTCCATAAATATTGTAGTTTGATGAGGCAGGACAATATTTCATTTAAATTTTACAAAAGTATAGCGGTAAATGTAGTTAATTATAGAGCTAAAAGTTTCTATTTCCTGAAATATTCAGCAGTACAACCTTCTCAATGTGATGAGACTGTTTCTATTTTATTCAGCCTCATATAAGGAGCAAATTATGTCAGGGGATATGCTTTCTCTGGTCACAACTGCCCTGGAAATGTTTGCTTTTTCTTTGATTGTGAAGTTCATTGCTAAAGGACAAAATTAAAATCCTAACTGCCAATTAAAAAAAGAAAATCTGTGAGTCACAATATTTCAAAATCTTCAAATAGTAGTTCCTCTTAAAGATCCACTTTCACCTGTTGACTAACAGCTGCAGATTCAAGAATCTGGAGCAAATTCAAGAGCACTGCACAAAAACAAGCTGTCAGATCTATTCTTAGCAGTGTATTACCAGACTAACATAGTGTAGGATTTTTTTAACTTCAGAAGGTCTATTTTTAAGCCTGAGATCGCAGGGATATCACTAAGCATAGCTGAGATCTATGGTAGTATGAGAAAGTGATCTAACTGCTCCTAGGATATATAATAAGTTTGGGCAATTGTCCTAAGGCTAGGGCTTTGGTCAGAAGCGGATGGATGTGCTAGTGACTTAGGAAGTCTTAGGTGGGTAGCAGACCTTCAGCAGCGCAAAGGTTTGATCCAAATGCAAACACCTCCATGCCTAGCCTTCTTTAAATTCCTTTAGTGTTCAAATAATTACATCTATGGAGAAGAATGAACCCCCAACTCACCAAAGGTAGTCACTAGCGTGGGATCTTAGGAAGCTGCTTGTTGCTTTAAGAGGAATGATTAATAGTCGTATGGTGGGGATATTGAGAAAGTGGAGTTGGTCTAACTCTAAGATGTTTGGTGTGCTAAAGGGATAGACATAGAGAAATACTCGTATCAAGGTAGCGTGAGAAGGAATAGCTTTTAGGGCAAGAGATAATTTCAGAAGGGAAGAGAGTATTTGAGCATGCTTGCAGACTGAGAAGAGTCAGTGACAGAGAGAGACTGAGTGGGAAAAATAAGTTCAAATGAGAACGTGAGAAATAGAGTGATGGACATGATTTGGACCAAGAAGACAGGGGACTAACAGTCTCTTTGCACATGTGCAGCTTTCATTCTGTACAAATGGTAGAAAGCTTTCTATCTGAGACTGAAGCAAATGGAAATACCCTTTCTCCGGCACAAGGCACTTAGGTCAAATAAGCTTTCTGTGAAGTTTACTGCGGGTGAGGAGGTTGATATGGATAGTAGTCTCTGTAGCCTCTTCTAAACTGAGGAGTCGTTAATTCAGCTCCCAATATGTGACCCCCTTCTTCCTGATGCTAAAGTGCTTTTCGGTTTTTGGTCACTAAATCAGCTGCACTGAGTCAGGCCACTTGGTCACACATTAATAATAGTAGTGCATTTCCCGTGCTGTAATAAATATACCATTAATGTGTACTTCCAACGGAGCTCATGAATTTGCAGTAATAAATCCTTGCTTGACTTCTACCATGAGCCATGACATGAGTCAGAGGTGGTATCCATGACCATGGGACAGAATGAAACTTCCAAATTGAACCAAGAACCTGGCCACACTAAATGAAATGACCAGCCAGTTAACATTGATGAAAACAGTGTCAAGTAGAGATCAGTGACTGAGCTGGAAGAAGGCTCAGGGATCACCTAGTCCATCTCCTTCATTCTTGAGGTGAAGTGAAGCCCAGTAGCAGAGCTGCAGTTAGAATCCAGGTCCTTATCCTCGTTTCACGACAGTCTTCTTACTTACTCATTACTCAATCAAATCAGTCTTAATATTTGTATTATTCCACACTACTTCCTAGCACTCATGGAAGAGTTGATTTTTACTATAAAGAAAGCAAACATGGACCCTAAGTTATCATTAATATAAATAAAACAATACAGTAGAGAGGAAGAATTAGGTTTAAAGATTTCCAAATCATACTATTTATTACTGAGGGAACATAAGTGAGTTTAAATGCTGGGTTTTTTTCCCCCCTAGGTATATGGCACTGTTAAACTCTGTGAAAAAGTTAAACTCTGTGAAACTTTTCCTCATTTGTAAAATATTCATTTGGCAAAATTGTAAAGTTTAGAGATAATGTATGAACATGACCAGTATTATATTATGTCAAGAATTTTGTAAGCATTCAATTAAAATCTATATACTCAAATAAAATGCATATAATCAATTGAGGGACCTTAGTCCTTTTTATAGCTACAAGATTATAACAGAATATCGCCAGTGAGTCTTTGGTGGAGTCAGGCGTATGAACTCAGGCTTTTAAAATTGCCCTCCCCACAAGAGGATTAATCCCAGTGAACTTCACGAACCCGATCAGCCTCAGTGTGAAATGTCAACTCTCCTGGATCATCAGGAATAGGAATCCAGTTCTGTGACTCTTCCAGCTAAAAGTAGCTGTACTCATGTAATTGGCTCTTGATTTTCAACACCAAAAAATGATTATTGATAATATTACTTAAAAATCTGAAAGAAAGTAATTATGATAAAACTGCCACTTCTTGTAGATGCTTTGTTTAAAAATTAATCACATAAAGCATTCTAATTAGATTTAAAATGTTAATTTGTAAATGTAGATAAAAGTATTCAAAAATCCATTTTTTTAAGCCTAGTATTCAACATCTCTTATGTGGTAGGTGCTCAAATAAATATTTATTGAGTGCTCTCCAAAATGAATGCCTAAGAGAATTCTCTTGAAATAGTCATATAGGTCAGGTAAATGGTTTATTTACTTCAATTATCTGACTACCTTCATTCTTTCTTCAATCTTTTTTTTCATGCT
Organism: Rhinolophus sinicus; assembly: GCF_036562045.2. Taxonomy (NCBI): domain Eukaryota; kingdom Metazoa; phylum Chordata; class Mammalia; order Chiroptera; family Rhinolophidae; genus Rhinolophus; species Rhinolophus sinicus. The sequence continues at coordinate 75,969,262 of NC_133754.1, read as the reverse complement.
CAGATTCAGATGGCACAACATACATAATAAAAGAGCATTGGACCATGATGATATGAAATAAAGAGTAATGGTTATAAGTAGCAGTTTTCTAGGACTGAAATCAAATCTCTTCAAAGGACAACTTGACAAAGTTTTGCAACTAAAGTTGTTGATAGAAGGGACCCAAAGCTTCATTCTGCTTATCTTGGGATGTTGCCATGTGGGACAAACTTTAGATTATCTGAAGTGTTTGTGTGTCACATTAACCATTTGCTTTACTCTGTTTACACAGGTGTAAACATACGTGATAACTACAACTTTTTTTTTATTCAGTCAGTTGTCATGTTGGTAGTGAGTATAGCAACTCTATCCTAGATGTACTCTGAAAAAAACAGCAATTTAGTTAATCATGAGTCCAAAATTCATAGATGCCCAATTCTTAATCATGGGTAGTTTCCTTGATGGATAGTAAACTTATCAATATAAAACAGTGGCTAGTCTGTTTTCTAAGAAGATGTTCTTCTGTGAGCTAAATCAAAACTGGTTGGCATTCTTTGTCCGTGGCATAAATTCCTATAGAAAATGTGGTGTGAAATCATTATCGAAGCACAACATGCTAGTATAGGGAGAAATACGGCTTTTTCAGTTGTTTACTTTTTTAAAACCGTTTTTAATTTCTTTCCATTTCAACATTGCTATTTTCACTCTATATATTTTAAAACAATTTTCATATTGCATTCATTTCTATTAATTTGGTAGTATTCCCCTATGTGTTTAAATTTCTAGATTTAATTGTCAAACAAAAATTTTTATGAAAAATAATGAACATACAATTTTAGAGCATGCTTCACGAGCCTTAGTCACATAGTCTGAAGTGTCAGATTGAGGCCATATCACTCCTAAATTTCAGATTAGCACTGTATTACTGTTATTAAACTATACTACTTTTTTTTTTTTACTATTTTTTACTCATTATTGAACTTCTAAACTGAAGCAGTCTATTACATATAAAATATATCAAATATAATTTTAAGAATACTCTCAGATGTCTAAAATACAATGTATGTTAATGTACCATGTATTGTCTAACGTACACTTTTCTCATGAGTCTTTCATTCTTACTTAATTTAATCCCTTTTTAGTGTGGTACACATACCCTCCACTGCGCTTCCCCAGTTCAGAGATGCAGTTTTACCTTCTCCAGATACTTCCTAGCAGACTTCCGCTGGGAAGGCCGTGGGGTGTGTGAGAGTGTGGGAGGAGAGGGGACACCTGTGGGAGGAAGTGCTTCTCAAACAGCTCCTACTTCAGCCTCCTTGTCGTAATTCCACCTTTATTCTCTAGTCCAGAAATGCTCCGTGCTGTTAATTCCCGTGGCTTTTCATGATTTTGGAGGGGAAATGGTTGGTTTTCAGTTTTCTCCACTGCCGCTTTGGATTTTAACTTTCTCAGGTTTTCTAAATCGGTTACCATTCATTTGCTCTCCAGCATCCAAACTTTTGTGTTTGTATCCTTCCCAGAAGAAAATATTTAAAAATAACATCTGAACAAAAAATGTAATGTGTTTTGGATCCATTCTTTTCTTTGATTTCAAAGTTTCTTGTTTATGTTATATTAGTAGCTCTGTTAATGAATTTATGTGTTGGTGCAGAGGTTCCAGTAGCAATCTCAAATGCCTATAGAGGCCAGGCAGGTGTTCTGGCTCCTCTCACTGGACCAAAACCCTAGATAGGTCAGAGTCAGAAAGAATTAAGTGTGGGAGAATTCCGGGAAATACAACTTGTGCTCTATTTGTCATTTGGGCCAATAGGCAGCAGCTGCACTAGGGCAGAAGTGACATGGTGATGAGGTGGCACGACAGTCCCCTCCTTCCCACCTTGCTGGTTCCCCATGCTTTGTCCTTGGAGGGGACAGTTTCAAAAGTTCCCGTGTGTCCAGCACCACCATAGTGAGAGGCAAGGAGACAATGCAGAGCCAGAGGCCAGATGGAGTTCACATCTGTGATGCAAAGGCTTCATGACTCCAGGGAAGGCTGAGCTGGCACTTTTGGAGGTGTTGGTGGAGGTGGCATTATTGTCTGGTCCCAACGATCTTGAGAAAACAGACCACCTGTGAAATCATGGGTTTCAGCAGTGGATACCAGCAGTGACCCTGGGAGACCAGTAACCCCTCTGTTCCTTAGGAGGTCCCCTAAACTGTCTCCTCTTGGAGATACCATTTTGGGAAGGAGGAGAAGGTGGTGATTAACCTTTGAGCACAAAGAAACAGCCTTCGTGGAGTCTGAACCTTGAATTTGACTGAATATTTATCTGAAAGAGCCATTTAAAAAGAAAGAGACTATTTCAAAGCAAAAGAAACTGTTTTAATCTGAAAGAGACTGAATTACCTTTGACTAGCAAATTTAAATGCCCCTCCTATGAGCAGAAATTGTACACTCGTAAGAAAGAGTAAATGCGTAATAATACTAAAGGAGCCACATTTTCTTAAAATACCTGAGTTGTTAGTGTACGTATGATTGGGCCTTCTCATTGGAATGTTGATTTTATCGGAATTCATTGAGTGCCACTTCATTAGGTATTTTAAAAATGTTTTATGTGTTCATTATGTATGTTGCTTCCAATGGTATAATTGTTGAATATGAAACTAGAGAATCCAGGGAATTTTTCCCTGACATGCACTATAATAGTTAAAGCAGATAACAGACAACTGCAGGCTGTGTTAGAATACAAGATTATTATTTGGTATTTACTACAATTGCAAAATCAACTTGTTAAGGAAAGACGATTAGACTCCCCCAAATATCTTGATGTTTACATGTTTGATGGTCATAACATAAATTTAAATTGTGGAGGATGACATCCAAAAAATTATTGGTTTAAATCTCATTAACTTATTGCTAGCCCCAAAGAAAAAAAGTTGCAAAACACAGCTGAATGTATGTTTCTGTTATAGCAGGCATTTGCCTCCCATGCCTTCTCCTCAGTACACAATAAGATAAACATCTAAAAGCCTTGGTTTTAGATTGGGACTCAACAGTTTGCTACACTTCTGCCTGGAGTCATTAGTGCCTTCCTGTGTAAGTGCGTGTGAGTGAATGCGTGGGTGCTCTGGTTTGCGGAAGACTTAATTAAGTTTTGGGATACAGAGTGACTGTGTCGTAGCCCTCTGGGGGCCTCGTGCGGGCTCTTGCATGAGTTTCGCAGTACAGCTCCCCCTCCACGAAGAAGTAGCCCTTTTGCTTGAGGTTGAGGTTGCAGTCAGCACACACAAAGCACTCTGGATGCCGGTACTTATCCCGCGCCTTCACAACGGCCCCACTGTGGAGAAAAAGGAGATGGAGTAAAAAAAAATAACAAACCCTGATACAAAGGTGAGAACACTACAGATAAGGCAGGTGTATCTGTTTCACATTCAGGAAACTGTAGCCTCCAGCTGTCATAGGGGGCACGGCAGTGAAATTGACGTAAATATCAGGGAGATCCAAGACAACCGTAATAAACCATCACGTTTCTGATGGGAATATTTTTTCAGATTTTTCAGACAAGTCGTTTATGTAAAAATTATAGGTTGTTCCTTCATGATCTTTCCCCATGGTTTCTTTGGAGGAGGGAGACATGATACAGATAGACAAACACCTCTGCAAAGGATTCTGATTTTGACCAAAGTTGTTGTCTACACAACTAAGCGTCCCTCTGATTGCTTTCTATCTCGATGGCCCAACCTCTCTTTTCTGTGGAGCGCAGTGAAAAGAGATCAAGGAACAGAGGTGGCATTTCCACAGGGGGGTGGATTTGCCTTTCCTATCAAAACAACCACAATAACAAAGAAAACAGTTTGCTACAATTTAGGAGCAATAATTGCTTTTGGTAACATCACAAACTATCCTGTTTTAGGAGGTCCTCTCTGCTCCTGAGCTCCGGTGTCCTGCTTATTTCTCTCTGTTCCACATTCCCCCCTTTGCTCTGATCAGGCTTATCTCCCACTTGCCCTCCTGGGATATACCCTGGATAATTAATTGGACAGATGGTGCCTCCACGTGTGAGCTAATGGTAGAGGAACAGAGAAAAGGAATGAGAAAAGTGTGTGGGGGGGGCGCATTTGCAGGGAAGAGGTTGAAATGATCTGGTTCACTTGAAGATTTGAACTAGCAAGTGGGGATATTCAAACATAAAGGACCTCGGATGGAAGCTGACTGATTTTTTAAAATTATATTTCAATATTTGCGCAATTTAAGAAACTAGGTAAAGATAATGTGTTTTAACTAACAGCTTGATGACTTGGGTTTGTATAGAAAAGCAAGTACTCAAAGATTACGTACCTTAACAAAGGGAGAGCTTTTTGAAAGGAAGTTTTGATTCTTGGAAATGTTTTTTTAAAATATGTTTCTGGGCAGTTTTTTTTTTCATGAGAATAATCTGAAATTATAAATCGAGTGCTGACTCACATTATATGGCAATTGTAGGGTATGTCTGAAGAATTCTGGTCAAAATGTGATAAATGTTGTGGATGGTGTATTTCAAGTCAATGAATAGAAATAGAGAACTGCCACCAAGATTTATAGGGAATTCCTGGGTTAAAAATGAAACTTACACAATGCCATGCCCACATTTGTCACAGAGTGGCATCTTCTGTGTGCTGCCAGCACCACCGTGGACTTTTGTAACCGGAGCTCTCACACTCCGAGTTCCAGCAGGACGGTCATCTGAAAAACAAAGTGTTTCCATTTATGGCAAAGGAACAGCTGGCTACAGTTTGTACTTTGCTTCTATTTTAAGGTGTGCACTTTAACCTAAGAAATTCTTAAGTTGCGCCTGCCCATAGTATCATTTCAAAAGAAGTAGGGCGGGTTCAAGCACAACTTGCTCGGAAATAGGGCCTTACAAAACAGAATTAGTGAAACATTTTTGTTGTTATAGGGAGTTGTTACAAAATGCTCAAAGGAGCAGAGAACATTTTTCATTTTTTCATTTTTTATCGTGGTAAATACATACAATCTAAAATTGACCATTTTTACCATCTTTAGTGTGTATCTAGTAGCATTAAGTACATTCACAGTGTTTAAAATTATCGCCTATATCCATTTCCAGAACTTTTCCATCATCCCAAACTGAAACTCTGTATCCATTAAACAATAACTCCCCATTACTCCCTCCTTTCACACCCTGGTAACTTCTATTGTACCTTCTATATCTATGCCTTGCAAATTCTAAGTACCTCGCATGAGTGGAATCATACAATATTTGTCCTTTTTGTGTCTTGCTTATTTCACTTAGCATGATGTGTTAAAGGTTCATCCATGTTGCAGCATGTGTCAGAATTTCATTCTTTTTAAAAACTGAATAATATTCCATTGTACACATATACCACATTTTGTTTATCCATTCATCTATCAATAGACATTTGGCAATTGTGAATAATAATACTGCTATGAACATTGGTGTACAAGTAAGTGTTTGAGTATCTCCTTTGAATTATTTTGGGGATGTAACTGGGAGTGGGATTCCTGGATCATACGGTAATTCTACGTTTAACTTTTTGAGAAACCACCGTACAGTATGTCATGCGGGAGACCATGCTCGCTGCGCCATTTGTTGTGCGGGGTGGCCTGCGGGGTCTCTGCTCCCGCTCCCCACATAAGAACACAGGATATGGTGAGGCCAAAAAGGAACACCCACGGAGCCATAGGTAGGGGAGTCATACCACTATGGCTTCACTGGGGGCTGGGTTCACCGGACGTGCAACCTGCTGTCTGTTTTTCTGCCAACCAACCGACGACTCTCCTCCTCTACTCTCCTCGGCCCTCCTTGGCCCTCCTCGGCCCTCCTCGGCCCTCCTCGGCCCTCCTCGGCCCTCCTCGGCCCTCCTCCGTAGCAGCAGCAGTTATATTAGCGGCTAATTGGCTAACTGGCTACAGCTGATGGCCAATCAGCCACAGCTGACGGCCATCTACTACCCGAGCCAGCACCCTTCCACGTGAGGCCGAGAGCCTGTAAACCACTTTCTGGGGCTCTGTCCCCACAATGGAATTTGTCTTTGGCACCTTTTAAACCATTAAGTTGGTGGCTACTTGGACACATCCTGGAAGTTCCTTTCCTAAACCAGGCACCACCCAAATTGTTCTAGGCAAAGATTCATTTGATTTCTCTATAAAATCAATATTTAGACTTTCATTCCCAGTCTGTTTGCTGGACTCCCCACCACCCAGCGTTCCAACAGCCTCTATCAATAGCGGCTGCTCACCGGGACCATCGTTAACTAGTTCCTGGAGCACCCTGAAGGAGCCTGACTGCCGAGGCTGAGTAGGTTCATCCCGATTGTCATGGAGCATCCGGTACACGTCTGACTGGGGGGGCCCCGAGACTGTGGGTTCACTGAAACACAATATGGCAGGCAGAGCATCAGGAGCATTGTGGGCAACAGACTTGCAAGAAGCCACATGACATCAATAAACAGTAATCCCTATATTTGCAGTAACTCCTGAGCAGAGATTTAGTATTTTCCAGTTATTTTATATCACAGTTAAAAATATAATGTTTATTCACATAGGTTGCCTTAAAATGCCATCAGTTAACCTCAGGGTCACATCAGCACTGTCCCATTTTGCAAAATACTTTGGAGGGCAACTAAAATGTGATTGTTCAGAAATGGTCATTTAAAAAAAGATTGGTGTCTGATGGACATATAATTATAGATAGGAACAAAATTTACTTTTCTCAGAAAAAAGACAATATATACATGATAGAAAGTGCAGAAGTGAGCCCAGTTTGATTATTCTCAGGCATAAAATTGTCATTAAATTCAGATTCATTTTTGATATTAAACTAAAAGTATATTGTTTAATTTTGTTTTTAAGATTAATGTGCTGTGTTGACTCTTGGAAGCAACAAAGGTATTTTGCTTGTAAATCGAAGAAGTTCAAATTGTCAGTGTTTGAAAGCACATAATGTAGAAACTTTCACATATACATCAGTTATATTGACTATACTACATTTTCTAAGTAGCCACATTATAATTCATTTACAACAATGATAGCAGCTTTATTTCATAAACTTTCTATAAATATATTCATGATAAGCAATTAAAAAGAAATGCTACAATAAAACTACATGTCAGGCACTAAATGCTTTATTATTTTATGCCATTGAATTGCATTATCTAGAAAAGTTAGTTGTTATCTGCACATATTTTTATTACCTAAATCATATCTGGAAATAATCATCTTACATATCTGAATTTCCATGCAAAATGGCTTTGAGATACACTATGCTATTATTATCTTATTGTACTCATCCCAAGAGAGAGCTTTGGGATATTGTTACATAGCACTCTTAAACATTATTCTACTGTAATTTATAAAAAGTGGGCCTGTAGTATTGAAATAAGTAATAAGATTTTATCTTATAATAAATATCTTAATTGTAAAAACTTGATGGCAAAAGTACTTCAAACAAATATTCATAATAAAGAAGAAATTAGTCTAAATAGAGATCATTGGAAATTAAATATCTATATTAATAATTTGATTTATATATAAACCAAATAATAACAACTTATAAACCCTTACTCATGGCAGAAATTTTAAATGGAAAAGTAATTACCTCCCCACAATACACTATTTGAAGAGAGAAGTATCATCTCTTTTAAAACTGCTCTGGACTTCCCAATTTTTGACCCCCAACAGAGAAGCATAGAGTGTACCAATTATTAATTACTTTTGAGAAGTATTGTATCTAACATGTGTAAAGTACATTGTAGCTTTTCAAAACACATATCCATTTGGTCCTTCCATGATTTCAGTTTATTGTGATTGGTCATATAAAGCTCTATTTAGTTAATTCTTTAAATCACCTTTATCATTAGGACTAGATATTTGCAGTAAATACTTAGTATTTTTTTTTCTTTAAATATTTTCACATAGCTTTCTTTCAATTAAGACAATGTTAAAATAATACACCACCAGTAATGTTGACATTGCCTACGTGCTTAGTTAATATGCCCATGGTTCAAAAAGACTCATATTACCTCATTGGGGGTGCTTCCCCTAGAGCTGTTGAAACCTGACCCTGAAGTGTTTCCATAATATTGTCATCTGAGTACAACTGCATAGGTGTATTAAACTGAGCATGTACAATCTTCACACCAGGAAGTTCCATTTCCAAAGGAATGTTAGGGGCCATCTTAGCAGCAACTTTCAAGTCACCTGGGCAAATAGTACTAATAGTACTGACAGAAGAAGGGGTGCTACGTCCACTGCTACCGTCAATACCGGACGGAGTACTGCATCCACTGTGTTAATGACCACGTTACACAGAGATGACACAGGAACCAGCAAAACCAGACAAGAGAACACAGAGAACAAGTATAGAGAAGTTAAGAGGAATTGAAGACAAAAAGTAAGAGGTGAAGTAAATAACATTAAAACAAAATGTTTATTTCTGCCTATGATTTATTTTAAAAAGGGAACACATTTCAAAATTCATGACTGAAAAACGTTTAACGAAATTAAAAGGTGATATTGCATTTTTTGGGCTCTGTTCTACTAGGCCATATGTAAGTTGAAGATTACACATAAACAAGTTGTATAAAAACTAGAAAAGATGCTATTCTACTCACTTTGTAAAAGTAGGCCAGATAATTTTAAACTTAACAAAGTCATAGACAAATAATACAGGGAAATTACATTGGTTGGGCAGGCTTTTATATTTCTGAGGTGCAATATTTAAAATTAGAATATTAATAAATGATCCTTCACAAATAGTAGCTGAATATGCCACATGAAGATCCAGTCACATATTTAGGCTAAACATTTCAAAATAAGTATGTTTCAGAAATGCAGTTGAGCTTTAGTTGAATTGTAATTGGCAACTTGTAGGTTGTGTGATAAAGGTTATGTTTTAAGGCGATTTGTAAACATTTTACTCTTTTAACTTTTTCTATTTTCATTCTTTAATTTTGTGGAGAATACACTTTTAAAAAATGGTTCGCTGATTTAATATAGGCTCTAGAACAGCCCACAAATGCTTGTCACCTTGAAATGAATGACTGGAGAACAAATCAGGTGAACTTGCATTCTTTGGGGGCTAAGATATATTTCTTTTCTACATAGCTATTTCATGTAAAAGTTCGAAAGCACACATTTTCATGCATATTTATCATTTCCTTTTACAGACAAGTTGAGGGGACTTCTTATTAAAACATCAGAGAGGCCAATCATGCAATATTAAGACCAGCTAGGGAAATCTCATGTTCTCTCTGAAGCTAGCTAGGAGGCTGGTCAGAGCTGACATGCCGAGGACTAAAAAGTCATTTTTCTACGTGCATTTTAAGAGCAGCATGAGAAAATACATTTTGTAAGAAAATGAAATATACTGAGATTCTTTTTAAAAGCACAGTCATTTAAGAAAAAACCAAAAGAAATGTTAGTATTAATGTAACCTGTCATGCCTGCAGGTTAGTGTTGCTGTAAACTCAAATCAAACAAAAAATTATATGGTGTGTTTATCTCAAAGTCAGTATTCTCTTAGGGCTCAAGTGTGGCTCATATCTGCATTTAGTCTTTAGGGTTACTAGTGCCAACCTCAGCCCCATATGGAGACCACAGACCAAAAAGATTTGGGGCATTGATTTTGTTGACTTCATCAGTGTTGCAGCCTGATTAGTCTGGACATCTCATGTTACTAAATGGTTTTTTTGTTTGTTTGTTTGTTTTTGTCTTGTGTTATCCAATTCAACCACCTGCACAGCCTAAATTAAGCAGGTAAATATAGACTTGCTCCTTCACTCCCTGGCTGCTGAAACCTGCTTAAAACAGTCTTAGAATTGGTTGATCACATACCAGAACGTCAGGTGGCTTACTCGCCATGTTCATGGATTCAGCACTACACTGGCTCCTGAGATTGACTTCAGTTGGTAAAAGAATAGAAGTAAAATTTCAGTCATAGTGCAGTTTAGAGTCACAATAATATTGATTTTATCTACGTATAAAGAAGCTTATTAAATTGTAATTTAGGGATTTGGGAGACTTAGGCTTAGAATAGTGAACCTTTTCAACAAGCATTTATAACCATTCTGACCTTACTGTGTGTAGGAATAGTGCTAGATAGTGGATAAACTATGATCAATTCAGAACTTAGAGATATACCTTATTTTAGAGTTGTAATGAGTAGGAACCTTTTCCTGTTGTTAGTGTTCTTGTATACATGCATGTTTGTGTGTATAACTTTAGTTAAGCGAAGATTGTGTCTTCTATGTCCTAGTTTCTTTATCATTCTATTTGGGGGCCCATGTCTATTGAATAGATAAGAAACAAACTCTAAGCAACAAGAGTGTTTAATAATTTTAATAAATCTCTGGGACAATTTAAAAGATCTCTTGAACTGATGCTTTAAATCAATTAATTTTCGTTGACTCCAGTCACTGTGACTATCATCATGGGTCACCATGATCTATTCCTGTGACATGGAAAGGTAGGTGCTAATGAGGTTTCTTGACGTTGGCTTAGCGACTCGGCAAGACCACCTGTAAGGCTGATGACACACTAATTACTTCACTCCTGGATAGATCATTAGAGACAAGGTTTAATTTCCCTGGTGTGTGTACAGACTTTTTGGGATATGCTTCAGAAAGCGACTTGTCTGAAATCACTCACAGGATTGTATTTTATCATTTGGTTCCATAAAATACCTTGTACATATTTTTAATGATAGCTTGGGCTTTAAACTTTTACATGTTTGCATATGAAAATACTGGCCTTGTCATATGCTTGATTTATAATGAAATGTTTAAAAGAACCATAACTAGTAGTAAGACCCTAGGGAGATTAACAGATTATGTTAACAATTTAGCATCTCCAATTTACTTCTGATTAAAAAGTTGGTCATTAATGGTGAAGCTATAGCTTGGTACGTAGCCACTCAAAATTCCACCTTGATGAAGAATCATTTGATGAGACCAACAAATTCAGAAGCTAGAGCAGGTAGTGAGGGGGCACAGGAAGAAAGGAATAGTAGAGGCATTTTTACAATTCTTTAAGATTTGTGTACTGATACCTGTTTTTAAGCAACTCTCTCATCCCTGTTTCTCCTCTCCCCTCTTCCAAATTCAGCTATATTGAAAGGCACCTTGCAATGACAAGTTATGAGAGGCTTGTCATTATCACCACATATGAATTAAAATGAAAATATAACAGAAAGGCGTTACAAACCTGACACTGACTTTCCCTGAACTTTTATAAAATTAAATGTTATTGGTCTTTAGCAAAGGCAAATATGTGTTATTCTAATGTATCTTTTTATTTAAGCCTCCATGAGTCCTATCGTTAATGAACTGACGTAATGCTAACCTCAAACGAATGCAAGTGTATTAGGTTAACTGTGCTTCTTTAGGAAGATATAGACACAGAAGGTGCCAAAAATATATATACACATTTTAAGAAAGGAAAAAAACTAAAATTGTAATACTCAATATATACTGATAATAGAAGATGAGTACAAGTCACGTTTGACGTCTGCAATTACAAGAGGTTCTCAAAGTGGTTACCATCAGCGTAATTTTAATACAGTTTTTTCCATTCTTAAAATGTGTATACTTTTTTTGGCATCCTGTGTGTGTGTGTGTGTGTGTGTGTGTGTGTGTGTATTCAATAGCAAGATAGCTTTTTAGCTTTTAATCCCATGTTGTTATGTTATTGGGAGTGAGGTTGGGAAGCTATTGAATACGGAGAAATAGGGAAAAGATGCAGAGGAAAATGGATTAGGAACAAGGGAACAAAGAGAAGTGAAAAAGGATTATGCAGAGTTGCAAGTGTGAGGGAGGGATAATAGCTCCTGGTTCTTCTTGCCACTCGGGAAATATTATTAGGTACTCTTCGAATTGTGTTCCTTTATCTAATGAACATTTACTGAGCATTTACTCTGCTCCAGCTGCATGTCTAGGTGTTGGAGATGCCGTAATTGCTTCCATTCTAGTGAGGGAAGATGCATTTAGTAGTAATTACCTTTTTAGCCTCTTTCTCCTACTCTTTCACTCCATTGCTTCTTTCTGAGTCTGATAACACAAAATTGCCTGTCTCATTTTGAGGTAATCCTCTGGTCCCAACTCTAGCTTATGGAAAGGTCTACACATGGACATGATATGTTAAATGATGCCTGACCATCCACACAGCAGGCATCATAAACGCAGATGTCTCCAGGGCCCAAGAGGGCCACACATATATGAAAACGGGCCAGGTATCATACACTTAGGAGTGATGTGCATTTATTTGGACAAGCTGGAGCGTAGACATTCCATCTTAAAGGCACTTACTTAAGTTCATTTTTGTTAAATACCTGGAAGGTTAAATAAAACATTGTCTGTGAATGAATCCACCTATGGCCCTCTAGTTTGAAACACCTAATGTGGATCATTTTTTGATGTCCCTAACCTGTTAGGATCCGTGCAGCCTAATCACCAACTTCCTTTCTCTGGGCTGACTGATGTAGCTAAGGTCAGAGGAATGGGTTTGAGATTTCCTAAAGTCACTATTTCCTGATGTGGCAATCAGGGCATTAATTTCTTCCCTCATAGGTTGGAGTTCAATTTCTAGAGAAGGTATTTGAAAAGGATCATCGGGAGATATGTTTCTCTGACTGACAGATAGCAATGAAGAGCTTGCTCATTGTTATTCCAGTGTGCATGCAGTTATTCATGAGAGTAACCAGTCTATCTCCCTCCCTCCTAACTCTGTCTTTATTACCCATTTTCCCCCAAGTGGAAAAGTTCCTTTTCAAGTGGCCTCTCTTCTGTTGCAAGTATCCATAAGAATGCAAATTGATTTTTGTGTAACAGGTAGAATGAGTGGGATTACCTAGTGTGAGAACTAAGTGCCGAGGTGGGATGGCCAGCGTCTGTCTGACCTATAAAGCTACACCAGTGTTCCCACGTTTGCCCCACCTGTTTTCTTACTCCTGGTTGGGGGAGGGGGCGGCTGGTTTCCATTTTTGTTCCTGCTGGCTGGGCCTTCCTGAGCTGGGATAGGATACATCTGCCTCCCTCAAAGGTCACTGTGTTCTGGATGGGATCCTCAGGGGTATTAGTTATAAATATATGTGATAATTGCATAACATTTCAAGCTCTAACATCTTGTCAATGTTTACTCTGGGGAATAGAGTTTATTTGGCTCTTTTCTCTGCTAAATGAGTTTGTTTCTTTTGCTTTTGAAATAAGCTTCAAAAGGAGAGAAGTCACTCCAAACACCTAAAAGTTACTTTTCTGGATGATTAGTAAGGATTTATTAAAGAAGCATGCATTCCAAACTTCACAATCTCAAAACTTATGACCTGCTTCGGCCTGGGATTATGAAAGGTTTGGGCCGAATATTGTGCTTGTGTTCAAAGTAGTTCACATCCTGTGAAAACAAAGGGTTAAAAAGTCCCTCAGTGGAAGACTAATACATATTTTTAGATAAAATTAAATGAACAATAATTGTACAGAGCGGATTATTTACCACCAGATATTGACATGACTAAGAAGGGTGATGATGGAACCAGAGCTCTTCCTTCGCTTGAACCATCTATTCACTAAATGTTCAGGAACTGGCCGCTTGGACTCCAGAACATTAGAACCATGTTCTAGATGCTTGTCTTTAAACTACAAATCTGATCATGCCTTCAGAAAAGTAAAAACAAAGCAGCAAGAGCTGGACTTTTGAAAGGAAAAGAAACCGTGTGGTTATTGTTACGAACATGGTGGCCAGAGAACAGGTCCGATACTTACTTTTGAGGTGAACTAGGAATGAGACCCCGCAGCTGTCCATGAAGTGCATCTTGGATATTGCTAGTTGAATAGAGCCCAATGGGTGAGTTATAGGAAGCGCTCACTACCTGTCTTTTGTCATCAATGTTTGCTGCTGCAACAAAAGGCTGGGCCCTTCTGTTGTACCCGGTACCAATGGGTTTGAACTCCTGTACAATGGCAGACAAAATATACAGAGCCACACAATGCACAACAAAGCCGTTAACGAGCAAACCAACAGCACTGCTATTGTTAATCAAGGCTTCTTTACTCACTAGGAGATTAATGGCAAGGTTAAAGGAGGAGTTAGATATAAACCTTTCTACATTGTCTGTGGAATTTACATGTGCCACGTTCATCCACCCAGTGTTAAGGGGCAAAGGAATTGACCTTATTTAAAATATTACAAAATAATTCAAACACTGTATCTGCCCCTACTGACTTCTCTATCTATAACTTTAAAAAAAAATTCTCATATGACTCATTTAAAAACACAGAAATTTTGTGTCAGAAGTGAGATTTTGGGCTTAGAAAAATTATTCTACTTAATATTTTCTCAAGTAAAACGTACACATGCTTTCTCTTCTGTTAATATTTTAATAAAAATGTCCCCATTTTAGGAAATGGAGGAATAAAACAATCAAAAGGGGAATGAGCATTTGTGAATAACTATACTGAATTATTTTAAATAATTCAAGTAAATGCTCTGTTTTTGTTTTTTTTGTCTTAATACAACAAAAAACAAAATTCTTAATTTGGATTAAGTTATAAACTTAAGTTTAGAAATAATAATAATTAAAATATTTTTTCCTTATGAAAGCAGGAAAAACATTTATAGAACACGCCCCCCCCCCCATATTTTTACTGTGATGATTTCATGTTGTGTGCTTAAAAAACTCTGCATTTACTCCAGTCGCCGAAAGACTAAGGTCACTAATGCAGACATAACTAATTATATGAGTCACAAAAGGATTTTCACTTTATTGCTTAAGGAAAAGGATCAAACATCAGAGTCCTAAATTCTGAGCTTGAAATATGCCTAAATGATCTTAAATTCTATATTATTTTTTAATGTCGAAATCACATTTTCCAATTTTTATATAGATTTATAATTTTATAAAGTTATAATTTTTTTTCTTATAAGCAGCGGAAGAAGACCAAAATAGAATGCTAAAATACACACGAGCTAATTCTCTTTCCAAATCTTTTCATTTGGCAGACTCAGTAAGATAAATCTTTACTACAATATTTTCACTCACACATTCACATCAACTTCATTTACTTCTGTGAATGTGTCACCAGTGTTTCACACAGATTTCAAGTAGTACAAACATGATTACTTGAAATGTTACTGGAAACAGACTGTTTTTATTAAAAAGTAGAAATACCTGGTAATATTCTTTTTTATGTCATTGTTTCTTTCTTGTCATTACAAACCAGTAAATTGTGGGATGGTGCTTTTTTTGTTAGGAAAGAAACGATCTCCTCTTTTTAGGGGTGGAACCAGAGTTTTGCATGGAGATTCTTATGCCTGAGAACACCAGCCTCTTCCTGCAGGGACCTAAGCAGCATAATGCTTTCTTTTGGTTCTCCTGAACAGGCAATCACCACACATACTCCCTATGGCCCCATCTAGGCTATTGGCAAAGCCCATTTGAAAAAAATAAAGTTATGAGAAGGCAAATGGGGTGCAGTATCAAATGACTGACTCCAGCTGCCCCAAATCTCATGGTCCCTGAAAATCTGTGATATGGTCAAGGGCAGCTTTTCTCTCACCAGCCATGGACAGCATATTTTAATAGCCTCCTGAATTTGACAAGAAGGTCTGAGTTGAATACAATAGACTATGGGACTGTTGATTGAATTGACTACTAGCTTATTGATTCCTTCCTTTTTTTTTTTTTTTTTTTCCCTTTCGAATAATGGCTCAGTGCGTAGGAGTTGGTTGGGTGACAATATGGTTGTTGCTATTAGATAGATGAATGACTGAAACAACCAAATGTGGCTTTAGAAAAGTGCTGAATCCCAGAACATGTGAAAATGTATGTACTCAAATGTTTATATAGTGGTACAACAGGATTGTTCTGGCTAATTTAATAATGAATTTGGATTGGCTGTGTTTTATGATTAACCATTATGATTAGACATTATTGTGACATGAAATTATGAATTGGAAATAATTGTAACTAATGACAATGGCCATGATTTGAGCTTTGTTACTCTTTTTGTTATGAAAGAAGACAGAAGGCTAATTGCCTAATTTAGTTTTGGTGAATAATAAATCTCTCAGGCTAATTAAGAGAATGAATCAGGCAGGACTGAAGGACTCAAACTATATGGAACTTAGCTTTTTGAAAAAAAACACACACCACAATATGATATGCATTAAAGATTTTGGTAAATAGAATTGAAAAGGTTAGTTAACATAATGTGATGGCTTTATGGGAAAAAAAAATCTCTAGTAGTACTTCTAAGTAGCAGCAAATAAGTTAATCAGCTCCAAGCTTTTTTCTTTGCCATTTTCAGTTTTGGTTATATATTGCAAAAGTCACAAATGCATAATTTGTTAAGGAAAAAATACCCTTCTATTTTCTATTCAGATCATAAAAGGAAGGGTTTCTAATATACGCTTCAAACATTCGTATTTAGGCTGTGTAAAGCATTAGTTTATGGGCTCTAAGTCATTCCAAAAAAGCACAATGAAATGTATACACCAAAGGTAAACGAAAAACGTAAATATGGCACTGAGAGGCAACATTCTGTCCAAGTCTTACGTCACTGTTGATAGTTAAACAGAATCGAAAGACAAAACCAATTAGACATTTGCTATTCCACTTTCATTTCTTTTCGTTTATAGTGGAAAATAATTAGTCATGGAAAATACCAGTAAAAACTTTATATGGCAGTTAATATAGTCCAGCTCTTGTGTTTATTCTACCCAGACAAAAGCATCCAGATGATTCTTATCTCTTAGGAATTCAATAAGTAATCATTGTAATTAATTACATTTTTAAATATTATTTTTAAATGTTAGGAGTTTATATTAAGGAATTATAGTTTGAATTTATAAAATGCTAGAGCTGCTATAGTAAAAGCTAAGAAACTTGGCAGAGATCTGCTGACATCGAGAGAATGCAGCTCTTGACAATCTCCCAAGTCCTGGAATGACCTCAGCAAGGACAGCATTCAAAAACAGTTCACCTTTCAGTTTCTCTCTTGGAGACAGTGTCACAAATAAAAATTGAGTCTGAGAACTGAGGCAATTGCCAACTCCAATAGGAACATGTATGAGATATATCATGTTTGAGATATATATATATATATATATCACCCTCTGTGTGTGTGTGTATATATATATATATACACACACACACACACACACACACAGAGGGTGCCAAAAAATGTATATGCATTTTAAGAAAGGAAAACTGTATTAAAATTGTAATGCTCAATATATACTGATATCAAAAGATGAATACAAGTCACGTCTGACTTCTGCAATTACAAGAGGTGCTCAAAGTGGTTACCATCAGCGTCCAGACACTTCTGATTACAGTGAACTACTGCTTGAGCAATGCTGACCAAAACGTCCACTTGTTTGACACCCCTGGTACATTTATTTATAAGAAAAGTGTCGGGGAAATAAGGAAAACACTATATCAAGTGATTGTATATTTGATCAAGCCATACTGACTAAATGATTATATTTTATCATGTTTGGAATTTATGAACAATCCTCCCCCTGACTCATCTTCACCCCGCAAATTAAAAAGCACCTTCATAATTATTTTTTCTGCACTGATCTGTTTCAAGTGTTTCCCATGTCTCATGGACAAAGAGGTTAGAGAAATGGGGATTACAAAAATTTGCTCTGTGTAGGCTGTCGTCCAGTTATCAAAACCTTGTAGAATAAAGTTATGAAAATATAAACAATTTCAAAACATACCCCACCTGACTGTGCATCTTTATTATCAAATCTTATATGCAAGGATGCAATTCTTTATGTGGGATTGGAAATCACTATCTTATCCTTTAGAAAAGAACCAGTTTTTGTTTCTGAAAAGCATTTTTCCTGTTTTGTGATAACTCCATTATAATTTTGAGTTGTCCAACTAATATCAGACAAAGCTGAGGTAATGTTTTATTCAAAAAGGTAAGCTTTGAGGGAAGACAAAGAACAGTAACATACCTTGAGCCTAGAGCAATGTTTTGTGTAGAAAAATGCATATTGTCTGCTCACAGGCCAGGTTCAGGATTATATGGAAAGTGTTTATTCAATGGCTAGGGTTGATCTAAATGATAAACTCTAAGGTTTTGAGTCTAAATTCATTAAAACAAGTTTTAACTATTTCATAATTGCATGGAAACATGAACAAAATACGTGATAAAGTTTTGTATCAATTATTACTATAACTGTGTAAGAAAAAGTCCCAAAAGCCTAAACTTATGCATAGGGAAACAGACTCGAAATAAATATACTAATACTTCACTATCTGTAGCTAGGCTTGGATGGTAGTATATACAATAGTGGATTTTTTTCCAACAAATATATATTACTTTTAAAATGAAAAAAAAAAAAAAAAAGCATTTTATTCCAATGGCAAAGGTCACATTACTTACAACAGAGTATGAGTTGTGTTGAGAAACAAGAACTCAAATATTGTATTGCCCAATGGCATTTTACAATTCATCTATAATGGCATCTTAAGAAATGATATATTAATGGCATTTGTTTCTCACACTGGCACACCTTTGTTGCCCAAAAGTTTGCTTTATTTGCAGAGTGCTCATTTGGGACAACAAACAAACAAACAAACAAACAAACAAACAGAAAACAAAAATGAAATCTCTTTGCCTTAATTAAAAAATAAAAGAAGAATAAAAACATGACCACAGTTTAGCTTTTCTCTAATTTCATTTTGCAAATTAAATTCACTGCTCAGTTTTATCACTGCATTTTGTTCCAGTTTATGCTATTGGATTTTTGGATAGCAGAGGTTGTGCTGAAATTTAGCTGTGCTGTGTAGGGAATGTGTGTCCTGAAGTGCCAATTTCCGTGAACTGATCACTCATAAATCTGGCTTGAAGATATAAGGAGTAGGCATCCTTCGGTCCATTAGGAAAATAACTGAAATGGTTCTTATCTCTGAGTCCTTCAAACACGTCCTCTTGGAGAGGTTGCCAGTAGGAATTAGTCATGACTCAAACTAAAGGAATGTCCAAAGGCTCCATCTGACTGGCTTCTGTAGCCCTTAACCCACTTTTTACCTTTTAAAAAAAACACAATCTCATTCTGTATCTTTTCCTCATTTGTAGCATCATAAATGTCCACATTGTCTGGCCCCAAACTGCAGGGCACATGGGCTAACACATGATTGACAAGAGGTCAGGGTATTTAAAATTAAGATTCTGTTTTAAAATCCAATTCTTGGAAAAACTATAGTCATAGATAAATACTCATAGTTTACAAAAGGGGCCTCTTCTAGAGCTAAAACTTAGGCCGTTGCCCTTAAACTCCAATTCTGGAGACATGTTAGTAATACACAGGCTCCAGCCTCTGTCTAAGCTCACCCTGTGCTTAGTTAGTACTTGCTGAGTCAGCCCCCCCCACCCCCCCTACCCCGCCCCGCTAGAGGGGGCGCTGTAACATGATCAGGGATCACTGGGGTTTGGGACTTTCTCAAATCTGTCTAATGGGCCCTATATCTTGGCATCTCATAGATAAAATTGGGTTTAAAAAATTAGGAGAAATCTTGAAGGGAAAAATAAGTTGCAAAAGGGTGCAGTACAATTTTGGACGTGTACTATGTAAGGAAAAAGAAATTCAGAATTCTATCCAGGTTGTCCTGAAGATAGTAGGAGAATGTGTGGTCCAAAACATGTGTCTATGTAAGCTTTAAATTTCCTTTTTCTTTGGTTTTTTAAAGCACCATATGATCTTTTTTTCTCATGCGTTGCCTCTAAGTGGGAGGATGGGAGGAAGTGAGTAGGCTTGGGCATTACTGCACAGGGCTATTGACAAGGGACAGTTCTACCTCAAGAACTCTGCTTTTTCTTCTTCCAATCTTTTCTTTTATCAAAGAGAATGTTGATTAGAGGTATTATTATTCACCCACCCACCAGGGAGGCCAGAGTAAGCCACCATCAGCATTCAAATACCTTCCCAAGACATTTATAACCCATCTCATCCATTTTATCTTTTGCTTGCTTACTCTGAAGAACAGAACGCTTATCTGACTTAAATAACTATCCCACTTACCTTGCACAATCACTTTTACTGTGCAACAGCTGGGGAAGGTGGCAGAACACCCTCTGAGAATTGGTTTCCAGGATTGGTCTTGGGCAATGTTACAAAATACATTTTATCTTTAGACCCTCCCATTCCTTTCGTTCATTTGTCAGCTATTGATTGAGTATTTTAACTGAAAACAAAGTTTTAATCCAAAGTAATTTATAATGACCCTCATAATAGTAATGAGGAAGGCCTTCCTGGTCTCTAGGAAACCCTATCACAGAGGCAGCTTCCTATTTCCCTGTCAGAAAAGACCAGGAGGCCTTCTGATCACAGCCTGGTGGGGGCAGGGGTGGGGTTGGAGATTAGGAGGTACTGTACCAAGAACAACAAGAGCTCCCACTTAATTCAGTATCTCTATGAATGAGTCAATGTGCCGAGTTCTTTTACGATATTATTTTACTTAAATCTTTGAGAAGCTCTATGAGATACGTGTATATATATTACTCTACATGCATTTTACGAAGAAAATAGAGGCTTATGGAGACAAATGGGAAACCTGAAGGACAAATTCAGTATTGATGATACTGAAAGGGGAAACACTGCTGAAGCATAAATTACAAATATGTTTTCAGTTCGTTTTTATTAGATATATAGAAAAACTACACTTTGGGAATATCTATTCAGTTTAGTAGGAATATTTGTTTTAAAAGGGATATTTAATTCATATATCTTGTCTCTCTAAATTTGGGGAACTTCTAAGTAGAGGTTATAAAACCCTTTCTTAATCACATTTTCCATACAAAACAATTGAAAGTTGGTGTAATTTCAGATTGTTGGAACTTTTGAGAGTAGACATGGTCAAATAAGCATCAAATTATTAATTTAGCTCAGTAGATAGAGTTGCCTCAAGGGAAAATCCTTTATCTTTGTAATTCAACTGCACGGGGCAGACTATCACTGTGATTACTCAATGCAAAATTTCATAGAGTAAATTTAACTATAGAATGCCAGAACTGAGAATTAAAGAAGGATGTAAAACAAGATCTGGGTGAAGACCTTGAAGAATTGAAGTTCACAATAAGTATTAGATTAGAGACACCTGTTTCAAGTGGCAGACTCTACTTTTGTTTTGCTTTGTTCTGACATCTTAAACTATGGTATTATTTCATGGTGGTTTGGTAGAAGTCCATCATAAAAAGTGAAAAAAGTAAGTGGACTATGCATAGATATAGCCAAATTTTTCCTGATGAAAACACATGTGTCATTTACCAAGATGTTTGCCTAGGCATGCTACTCCTTTTTCTTGAGGCAAGAAGACATGGATAATATAAATTAATCTCAGAGAGTAAAGACAGACAACTGCTTCATGAGGCAGCTTATTCCAATTTTTCATATTTGCCACTTCTTTCTCTTGCAAGTTACCTACATCATTTAAAAGGAAATGTAATGCGAATATCATTTACTCTAAAATTCATACCTGTG
This sequence comes from Rhinolophus sinicus, assembly GCF_036562045.2. Taxonomy (NCBI): domain Eukaryota; kingdom Metazoa; phylum Chordata; class Mammalia; order Chiroptera; family Rhinolophidae; genus Rhinolophus; species Rhinolophus sinicus. The sequence continues at coordinate 75,947,796 of NC_133754.1, read as the reverse complement.
GTTCTGATTCTAAGTTGATTTTGAAAGGATGAGCCTTCCCATCTTCGGATACCTGTGGAGACCATAAGCGAGTTTCTGCCCTATAAATAAAACAAAGTTTGTAAACTCCAAATTCTAACGGCACTTCCAGTTTTAGCATTCCTTAATTTCTTATTATGTTTATAAAAATACTATCAACCCTTGGTAATTTAGGCAAAAGCAATATTTCTTGCTCATTAGTCTGTCTTCTCCCATCTGATTAGTCTTTGGTTTTTAATGTACTTTTGGGAAAACTTGAATGGATCAACATGTACCACTATGAACTGAATGTTTGTGTCCCTCCTTCAAATTCATCTGTTGAAACCCTAATCCCCAGTGTGATGATATTTGGAAATGGGGTCTTTGGGAGGTAATTAAGGTAAGATTAGGTCCTAAGAATAGGGCTTTCATGGTGGAATTAATGCCCTTATAAAAAAAGGAAAAGAAGTAAAATGTCTCTCTGTGCGTGCCCCGAAGAAGGCCATGTGAGGTCGTAACCAGGAAGAGGATGCTGCTAGCATCCAGGAAATGTGCTTTGTCCAAAGCTTTCTATGTACCTGTTTGGGAGTGTGTGATTTTAGGGACAGCGTGCTTGGCGGGAACACAGGTTATGCATATGGGGAAAGAGTCTGTTTTACCCCCGTGAAATGGCAGGTCAACTGTGTACCCTATGTACTGTCAGGGAAAATTGTGAATACGTTAGCAACAGGATAAATATACACTAACAACCACTATAACAAGACATTAGTTTCATGATTCAGCTTCATATCAGGGCTCTGATGGCAAAAGATCAGGTTCAATTTCCTCATACTGTTTTCAGTCAGAAATGTCTCAGTATCTAACACACTCATGTGCACATGCAGTATCACACTTTGTGAAATTCTTCTGGGCTGAATTCTGTACACAAGAGTCAATGGCATACAGCCTATTAACCACCAATTTTTAACATGACACATTTGCCAAGTCAAGAGATTCTTTTAAGAGAATCTTTAAATTCCGTTCACTACCCCATTTAGAACAGCAGTACAGCTAGCTGTGCTGTCTAGTGTGCCTGTGGCCGATACATGTAATGTTTCTGTTTTCATAGTCAATTAACTAGATTAGTATTCCTTTAGCCTCTTTCATTATTCTGACATTCTAGAGAATTCCTTTTAGCAATAGTTTGTTAACAACTACTAGATTGACTGACTGCAGTGAAGAACAGACCAAAGTAGATGTATAAAAAGCCAGTCAAAAATTCTAGGTTCTGTGACATGCTTCTCATTGGGAGGATGGAGTCATTTACAGTTATGGCTCAGGTTCTCCTGCCAAACAGATTACATTTTAACACTTTTAATTTAAGAGCACCTGTCAATTTTGAGACATAGCTGGTGTGCTGCTGCTTTAATCCTGTCCTGTGCATCAGCATGAGTCATAGATTCTGTACCAAAGCCATCAATAGCCAGGATGACATCTCCAGGACACAGGTTGGCAGCTGCCGCCTTGCTTCCTGGAGTAATCTGGAAGAAATCATGGCACCATTTAAAAATCAACATCCTACAATATCTTGAGTTACATGCCTGACATTTGTATTTCAAATGTATTTGTAACATTTTAAATGTTTTACTGGGCAGGGAATCATAAAATATGATTAAAATAGCTGTTAATTGATAAATTGTATTAACTCTATTTTTCCATCATATTAAATTATTTTGTTTCTTACCACATTTCTTTTGACATCTCTTATTCTTTTTAGAACACCTTCCATAACACACTGTTTGAATCATATTTTCTTTGCTTTAAACCAAATTTTTTTTTTTTTTTTTTAGGGTTTTTCTCACCCAAACTCTCTATTTAGGAATAGAACTTTACTAAATTTAGGGAGCTTTTTATATTTGATTTGAAAATGCTTTAGCATCCATACAAGTTATGATGTTTAAAATTCACATGAGGGGACACCTGGGATGTAGAAAGCTGGAAAGAGAATCCCTGTGAATAAGACGAATCTTTATAATATTATAAAATTATAACTTTTCATGAACTCTTCAGACAGCTGAAGTTGCAGGGTGACCAACTAGCCTGGAATTTAAGGAAAGACAGATGCCTATAAGGAAAGACAAAATGTAAGCCTGGGCTTACCTGTATCAAACCATGGAGGAAGATGAGGCTACCATTCTAGCTGTCAAGAAGAATTTAGCTAAAATTATGAACAAATTGCTAAAAGCCAAGTGTGAGTTAGCATTGAGAGTCTAGAACCCCTGGGAACTGCAGACAGAAGGGAAATTTGTGTCCATGCACAGTCTCTTATCCATGAATGAAGGACAGATGGAACAAATAGAAAACAATGAACAAGATGCAAGATTTTAATTAAACTCTGTCCATAATTACATTAAATGTAAATGGTCTAAACATACCACACTTTTTAAAAACAGAGATGATCAAATTAGGTAAAAAAAGCAAGGTCCAATTTTATGTTATCTACAGAAATCATGTTTGTATCTTTTTGGAGGTGGGGCAATGAAAGGAATCCTTATAAGAGATATGGGAAAATCTAAAATCTAGTTGTTAAATGTTTAAAAGATAGCAAATTTGAAATTATTACCATGTTGAATATTCAAAGTCTATTATTCTTTTTATTGCTATACCTATTTTTTTGGGTAAATCCCAAGTGTTTACCACTGCCTAATAGTCCTCACCCAGTCTTTTCCTACCTACTTCTCTAACATCATCTTAGACCCCTCCTGCTCCCACTCATCTACTGCACTGGAGCTATTCTGGTTTCCTTTTAGGTCCTCAAATAGGCCAAGCTTGTACCCTCATTAGGGCTTAACATGCACTGTTATTTTTGCCTAAAATGCTTTCCCCAGTCTTCACCTAGTTGTCCCTTCTCATCCTTTAGGTCTAGGCTTAAAAGTCACAGTCTCAGAGAGACTTCCCTAAACATCTGAAGTAGTTTCTCCAGTTCCTGCACCATTATTCTCCACCATTGCACCCTGTTCATTTCCTTAATGAAGACAATTTGCACTTTTATGTTTGTTTATTTACTTGTGTATTATCTCTCTTCCCAGTTACACTGGAAGTTCTCGAGGATATGTATATTATGTATATTCATAATGCTTCACTGTGTATATTCCATTGTTTTGAATTAATTAATAATTAATTGAAAAATGAATGAAAAGGCTGTTTAAATCAGAATTTATGAAACAAAAAGAGCTAGTCTCTACATGCCCAAAGATTATGGCTATTATTGTCAAAAAAATCATTGTTACATTTGCAAGTTCCCACTATTAAAGCAGAATAATACATACATAGAACTTGACTTAAACCTAAAACTGCTCCGGGAATAAATTAGATTGTCCCTAATGAGGATCAGTCATTAATCCATTTTCGCCCCCTCTATTTGCTTAATCTAGCTATTGATTCTGTTTAACTTTGTGGCCCGAAGGGCGATCCAAGACTCACCTAAATAAATAAAATCGCTAAAATAGTAAATTCTCATGTGTCCTAGATCTTCAGTCTCATCACTAAAATGTTTATTGTACTCACTTTATTTCTGTGATCATCCTACTGTAGTGATCACAATCATTTTCCGTTAGGAATAATTGATAGGATCTGGGTGAAGACAACTGGGAATTATTACATCTCAGCCTTGGGGAGGCATTTCATAGCTGTTTCCCATTTAGAAAGTCTCCCCGACCCAGAATTGTTAGAATAATAAAATTTCCATCCTCAGTTTGACTTGCAGAGTTAAAAATAATCTTAAACTTTCAGTTTCCTCTAGCTATAGTTGGTCAAAATTAGTACTATCTATTTTTTAACTTCTAAGATCAGAATGCTTTCCTTTGAGTTAAAATATGAGAAAACATGGCTCAGTGCATTTGCTTTTAAAGCCATTTTCTAATACAATGAAATAGATTTAAGTTACACAATACTTCATCTTGATTTAGAAAAGGCTAACAGTGTTTTATTTAGCTCTAGTTAGAATGAGTGGAAGGTAGGGTTGTGTGTGTACAAGGTGTGATCAAACAATATTGTGAATGTTTAATTAAAAATATTTATTACAGTAAAAGACACATTGCCATTAATCCCCCTGAAAATACTCCCCCTTGCTTTGAACACACTTATCCCATCATTCTTGCCACTTTCTGAGGCAGCTCTGGAAGTCCTCTTTCGTGAGTGTCTTTAGTTGCCCTGTCTCCATTTAGTTGTTCTCCATTGCCTACAGGTAAATTCCAGTGCCTCTCCTGGCATCTAAAGCCCTCCGGCATTGACAGTCTACATTTGCAGAGCCATACCCCACACCCGTTAAATCAGAATCTCTGTAAGTAGTACCTGGGCATGGGTATTTACCAAAGTTATATGGGTGAGTCTGATGCGAAGCCAGGGTTGAGAACCATTATGGTATTGTTATTATTATTGGTATTGTATTATCGCTGAGAACTATTATCTCAATTCTCAAAACAATCTTTTAAGATGAGAAAACTGATGCTCAGAAAGTATAAGAACCTTGCTTAGGGTCACACATCCAATGAACATCTGAATTTCCCTCAAGGATCTGGCTAACTTAATAGCTGAAGCTCTTCCGCTATCCCACCATACCACTCCTGCAGGTCCTCTCTTCCTTGACTCCTCCTGTCTCTTTGGCCACACTTTTCTTTTTTTCCCCCCATGGAATCCTGGACAGGTTGTAACATGTTGGTTTATGAACATGTCCCTTCTCTTCTGATATATTAGCTTCTCAGGACATGGAAACCCATTAAGTAATAATTGTATCCCCTACAGGGCCTTCCACATATAACACATTCTGCACTTAATAGGTAATTGTGGGATGTATGGATGTTATGAACATATGAACCAGCACTTCCATGCAGACACATTTTTGCTAGAACAAAATTAAACAGGTTTTTATTCGAATCAACCTTTGTACTATACTTGAATCCTGGAAAAGGGTTGCATTCAACTTTGAACATTTCTTTCTAAAAGTTCAAATTTCAAATATAGTTTGTATTAAAGTAATATATTTTTCTATGTTAAAGCCTGTGTAACTTAAGAATACACTAACATTTTCTACGTTGGTATCCAGATCCATGTAGCATTCTTGGTTACAGTGATCCGAAACCTGGGTGTGCTCTGAATGAAAGGAGGGCGGAGGGAAGGAGGTAGAGGAATTGAGTGGGAAAGGACATACTGGCATCAGATGTATATAATAATTCTACATCATGTGCACAAAAGAAGCTTGTAGTTTATTCCAAATTGGACCATTTGTGAAAACAAACGATCTGTAAGTTGGCAGTGACAGTAGATCCATTCCACCTTCTGGGTGGTCCAAACACTTAAAAAAAAAAAAAGACTCCTTAGAATTTTTTGCCAGAAAAAGAAAAGTTGCTTACTTAGAGATGTGAACCTTAAGCTTTATTCTATGAAATACTTAGACCAGTTATGTACGGTGTTTGCAAATACTTCCTACTCCCCCAATATTGCACGAAGTCTAAAACACCTATGGCTAGAATTGCTTTCCTAAACCTTGTATGTATCACAACCAATGGCTCATTTTTTTTTTTTGAGAATGTCTGGTGTTTGATTTACCTTACTTTTGATGTTTTTCATGATACAAGGATTAACCTGGCTGATTAACTGGATTGTAAACAGTTATGGGTGTAATTTCAATGGATGGGGTGAGTCACGTTTGTAAACCCCTCCCCCAGCTCTGGGGGAATGGAGGACCAGGAGCACCACTAGAGTCTGGATTTGTAGACTGTGAGGCAGGGAGGGAGGAGATAGCTTGTAGGAGGACAAAACTTGATTTAATTGACTTGAGGAATACATCTCATTTATGGAACTTTTTGTGGCATTCAGTGCAGGCATTGGTATTTCAGTTCTTTGAGTATTTAGCAACTTATCTAAAATAGACAAATCAATTAATAATAAAAACATTCTCATTCATCTTATTGTAGATTATTTTTGGGGACAATCTGAACTCATTTATGATAGTTACATTAAAAAATGAACAATTTAGTCAATCGTTTATATTGTGTCTGTAACATATGTGATGTACAAGGCACTGTGCTTGGCACTGAGTAAGCCCCCCAATTTGAAAGTTCCTGCATCTGGGAGCATGTGATTTGTAGGATGTAGATGTTTATCTGTGGTACAAGGTATGATCTGAAGAGAGGTTGTAGGTCAGAAGTATGGTAATCAAATGGATGAAATGCTTGTTGCTGGAAGAAGGTTAGAGTAGCGCTATTTGACTGGGTTTCCAGAGGACAGTGGGGTGGGGTGGGGAAGAGCATTCTGGAGAAAAATGATACAAGAGCAAAGATATGTTAGAGAAATCCTATGTAGTCCAGAGTAGTGGCACCACTGCCTACCTATGGAGTGAGAGGAGGAAAGGGAGAGAGAAGAAAGAGAGAGGGAGGAAATGAAGTTGGAACTTTGAGTTGGGGCAGAGGGGGGAAGCCATGAATGTGTGTAAAGACCACATGTATTATTCTCTATAAACTGCTGAGGCCATTGAAGGATGTTTGAGAATGGGAAGATAGGAGCAAGCTTGCATTTCTCAATGACGGCTGGGAAGAATATGCAGGGTAAATCGGAGAGGGCGACAAACAACTAGGTGGGACATTATGAAATCTTGAAGAGGGACAGTGGTAGAGAAAAAGGAAAGTGGTAGATCTCAGAGATATAGAATGAATAGGGCCAGGTGATGAATTGATGACACAAAACACCTATTTGTGAATATCTGTACAATAAGCAGAACTTTTCATATGTGTGCACTTCAGAATGCAGACTCTGGAGGCGGGTAGACCTGGCATCAAATTTGTCCCACCACTTGTGATCATCAGCAGGTTAATGCATCTCTCTCTCTCTCTCTCTCTCTCTCTCTCTCTCTCTTTCTTTTTAGTTTAAATATTTTTTTCTTTTTTTTTAAACTAGTTTCAGATGTACAAAACAACATACTGATTAGCATTTACACCCCTCACAAAGCATAGGGAATATAGTTAATGGTTAATGAATCTCTTGAAGCCTAACTCCCCTCATCTGTAAAAAAGGATATCACTGCTACTATTCTTATTGGATTAAGGTGAGATTTCAGTGAGTCAGTGCATATGAAGGGCTTAAAAGAGTACATGGTGAACAGAAGAGTATAACCTTATTTATATATACAACCTTATTTACTACCTTTTCACATCATATAAAATTATAAAAGTAATAGCATAATTCTACTACCTACTCACAACACTGATAATTATTTTTGTGCAATATGTTTTAGTCTTTTTCCAAATGATTTTTAGTATTCTTATGGTTTCAGTGGAAATATTCTCAATTAGGTGTTCACTAAGGCAAAAAAAGTTCAAATGAATGTGCCTTCATTTATTCAACATAAATCTACCATGTGCATAATTTTGGGGACATCTGGAATACAAAACAATTTGCTCTTATCTGCTCTCCTTGAGTTAAATTAATTGAAGAGAAAAGGCAGGGTCCAGTGAAATAATCATATATGATTATACATTGTTACTGAACCAAGTGTCAAAATGGGTGATACAAATTAGTAATGAGTTAAAAATTCAAACAATTGGCTTCCCAAATACTAATTGTCATTATAGCAAATACATTTACCAATAACTCCTGCAATCCAAATGTAAGCATTGCTTTAAACATTGTTTAGAATGTCAACAACTCAAAATTTCAAACATAAGATGAATCATATTGACATGTTATATAGTAATAGCAAGGTATTTCCTTTATAAATCACTTAAAGGATTTTTGTGACAAAATTATTCTTTAGGATTTAATATAAATATAATTTATCCTTCGTTAGGATTCAAAAGCTTATTTCATTTAATACAAACAAATGAAAACTATACTTCAGAAACTTTAAAAATATTTCTTAGTAGCGATAATGGAAACTGTTTTCTTTGGTAAATCCATAAAAGGAATTGCTTGGCCCAGATCACTGAACCATTTTCTGCTTAATTTACTTAGGAACATTTTTAGGGGTATGTTAAGTTTTCCTGTCTCATACAAAAACACATGTCAGATGTGTTTCTATGTTTTTGAAAAATGTAAAACAAACCTTGATATGTTCCATGGTGTGCGTCTGTACAATACACGATTGAAGATATTTTAAAAAGACATTGGTTTCCAAATCTCATAAATGTATAAACAGAACAGAATTTAAAAGGTATTACCTTGTTAAAAAAATCTCTGTGAGTAAATCAGAGTATAAAGTATATATTTATAAAATACAGTATAAGCAGTAAGAAAGAAAAGCTTAAAAAGTATAGTATTCCTGGAGTTTATGGTTTTAAATCAGGTTTAATATGTGTGATAATTGAAGTAATTTTCTATTAAGACAAGTACTTGTGTTAGAAAAAAACCAACTAGACCAACTAGAAATTTACTGACAGGACAGAAATACGGGTTTCCTTTTTCCCCCTCTCAATTAGACAATACTCTAAAGAATATTAAGAACAGAAAGCTTGACTTTGATAGCAGAGCATTATTTTCAATTATTAAGTTGAGTGGTGACTTTCTATCGGATAAACTAAACTAGCTGACCCGTTTTCTTTGTAGTTTTGAGTTATAGGTGATGATTCCTTAGCCAAGTTCCCAGCTTGGAAAACATTTATTCAAAATGCCTGGAAACGTAGGCATACAGATTAGTAATGTTTTCCCTGTCTGGGCTGATACGAGTGGTTCCAAGCTGGCCGACCCAGGTTGTACCCCGTGAACAGCGCCCTGCTGAAGTTTTCATCCAGACAAGAAAAGCGCTTGCATGTCTCACTCCAAGAAACAACCATAGAGGCAGTGCTTTGTCTCTGCTTCCCGGATCATCCCATCTCTTTCGGTACTGAAAGGAGGCAGGAGTGGAGGCCAAGAGGGCACCCCCGCCCTCGCAGCCTAGCTTTCTCGGAGCCCAGGGAAATCGCGCTGTCAGTTCAACGCTCCTCGGAAAGTCACCGGGGACCGGGAGGATGCAGAGACCATTGGAGCTGAGTTGGTGAATTCTCTTAGCTGCTCTGTATCCTCCAAGCCTCAGTTTGTCAAGTTGCGACCACTCCTCAAACTGTGAGCTGGAAGCCGAGGGCTTGCCCAGCGCCCACGGGCTCACTGGCCACTCTCTTCTCCAGGGCGACTAGCTGAGTCCCCGACTTACAGCAAAAGAACGGAAAACACCTACCCTGGTGATGATCAAAGGCTGGTTGAAGTCTATGCCTCCTGACAGCCTGAACCCCCAGGGTGCAGGGCCAGGGAGGACCACGTTCTGGGGCATGGTGTCGCCTGGCGCGGCCTTCCTAGGGTGAAGGCACCTTGACTCCCAGGGACTGGGGCGCAGCGAGGGGCGGCCCTGCCCACGGTGAGTGTCCCGGAGCCGGACAGTCCACTATGCTCCCCGGGCTGTGTCCTCGCGCCTCTCTTGGACTGCGGCCGGGGAGCTTTATCCCCGCTCCCGAGTGACGTCACCAATCTACCCTCCTCCCGGCCTCCTCCCACCCAGGAGAGCTCCAACTTTGGAAGAAAGAGACGCGCCAGACCCAAGGGAGTTTACAGACTCGCACTGGTTGGGTGCAGCCTCCAGACCTCTCCAGCCGGCGCTGGAAAAGGCTTCGGGTTACGACTTCCATCACTCAATTAAAATAACACCTGTCCTGTTTTTCTTCTACTGGGAGCTCAGCAGTGCGCTTCATTTGAAATTAAAAGCAGTTAAACCACAATCTCTAAGTTTTCAATTAAAGTAAAACAAGAGCATCATCAATACATGGAGCTATTTAGCAATTTTGATTGCGATAATATTTACTTACTAGCAAGGTGACCTTGGTTAAGTTATTGAACATCCTTAAGCCTCAGTTTTCTAATCTGTAAAGTAGGGGTAATAATTGCACTTCCCTCATGGGGTTACTGTGAAAATTATTCCTCCGCGCAGTGAGCTACCATTAAAAGGAGCCACTTCTGCACAATGCCTGACACAGCATAAGTGCTCAGTTAAGTACACAGAGTCATTTATATTTATGGCATACATAATACACTTAATACATATACAAACTATAGTCAGTTTATTTCTTAAAACGAAGAAATCTAAAAGTGAAAATGTCGTGCAAATATATACCCAATCCAATAAACCATCTAAAAGTACAGGAGTAGATGATTAATCAATGTACTCAAAATATATATTCATTTTGATTGGAGCAGTTGTCACCTCCCACAAATTCCCTAAACTTGCGTTTTTCACACATGGGAGGCAAGAGTAACGGACACCTAGGAGTTCAGACTGTCCTGTGTGGATCTGCAGGCAGAGAGAGGGTACCCCAAACCGGAAGTATCTGCATGGGGGTGGGAAGAGGGCGACTGGCATTCCTCGAGCATCCAGGTCCGGGTGCTGTAGTGATTACCTTCCTTGCACGTGTGATCTTACTTTATCCTCTCAGGTCCACCAGATTGCTATTATCCCCATTTCTTATTTTCGGATAAGCAAATAGTTTCTTAGAAGTTGAGTAACTTGCATAAGATCACACAGCTAATACGTGGTGGAATTGAGATCACAAACCCAGATCTGACTCTGGTGGCTAAGAGAGTCCAGGGAAGAGCTTGCCCTATTCTCAGTGTGGAATCAAATATTTCTGGTGTTAAACCCCTGGCTGTTCTGAGTCCCAAGGAGAGGGGGAAGGAGGAAGGAAAGAAGTAGTGCTTTAAGAACCCAAAATGAGAGTCTTGGACTTCATGCCTGATATGATGGGGCCATATTAGTCCACGAGAGCAGAGCTGCAAAATGCTCTTAATGGAGTAGTCTGTTTGGAAGTGATTTTAAGACGCAGACAGAAGAGATTCAGGAAGCTGTAAGCAAAGCAGACCAGCCTGGGGATTGTGTAAATCACAAAACCACGACTGGTACTACTTTGCTCACTGTGGTGGAGTATATAAAAGTCCCAGGGGACTGGTGTTTTCAGGTCCCAAATATTTTCCAGTGCTCACCTATGTTGGGTTATCAGGGAAGTAATCATAATATATATTTTTGTTGATTTTACCTATTTGGGCTGGTTATATTATTGTAAGGCACATTTTATTCTGTCTGTCATTGGCTGTATCTGCTTTGTACACACACACACACACACATGCACACACATGCACACACCCAGAGGTCAATTTAGGAAAAAAGAATCAGACAAGTTATTTGGTATAGTGTAATTAGAATAATTGCTTATATTTTATCTCATGAGCCAGCTTATGTAACCAATCAATTATATGTTTTTGTTTTTCTGCCTTTGTACCAGTCATTTTTGGCATCATTTAGAAGTAAGCAACATCTACACTACATCATTATAATACCTGATGAATTCTTAAGGCTTTGCAGAGAGTATCGGAGGCGAGTGTAACAGACACCTAGGCATGAAGACTGTTCTGTGTGGATGTCGGTTTGGGTGTTGTCCTAAGAAGTTCTTTTCTTGTTGTTGTTGTTGTTTTTTGTTGTTGTTATAGAGTCCCTATTTTCTTTTTTAGTTAGTTTCAGGTGTACAAAACAATGTAATAGATATTTATCATTTATCTCCCTCACACAGTGATACCCCCTCCCCCCATCTACTACCCCTCTGACATCGCACACAGCCGTTACATTTCCACTCTTCCTATTCCTAATGCTGTGCTCCACTTGAAGAAGTTCTTTTTAGATGAGTCTTTCGTTTATTTTCTTATTATATTTCCCTTTTTAAAGGATTATGGTAAACTTTTTATGATCCCATTAAATATTTCTTTTATAATTATTATTTTAAACCATATTAAGACAGTCCTTTTAACTTTTTCTTTTAGAAGAGGGTCAATAAAATTGTTTACTCTACTCTGATATACCTGGAGAATTTTTCTGTTGGTTAAAACAATCTTGTCTCTGATTTTAATTCTCAAATCTATAATTTTGACCTTGAACTCTCATCTATTTTCTGATCCTGTCTTTCTCACTGCATATTAGTACAAATACAATTCAACCTGTGCAAAACCAAACCCATCATTTTCATTACTCACTTCAAACTGATTTCCTGGCTCCTGTGCCTTTCAATTTCCTCATTTCTGTTTATTTTTCTACTACCGTTCCAGGCTTCTAGGATTGTAAATTTTCCCTCTATTTCCTGTATATCCAATATCACTATTTATTGTGGTTTCATTCATTCATTCATTCATTCATTCAACAAGAATTTATTGAGCATCTATGACATGCCAGGCATTGGGAATGCAAAGATGAGTAAGACCCACTTTCTGTTCTCTGAGAGCCAGTAATAAAACACAGGAGATGGAGATGGAAAATGTGATCACATAATGTAATGAGAGCGTTCTGTACAGTGATGAAATAAGAATGAAGTATGTAATCAACTCTCGTTGGGTGAGGTGTCAGGGAAAGTTTCCAGAGGAAGGGATGTTAGTGCTAGATCTTAAAAAGTAAGAATTTTCCAGGTGACTGGGAATTGGAAGAGGAGCAAGAAGGAGGAAATTCAAGGCAGAAAGAACTGTATAGGATGTGCAGTGCCTGGGAGGCAAGAAACAGATGGCAGATTGGGAAACAGCAAGTAATTTTGTATGAATAGATCTTAGTGAATTGAGTAGGCACACAAGGCAAGGATCATAGCAGTCAGAGGTCACATCAGAAGGGATTCTGTATGATACATTATCGTTTTAACTTCATCCTATCAGGAGTCTTGGCAGAGTATTAAGCAACATGTATAAAAATCAGATTTTGATTTTACAGGCTTCATTCTGGGAGGTGGGCGGATGAATCACAATTGAAGGAGACAGGCAGCAGGGAGTCCAGTTAAAACTTACTGCAGTAATCCAGGGGAAGATGTTGATTTGGGCAGTGGGGATGGAGAAGAGTGGGCAGATGTGTGAATCATTAGGAAGGTTAATTGACACACTGTGGGGACAGATCCCATGAGGGGGATTTGGAAGAGGTTAGAACATTTCAATGGCTCTCAAACTTCTTCACTGGATATTACGTGAATGATGGACTTATTAACAAGGGGGAAATATATAAGAAGTGCAGAAAGGTATTTTTGTTTCAATGAGGGAATGGTAGATTGAAGCACAGTTTTGGTCATTCTGGGTTTGAAATACCTATAGAATATCTGCGCCATATAGCACACCAGTTGAAAGGTTAAAATATGGAGCCAGGTGCCTGAGTGAAATCCTAGCTCCATTGTATTAGGTTGGTGTAAAAGTAATTGTGGTTTTTGCAATTATTTTTAATCTTTTAAACCACAATTACTTTTCTACCAAGCTAATACTTGTTCTGTGATCTTAGACAAGTTATTTTACATCTTTGTTAAGATTATGATGAGAGTAGTACTTGCCTCTTAGAGTTGCTATGAGGTTCACAGGAGTTAATAAGTACAAAATTCATAGAACTGTTTCTGGTGTATGCTAAGTTCATATAATAATTTGCTATTATTACTATTAGTGGTAATAGTATAGTAAGCAACTGGATATATAAATTTAAACCAATTGGGTATGTAAATCTAGAAATACGGGTTTGAGATGAATATTTTGGAGCTGTAGTAGAATCTGTAGCTATGAGTGCCAGATTTTAAAAAAGTGCCCATTTTTTGACATTTGGGATTTCAAGAGGTAGAGTGATTTTATGTCCAATCTTCTTGAACTTGTGTGGATGTGTGACTCTTATGTTACCAATAAAATGTGGTGGAAGTGACATTGTGTGACCTCTGAAGCTAGGGCAGAAAAGGTGTTATAACTGCTACCTTGTGATTGTAACACTTGTGTCTGGAGCTCTTAGCTGCCAAGGAACGGCCCTGAGGTGCCATGCTGTGAAGAAGCCCAAACTGTGTGGAGAGGTCGTATGTCCCCAGAACAGGCACCAGACATATGAATAAAGAGTTCTCCTTTCAGTCCCCAGGCCTTAGGTCACCTACCTCCAGCCTCCAAGTTTTCTCTGCTCAGGCCCCAGTCTTTGTGGGGTAGGGAACAGTCCCACCCCACTGTGCTCTTTCTAAATTGTTGACTCACAAAATCTGTGATCACAACAAATAGTTGTCTCAAACTTCTGAATTTTAGGATAATTTGTTATCCAGCAATAGTAACAGACATGGGATGGAATCAGCCAAGGGAATGAGGTATGTGAGGTGATAAGAAAAGATGATCAATGATTACACTCTGAGGAACAGCCCAAACAGCAGCATTTAAGGGGCAGGAGACTAAGAAGACCACAGAAGAAAATTTTTTATCTTACAAAATATTTAAAGAAGACCATCAAAGTGGTGGCTTGGAAGACAAGCGAGGAGAAAAATTCACAGAGAGAAGGCAACTGTCACAGAGAGGTGACGTGAAAGTCATAATGGTAAGTGCCTATTAGATATAGGGCTTAGAGCAGCATCAAATGAATGACGAGGACAGAAGTAGATGGCTGTGCTATGAAAAGGAGCAGAGAGACTGTCTGTTCAAGGCGTTTGTTAGTGAACGGAAAGGGGAGACTGAAGGTAGTCCACTGAGGAGAATGCTGGTCATGAGAAAGAACTTTTTTTTTTAAGATGGAAAACTTAGTGATGTTTGCTGAAAGTCAGAAGAAAGAAGATGCTGAAGAACGAAGAGGGATGTGGATGAAGCAATTTCAGGGTGTTGACACAAGAACTAGAAGTGTAGGTCTTGAAGAAGACAGACTCCTTTTCTTCTGAGAGCGGATGGAGTTCCCAGAAAGGGAGGTGTTTTCGCAGTACAATAGACTATCTAGTTCTCTTTATTTAAAAATTTACCTGCCTGTTTCTGGCATTCAGTGACTTCACCTCTTGATGGTGGCAAGTGTTCTGAGATTGCTTCCTTGTCAAAACCCTCCTATTCTTTCTACCTCACAGACTACTGCCACATTGAAACACTGTCATTCTCTTGTGTTAGGAACCTATGGTAGCACTTCATCACCCGTAAGATAGAGCCAAACTCTACTAATTCCAGGGTTTGAGGGCCTTTTATCATCTGACATGTGCGATGGACATTGTTTCCTCATCACAAAACAGTCACTATAGAGTCTGCCACGTGATTCTGACACCACTTCCCGCTATTTTCTATACTTAATTTTTTTTCTTTCTTTGTTTTTCTTCCTCCCTTTTGTCCTCTCTTCTTCCTTTCCTACCTCTTTTCCTTCTCACCTGTTTTTGAAGGAAGAAGAGTGTGTCTTTATTTGAGTCTGAGACTACCTTAGCCAGTGGTTCTGAATTTTGATGTGCATTAAAAGAGCCTGGGTGCTTATTAGAAATGTAAAGTCCTGGGCTCTATTCTCAAGAGATCTGAATTTAGTTGCTGGGGCCAAATTTCATTGTGGGTGGTCTGTGGACCACACATTAAGAAACAGTAATACAAATCAACGCATAGGATTATAATTTATTATACTATGCTTTATGTGTACTGTGCCTCTTTTCTGGAATATTCTCTTTTCTCTATCACATCCCACACTCTTTCCACATTTTCTGGAAAGACATGATTGAGCACTTCTATCTACGCCAAATTTTCTCTTTACTCAACTTTTATTTCTATTAATATATCATGATTTTGAACTTAGTATTCTCCATTTTAACCAAGCACCTGGCAGTGTGATGGGTGCTGGGGTTAAACAAAGCAACAAGGCATGGATCTGAATTTTGAGAGGCACATAATCTCACAAGGACTTTCATGAGACTATTTTTGCATTCCCAACCAGACAGTAGGCTCCTCCAGGGCAGGGATCGCATTTCTTTGGAATTTATCACAACTGCCATCCAGTGCTGGGTCCTGATAACCTAGTCAGTAATTATTGGTAGGTATAGAAACAGGTTTGGGTCTTGAGATTTGTTGGCTTGTGGAAGCTAATTCTTCCATCTCAAGTCTTCCTTCCACAATAGTGCTACCAAGAAGCACCTTCCTTGACAATTACCGTCATACCCATTGTTCACAGTTTCATTTCCCTCGACTTCAGCTTAGTGTTGCTGTATTTGCATGCACTTGCTGGTTTGGCTGTGCAAACCAGCTTATCCAAGGGCCAGGGCAGTGAGTCTACTCCCAAGCCCTTCCGCGCATTGTGTCTGACTTCCTCTTTGGTAAGAGCCTGTGTGATTTTCATGCTTTGGAGGATTTGGGCCGTTGTAAAATCTCTTCTAGGGAATTAGCTACACTGAATTCCATGCTTTGTGTCTGCCCTCAGTGCTGGCAGGAACCAATATTGTTTCATTCCCAAGTCGTCACACTCCTTGGGACGATGTGATGGTTCAGCTCAAGTTCATTTGGTATTCCCCTCTGAAATGTCACTGAGTTTTCCCACTGTTTGTACTGAATTAACTAATAACAATCAGGGGAATCATTAGTATGCTGGAAACATGAACTGCAGCATTGTAGGTTGAGCAGTAAATAGGGGCCTCTCCTAACAACTTCTGTTAATGCTGGTGGCTGCCATTTTAGTGCTAGTGTCTTTGCAAATTGCAGAGACATGGAGGGGGGAGAGAGAAAGAAAGAGAGCGGGAGAGAGAGAAGGAGAGAGAGAGAGAGACACGGGTTGGTCAGGTAGGAGAGATTTTAACACATTTTCCCATTGAAGCTGCTTACCTGGAACATTTGCATCCTTACTGGGTTGTCTTTCTGGGTGGACTTCAAGCTGAATGAAGGCATCTTGCTTCCTGCCACCTGCTGGTTGAGAAAGATACTTTTTTCTTTATGCAAGTGAACTTGATCAGAAGATCTGCCATAATATGTCTGACATTGTGTTAAGCATTTAATGTGCTAATTATTTCTAATCCTGTAAAATAGACATCATCATCCTAGGCTACAGAGACAGTGAGAAGATGTGGCATTTATCTTAGATCTTATACCCCTGGTTAAGTTTCTGGACTCAAACCTAGATTTGTCCTTTTCTGTCATTGCCTGGTTCTTCTACTATTCCATGTTGCCTCTTAATGCACGTTTGGTATGGTTTATTGGCCCCAGAGCTCTTTTAACAACCTCTACAGATTGTTTAGTGCAATGGTTTGAAGTCATTGAAAAGCCAGCAGCTTTATTCAAACTGAAGTTTCATTCTGTCTGGGGACGAAGATAAGAGTCTCAAACCACTATGGAAAAGGACTCCTCAGAGAGTTGAAGTCGACCTCACGCATTGCAGCCTGTTAATGCTGTTGTCAGGCGCCTAGAAATTCCTGCCTGAATGTGTCTCAGGAAATCCAAGACCTCATCTTCAGTCAAATGGAATTTTACTTGATAGGATTAACAACCCTCAGATTCTCTCTAGATGTACCTTCCCATTTTTAACGACACTAGTGAGCAAGCAGAAGAGCCAGGATGTATAGTTATAATAGAAACACATCTGAACCCATTCTTCAGTAACAGAGACCATGTGTTTTGGGGCTTTTTAAAATTTGGAGTCCGTTTATCATTACTATAAAAACATTTCAAATGAGAATGGAGTGAATGGAAACCCTGGGGAAGTGTACAAGGAGCTCTCAGTTTGGATGACTGAATGCCTGGCCTGGATTTAGTCACTCAGAAGGTTCGAAGCAAAGCACAAATGCTAGAATTTAATCTATCACAGACCCCTTGGCCATCTCCCTGAGCGTTCCCACCTGTTTCACCACTGGGATCCATGGTTGGTCTCTTAACAAATAAAATGTGTGTGTTCTGTACTCGACGTGTCAGTTAAGTCACAGAGAACTGAGTTCCGTATATAGTCATTAGTGGGGTACAGTTTTCTTTTTCTAAAAAATGTTGTCACTGAGGATGAAAAATGGGGATAGCTAATGGCAAATTAGTTTATAAGTCCATATTTAAATTATATGGAAAATGTGATTCCTATTCACGGACAATAGGCTCAGCCTCCTTGTGTGTGGGAGACACATTCTGGAATGGAGGAGAAAAATACTTCTGCCCTGTTTTTTCCCAGTTTTCTGGTGACACTGGGCAGGAAATGAACATTTTTAGGTTCCAAGTCTTTGCCGGGTGGTAGTGGTTGGGGGGAAAGTCTTATCTTTATAGGAAAGTCATCTTCAAGGAAAATACACTTGTTGCCCTAGAATAATGAAATCACTAAGTTTTAGACTTAGTGGATGTTCATGGTACAAATTAAAACCAAACTCAGTGAAGGCTCTGGGCCTAGGCATTCAGTTAAAATCATTCATCTCTTGGATCCTGTCATACCAGAATCTGCTGGATTTTCTTTGACATACCGTATGTCACTGGATGCTCCTTCTTCGTTCCTTCAAAAGACCCCTTTGTAATTTACCTTTTCAATGTCAGTGATTCCCAGACTCATATCATGTTTTGGAATGTCACTGGGTGATTTCATTAAAACCCGTGGGTTTTTCTACTTAAAAATTGGAGCTCACTTCCCCCAATCAAATCTATAGCCAATTATTACTCTTTTTTGGCTGTATGCAAGATCCATATATTGAAATGTCTATTAAGCTTTTTCTATCAGAGAAACTCAAACTCAACTTGTCCAAAACCCAAATCTTTTGCTTCCTTTCCATTCTCTCCCCTCTGTTCTGGTGAAGAACACCACCATGGTAGTTATTCCATTGCTCCTTTCAACTGCCCCAAATATATGACTGCTCGCCGTCTCACAGGCTACCTCAGTGCATTACTCGCTGTTGTCTCCAAGCCCTTGTCTCCAAGTCCACTCCTTTAGTTCAGGCACCTGCAGATTCTTCCTAGAATGACTAGCAAGTTCTCCTCACTTCTTTCCTGGCCTTCGGTCCCCTCCATCCAATTCACTCTGCACACTACTGCCAAATGATCTCTTCTAAAGTGTAAGCGTAATTGTGTACCTTTTGTGTTTAAAATTCCTAAGGGGCTCCCCAGTAGCATTCAGAATAAATATCAAACTCCTTAGCCAAGCCCACAAGGCCTCCATGCTCTGCCTCAAACTACATCTCTAGCCTCAACTTCCATACTCCTGATAAGACACCCTTTCTCCAATCATATAAAACGTCTTGTGGTTTCAGAACTCCCTGAACTGCTCAGTTTATCAGTCTTTGACCATAATACTTCTTTGGCCTGGAATTCATTTAGTCATTCATTTATTAAATAATTTATTCAACAAATGTTTGTCTAATGTTTATTCTGTACCAGGCAACATTCTAGTTACTGGGAACATAGCAGTGATTATGAACATAACAGACAAAGGTTGTGCTCTCAGGAAACTCGCATTCTAGTGGGATAAAGCAGACAATGAATTGTAGATAGTTCTGAAAGTTATGAAGGCAATGAACCAAGATAATGAGAGAGCAAGTCCTGAAAGGTATAAGTGAGTGTGTGGTGACTTCTTTAAATAGGGTTTTATGGGAAGGTTCTCCTGAGGAGGGCTATTTAAACAGAGATCTTTGCTGGGAGGAAACAACCGTCAGGTCTGGGGAATAGCAGGTGTAAAGGCCCTGAGTTGAAAATACTGTTATCGTTTTCAACAGATATTAAGAAGACCAGTGTGGCTATAGATCAGATATTAAGGGAGACAGTGGTAGGAGATAAGGATGAAGAGACAAGCAGGCAGGCACCACATAATGTTAGACCTTGTAGGCCACGGCAAAGAGTTCAGTTTTTATTTCATATAGGGGAGTGATAGGATCAGATTCGTATTTTTAAAAGATCATTCTAAAATAACAAGCGTTGGCAGGATGTGGAGAAATTGGAAGCCTCATGCATTGCTGTTAGTAATGTAAAATGGGGCAACTGCTGCGGAAATCAGTGTGACAGTTCCTCAGTAAGTTACCTCACAGAGTTCCCATGTGATCCAGCAATTTCATTCCTAAGTATATACCCAAAATGATCGAAAACAGATGTTCGAACAAAAGCTTGTTCATGAATGTTCATATTAATAGCAGTAGTATTTAAATAACCAAAAAGTGGAAACAACCCAAATGTCCTTCAGGTAATGAATGAATAAACAAAATGTGGTATATCTATACAGTGGAATATTATTCAGCCATAAAAATGAAGGCAGTACTGGGACGGCTGGATGGCTCAGTTGGTTAGAACAAGAGCTCTCAACAACAGGGTTGCTGGTTCAATTCCCATATGGGCCAGTGAGCTGCGCCCTCCACAACTAGACTGAAGGACAATGACTTGACTTCAAGCTGATGGGCCCTGGAGAAACACACTATTGCTCAATATTCCCCAATAAAATCTTAAAAAAAAAAATGAAGGTAGTACTCATAAATGCTACAATATGGAAGAACCTTGAAAGCTAAGTGAAAGAAGCCAGACACAAAGAACATATATTATATGATTCCATTTATATGAATATCCAATGTAGGCAAATCCATAGAAACAGAATGTAGTTAGTTTTTTCCAGGGGCTATGGGTGTGGGAAATGAGGAATGACTATTTAAATAGTATGATGGTCCCTCAGAAAATTAACTACTTAAATAGTATATGGTCCCTCAGAAAATTAAAAGTAGAATTACCTTATCACCTAACAGTCCCACTTCTGGGTATATATCCAAAATAACTGAAATCAGGATCTCAAAGAGATACATGCCTTTCCATGTTCACTGCAGCATTATTCAAAATAGCCAGATATGGAAACAAGTTAGATGTCCATTGACAGATGAATGAATAAAGAAAATGTAGTATATACATATAATGGAATATCATTCAACCTTTAAAATGAAGGAAATCCTGCCATATGTGACAACATGGATGAATCTGGAGGGCATTATGCTAAGTGAAATACGCCAGTCACAGAAGGACAAATACTGCATGATTCCACTTACATGAGGTATCTAAAATAATTAAATCTGTAGCAATAGAGGGTAAAATGGTTGCTCCAATGGCCATGAAGAGGAGGAAATGCAAAGCTGCTGTTCAGTGGGTATCAGGTTTCAGTTATTCAAGATGAATAAGTTCTAGGGATCTGCTGTAGAATATTGTGCCTATCATAAACAATCCTGTATTGTCCACTTAAAAGTTTGTTAAGAAGTTAGATCTCATATTAAATGTTCTTACCACAATAAAAAAATTAACTTGAATCATGGAAAAGATGGATCCAAAATTCACATGTAGTTTTTAACTTACAGAAGATGTCCAGTGAGGCAATTGGAGTTACTTCAAGTTTTGGATAAAGTTGCGACTGTGATAACTGGAGTTTGTAGTCTTCTTTGAAGGTTTCATGACCTCCAACAGTCAGAGAGTGATATCTTCTTGGAGCTGATTGCCTGAAAGTCAATCAAGTACATCAAGTTAATATGTGCTGTCAATCCTTGGGATAGTGAAAGGTAGCTATGTTCTTGGGGCCATCTATACTCTCAGAAAATTGGAAAATGTAGATATAAATTATAAGTGCAGAATGAATGCTTGTCGAAAGGCTTTGGGGGAGTTTTCTACCAATGGATATGGGTTTCTGCTGTTCTGTGCATATATTCTCATATACTTTCCCTATAACTTGGGACCTCATTACTTTTGGAGTTTGGCTGTGGTCTGAGGGCTTGAAATGGACTGAAGCCAGATTGTTAATGTAGCGGTTGTATTCTTTCATTTGCATTTCTTTAATTTCATTTCTCCAACCAGCAAATTGACCTGCCACAGATTACAAATTTAAAAAATTAAACCATGAAAGATATTTTGATTTAAAAGATGTCTTGAAAAATGTTGGTTGATTATGTATTTCATAAGCTATTGTGATGCCTAAAAGTGTAAGCAAAATAGTTTGAACACTATGATAGTCTGCAAATGAAACATAAATAATGAATTGTACAATTATCAGGCTGCACAATATTTAAGAGAAGCCAAGATTTAAAAAAATTTCCTTCTATGGATGTCAAAGATAAGCTACTGTAAAGACTATCTGCCATTCGTGTGCTACATGCTAATCTATTTAGTGGAGGTACATGCTCCTTTGCCCTAAGAAAATGCTGTATTGTGTCTCTCTCTTATGGGTTAAATTTAGTCCCCCTGCTACAGCTTACAGTGTACTTTTAAATAACACAGGGCCTTGTTGGAAGCAAGATATCTTTCTAGCTAAATATTTTTTGAAGGTGGATGAGATGGTCATTGACTTGACAGATTGGTGGGAGGCTTAGCGGGCATTCCTAGAATTGCAGGCATGTCCAATTTCATTTTACAAAGCAGTTTAAAATAGTAGACACAGAATTAGTCTGTCTAGGAGCTTTAGTATTGCCTGGTCATCCAGCTGTGATGAGGAGGCCAGAGCGGTGGTAACCAGGGCACTTAGAGCCCTCACCAGTATGTCTTCTTACGAGTCTTTCACTGGGACTGCAAATTAGAAAAGCTCTCTTTATCACAGAATTGTTTAAGAGAGTCTTAAGATCCTTTCATTGTTATACCCAGTTATGAAATTCAAATATAATTGATTACTGAAGTTTTAAATGAATTGTCAGGAATGTGGAACTTCTTTTATTGATGTTAAGTTTCTTTACTATCTTCTATTAAGCATTTGATGGGCTTTCTCTCAGGATTAGGACACAGATTTTAACTTATTTAAAGAAGATCATGGAGTTACTCCTAGGAACATAAAGAAGGAAAACAAAGAAAAACAAAATAACCAAATAGTCAAAATGGAGCTGAGAGCCTATGCTTTTTTGCAGCTCAAGTTTTGAACTTCTAGGTTTCTCCACCACTTAGCATGAATCAAGAAAAAAACCATTTCTCATTGCCTTTGAAGTAAATACTCTCAATAAAAGATATTTGCAGCAGGCATACCCTGGAATTCAAGATTACCTGGGCAAGTGTGGAGAACTTGGGAGCCCACGGGGTACTAAGTGGATGTTCAAATGAAGTATAGTTACATGAGCAGCCCACTCTGAAGAAATTGACCATAAGAGAAGAGAGAATAAGAAGTTGGATAAATACTCAAACGTTGGTGCAAATCCATGGGCTGGTTTCAAAGGGGAAGAGTGTACCCAGTAGTTATCATTCCAGATCAGCCATATCAATGTGTTTCTAAGACCTAAGGCAACAAGTTATAAGAATGAGAAAGAGTAATTTTATCAAAATATGTGATTTAAGCACACATATGGCCAGTTACACAGGTACTAGCAAACTGGTAGCTTCAGAGAGCAACTGCCTTAGCTGTCAACACTGGGCTTGGGTAGCTGCTGGGCGTTGGTGGCCCTGAAGCATAAGTAGGTAGACATTGGCAGCAATATCATTGCTCTGGGGGAGCACATCACAGACTTGGTGTAGCCATATTGCCTATTCTTCTGGGAACTGGTATCAGGGTCAGTGACTTCAGGGGGCATAAGCAGGCATGATGGCAGCTCCTCTGGGCATTGGTGATTTTGACTTTATCAAGTTTCATTGGCATAAACTGCCATTTTCGGTGTAAACAGTTGTAGCAGCTGGACCATGAAGGAAGGTATTGGGAAGACATGTGACATACTCCTGGGAAGGTAAAGGAGAATTGGGAGAGAATTCGAGGGAATTAATTCTCTTGGAGCTATACGGAATTGGGGTGGGGGTCGGGGGGAAGGGGACAAAGTCAGTGTCGTAGTCTTTAATTGTGACCCTCTTTTTATCCCAGATTAGAATCGTTTAAGAATGAGATTTGACCAATTTGGGTCAAATATTCAACTTAAATTTTGATGTTTTGAAGTTTTGGCTGTTTATAGGGAACCCGTGAATAATTGAGAAAGGAGAATTGTAAAACACTCCTTTTCTTTCTGTTTTCTTTCCATCTTCTACTTATCTTAAAAATATTTAAAATGACCTGAATTTCGAGATTTCCAACTTAATTTTGCATTATATTAATAGAAGTTTGTAAAAGTACATATTCTGTTTACATTTTTTCCACAAATGTAAAAAAGAACATAAAGGGTGATGAGTTTTACTGAGGCCTAGAGGCCAGAGCCAACTAGATAGATCCTTAAAAAATATGTTATGACTGTTACTCTGGAAATTGAGCATCATTATTTTCCATTCTGCCACCTACTCCTCAGTGGCTCAGCTCCATGTTGATTGTTCGAATCAAACGTCACCTCCGTGCTTGGCAAACAGCTGCCCTATTTTGTTTAGGTCTAAAGCCTATTTTGGCAAAGATGGATCTGCTCATTCCAGACAAGAAGGTTTGGATGGAAACGGTGTGGCTGTCTGCCAGAGCTGCAGGGATCAGAATGAAGGCCGCAGTGCACGTACACTGTGAGCTAGACCCAGGAGTACAGGTTTGGGAGCCTGTGTACTAAAGGATCAAACACTGAGCTCTCAAGCCAATAAAATCCAATCATGGAACAATTGCATAGTCTTGAATCTTGGTACGTTGCATCATGTGCCCTGAAAATACTTACACATGGCAAATCTACCAGCTCAGTTATCTTACCAGATGGGTGTCAGCCTGGTTCCTCATAAAACTCTCTGTTCATATATCATACTTATCGAACATGGTAATAGAAATAGTAATTTATAATTACTACTAAAAATATTTTAGATAATGTTGTATTACATTAACCATTAAGTAGCCACTGTGAATCTACCAGCTTCTTGCTTATTTGTTTAATAAACTTCTCTGTGTCTAACATTGTATAATGGCAGATAAAAATGAAACAAGAAATGACATTCTCTGACTTTGAGAAGACAAGATATACTGTATAAAATAAATTGAGGGCAATACACAGATAGAATAAGTGTTAGAGGTTTCAAAAGTTAAAGGCAATACAGAAAAAAACAAAGCGTAGACGTAGGAAATAGCCAGGAAAGGCTACCTGAATATCTTGCACATCAGGAGGAAAATGTTTGATCTTAGTTGACAGAGAAGAGAGGATTTGCTTTGCAGGCTGGTAAACATTAGCAAACTACGTAGGTAGAAAAAAACGAACAACAAAAAACACAGCTTGTATAGATTTGAGGTAATGGAAGAGGCAGTGGGGAGCTTGGATAATGGTTTGAGTGGCAGGTGAAGGAATGAGTAGTAAGAAGACCAGCCTACATTTTTCTTGTTAAGGTTATTGGAAGGAAATGTTGGATAGGTTTTGTGGTTCCACCTAATGGAGGCTCCTAAATGATGACCTTTGGGTCATCATTCACTGATTCACTTGTTTATGTATTTATCAAATGTTTATGTGTTAGGCACTGGACTAGACATTGGAGACAAACAATACTGATGCTTGCCCTGAGGAATTCACATCTGGGAAAAGAGGCACATAAAAACTCATTACAAAATGATAATGGCTCTAAAAGAGGTCTGTAGAAAGTAGCCTGGTCACAAAGCAGGAGGATTAATTTTTCCTAGAATGGAGGCATGGCTGAAAAATCTTAGGAAAATAAATGTTTTTAAACCGATGGAAGTGATGAGAAAAATCTTAAAGTAGATGAAACTGATGAAGCAGGCTGTAGAAGCTGTTGTGGAACAATCCAGACACAATGAGAACGGAGTAAATGCTGTAACATTAACAGCAGTGGGTACCACAGACAAGGACAGTTAGAAGTACCTTAAAGATGCAGCTTCAATAGGTGTGTGATAGACCTCGAGCAAATGAAGCCTGAAACATCGCTGGAAGCAAAAATGACAAAACTGAAGCTGTCCTCTCTCGAGCATGTCACGAGTATTTGGGGTTCTTTGGAAAAGACAGTAATGCTGGGAAAAATAGAAGGCAGCAGGAAAAGAGGAAGACCAAATATGAGATGGAGTGACTCCAAAAAAGAAGCCTCAGGCAGGAGTCCACAGGAGCTGAGCAGGGCTGCTGAGGACAGGCCTTGTGGACGTCACTCATTCACAGGAGCTCCAGGAGTCAGAGCGCATCAACGCGCGTGACACAGACCTAGGTTTGGGCTGCTACAAAAAGGCAGAGCAGCTTGGCGCTTACAATTAGAAACTGCTGACGTTGTAGCACAGACAAGGAACTGGCATCACTGCACGTAGCAACACACTCTGTGGGCAGAGACTGTTAGACTCTCACCCAAGTTCTCATTCACAGAGATAGCATCTTTGGTCATTTTCTTTGCTGAACCCTCCAATACCTCAGGCATTTTTTTGTTCCTCTGAATCTGTAGTTCACTCCCCTCCTTTCCCCTCTCAAAGTTCTTGTTCTCCTGGAGAAATCTTATTTATCGTTCGCATTTCACTTCTCTGACAAGCCAATGACTTCCTCACTCCCGTACGTAATACTTTGTATATAGCTCTGCTTTGGCACTTACATCTTACTATATTTCATCATTTAGGTGTAGATCTTCACTGTAGATTTTCATTTGCAAGGACAAGGATTGTATCTTATTTATAGCAAAAGCAGACGAATCTTGGTCTTGGCCTTGAGTCCCTGGTTTACCACTTATTAGTTTTGTGATCTTAAGAAACTTGGTTAATCTTTTACCCATGTTCTTCATCTGTAAAATAAGGCAAATAATATCTACCTAATAAAATTAAAAACTAAGATAATGTATGCTAAGCACCTGTCACAGTGATTTATTCAGAGACACTCAATAAACATTAAGCTTTTTCTTCTTCCTTTTTCACCTTTTGTATTTGCAATGCTCAGCACAGTGCCTGATGTATAGTAGAAGCAGTGCCTGATGTGTGTAAAAGTTAATTAACTTTGGTTGAATTTACAAACTTTAAAGTTCACCGAGTGCTTACCACATTCCAAGTATTGTCCTAAATGCTGTAGATATATGTTAACTCATTTAATACTCTCCATAATGTAAGGAGGTAAATACTGTTAACAACCCCATTTTATTTATGGGGAAATTGAGACAAAAACAAGTTAAGTACTTACTCAGGGAAGTCCAGAGAATAAATGGCAGAGGCAAGAATTGAATTCAGATAGATGCAACTTAAGTCCATGCTCTTATTTGAACTGTTATTCTACAGGTTGACTCTGTATAGTTTACATATGATCTTGAGCTTTCTGGAAATTTTCTGCTGGTGATGATCTGGCCCATTTAGAGAATTCCAAAAACAGGATTGCCATATGCTTTGACCAAATCCATTTCTAGTGTCCTTCTGCAAGGACTTCGAATGCTCTTAAACTCTTGAGAAATAATGTCCCATAAGAAAAGAGCCAATTGGTTCTTTTATGGAAACTCCTCCTCTAGTGTGGACACCATTCAAATTGGTCTATGTATTAACTAAGTATGATATTCATCTGAGTCTTGCTCAGAAGTTGCTTAATTGTTGTTAAGTTACTGAGGTATAAGACATGGGAGTTGCCCCTCGATGAATAGCCACCTCCACCACCACCAAGTGCAATTTACTGAGCTTCTACATGGCAACACTAGGGAGTAAGTACTGCCATAGCTCCGTTTTACATCTGAGAAAACTGAAGCTCTCAGAGGTAACTAATTTTCCCAAGGTAACAGAGCCAACAAATATTTAAACCTAAGTCCTCCTGACTCAGGTTCAAGTGGGGAAATAAGAGCAACATAATTAGAAAAGCTGATGATGGCTCCACAGTGGCTGTCCTTGGTTTGTGTCAAGAGGAAAGAGTAGATTATATATTGTCAGTACTCTAGAGTTTTCACCATGTTATGGCATTCATGAAATAACCTATTGTTTCAAGTTAGCAGCAGTGCAGAAGAGAATAAAAGAGCAAAACACACAGTACAGGATGTCTTGGGATTGAGGCTGGCTTCCCCACGCAAGTCACCTAACTCCTTGATTTATTACAAAAATGAGAATAATAATGGTACTCACCTCAAAGGGTTGTTGGGAGGATTAGCTGACGTTATGAAAGCGCTTCAGGAAGGGAAGGTGTTTATAAGGAGATGTATTGTTTTGTCTGCCCAGCTTCTATGAGACACAGAGAGGGGTATTCACATATGAATGGGAGCATAAATAGAAAAGACACATAGACATGATGCAGGAGGGTTCTGAAGAAACCACGAGGAGCCAAAGGGCAGAGAAGTGAGGATGTGGGCTGTTGGTCACCAGAATGGTTGGAATTGTCACATCTCTCTCCCCGAGAGGCAAGAAGGTAACTCAGTGTATTCGTCCTCTATTGCTGAATAACAAATGACCACAAACTTAGTGGTTAAGACAAACAACTATATTATCTCACAATTTCTGTGGGTGAGGAGTCCAGACACAGCTTAGCTGTGTTCTCTGCTCAGCGGCTCAAGGGCTGAAGTCAAGGTGTCGACTGGGGTTGCTGTTAGATGAGGTTCAGGGTCTTCTTCTGAGCTCACTGGTTGTTGGCAGAATTCAGTCCCTTGTGGTTGTATGACTGAGACCTCAGTTCCCAGAGGCTGCCAGCCATTCCCTGCCACATTCCCTCTCCACAACATGGCTGTTTGCTTCTTTAGGACAAACAGGGGATCTCATTCCCATCTTCTATTGCGGTATCTTATATAACAAGGTAATCAAGGAGAGAACCATACTCAGTTCTCTCCATATTCAAGGGGAGGTGGTGATACAAGGTGTGTACACCAGAGGTTAGGAAATGTGGGGGCCATATTAGAATTCTGCCTACTACACCCAGTCCTAGCCTAGAGTGGCACCAGAATTTTTCAGTTCTTGAGTCATATTCTAGCTTCCTGAATTCTTGCACAATTCCTATCTTTCTCATTGCTAGATATTATAATTTCCTGAGTGAATCAAAAGACCCTCTTTAACACGTCAGGAGAAAACCTAAGAAAAACTTTATTTTTTCTGATCTTAGAAATGATCATTTAGTAAAAAAGAAAAAAGTATGCTTCAGACATTTTCTTTTAATTACCCCTGATTTAAATATTAGTACTGAATTTTGATTTGAGCAAAAGAGTGATTATATGGCCTAAAACTGTAGTTACTCTAAAGTCAGACTTTTTCTTTAAGAAAAGCAGAAAGCTTCAAAATCAATTGATTTTCTATTTAGATGGAAGGGTATTTTTTCTATAATAAATTTCACGTTAAAATTAGCCATTGAGGCTACAAAAACAGTTTTCCCTTTTTTTCCTAACTCACTATGTGATTTTTCAATTTGTGGGGGAACCAGAAGATGAATTTCTTTGTAGGAAATGAAACGTTATATAAATGTTTTCTCAGAAGGGGCCTGCACAAATAAGTGATGAAATGTTATAACCTTATGGCATCTAATTTTGGTTGTGTTTTAGTGTATTGATTGATGGACTCCAATTTCCTTTTTATTTTATTTAAACCTATCTTAAGTTTCATGAGCAAAAAACTTAAAACTGAGCAAACCTGATAAATAAGACTAATGTGCTCAAAGTACACATTCCCTTCCAAACTGGAAAGTACATACATTCCTTTTTTTTTTTTCCTACTTGGCTAGCTAAGTACAGACTGTACTTGTGAATATGTCAAGAATAAAGTCATAAACTGCAAGTATGCAATGTGGAAAATTAATTGATGTGTGTGAATCTTCACTTAGACAAGATGCCATGGAAATTCAATATTGATGCTAACTCAGCACAGAAATGACTGAGCCTCTCTGCAGTGGATCAGGTCTCCTTACCTCCCTTCCTTTCCTGTCGACCTTATTGTGTGGCAGGAATCAGCTGGCTACAGATGCCACCAGGCCTCTGTCATTGGGAGGACGTGGGGAAGGACGTGTTTCCAGGTGTCTAATCTTACCGTTGTTGCAGTGGGTCTGGGTCTCTTTTCCTTAGACATTAACCCTCAACACGATAGGACCAATTTGCTCTTTCTCAGTCTCTTCCTTTCAACCTGAAGGCAGTCCAGATACAGGAGATGAGAGAACACCTGCTTCTGTTTTACTCCCAGTAGTTCTGGTACTTAGGTGATGGCATTTGCATGACAGGTCAGCCCACGGGGTTCCTGGGAAGAAGGAGCTTCTTAGTCAGATGCGAGCATTTCTGGCCCTATAAGGCTGGCCCTGCACCTCTAGCTCTCCTGGTCACCAGCCCATCTGTCGGTGGCGGAGCAGACTCAATGGACTTGCTACCCTTGGTGGTCCCTCACGTTCATGTTCAGACAGTTACTCTGCATAACAAAACTCCCTGGGTCCTAAGCCTTGCAGGTCTTGGTGACACATCTTTTTCCATTACCATGTGTAGCCATTTGCCTTTCAGCACATACATGGTGACAGAGAGGCTGGCTGGAACAATGGGGTGTCAGCATCAGCTGTACACTTGGCCCAGGATTAGCAGTTTTTCTACTAAGGCCCTGCTGTTGTGTCTGCACCCGTCCTTCAAAGAAGCCCCTTCTTCATCATCATGAAAAATATCTCTATTGTCCTTTTCTGTTCTTGAGCCTCACATAGGATTATGCTATTTCACCAGGCATATTTTGAAATCTTTGACCCTTAAACAGAAAGGGTCAGGCTCCAAATCCTTTTTCTTTTAGGTCCTCTGCTGCTTTGTAAATTCATGGTTGTAAAATGATGTGCAGGGAAAGGCAGCACCGGGTAATGTCAATGGCTAAAAGGCAGATAGACACACTGCTAAGGAAGGGGACATCTATTTTCTCTACCGGTGGCGCATCCAGGACACAAGTTCTTATCACGCCCTACATTATATGAGGATAACCAAGGGGTTTGAGTGGGATCTACATGGTGACGATCGAGTGCTCACAACATTATAAGAACAGTACCACTTATTGCAGGTAACAGTGTTTTTGCTCTCAAGGGTCCTCTCCTACTAGATTCCATTTACTTTTATTTATGTGTAGAAAACTTTTGCAATTGCCAAGAGGCATTGTGTGGCTTGCTTATCAACTGGTGTGATGACAGAGGAATTTCCTCCAAAACACTGCCATGATAGGCAGGGCTTTTTCTCCTGGCTCCAGGGTGATACCTTCATGTTGAAGTGACATTTCTTTCTAGAACATGTACTCATTGATTCCTTGGAGTGATAAAAATTCAGGTTCTCAGACCTTAAAAGCATTTTCTTCAATATTCCTGTCCTGTGATCCTGAAGCTCCTCCTGGTTCTGACAGAACCACACACGCCCTCTGCACACTGAGGGAGTGTTTGCCAGTGCCTGCTTCTTGGGACTGGAGAAGAGGTGCAGGAAAGGTATAACCATCCTGGGGCCACACAGAAATTTAGGCAGAAGTTACCATATAGCTCTAGGAAGGAACATTATATTTAGTGAGGGTAAAATGGTATTAGCCTGTCAGTATGTCTTTTTTTTTTCTAACCCTATAGATTTACTTCTTTTAGACATTTTACATAAATGCAATCATACAGTATATTCTTTTCCCCAATTTTAAGGGAAAAACATTCAGTCTTTCACTAATAAGTATGACACTAACTGCAGGTTTTTCATAGAATCCCTTTATTATGTTAAGGACATTTTTTTCTATCTCTAGTTATTGAGACTTTTTATCATGAATAGACATTAGATATTATCAGATACTTTTTTTTTGCATATGTTGAGAGGATCATGTGGTTTTTGTCCTTTATTCATATTATTCTATTAAAATGATTTTACAGTGATTAACTTTTATATATTAAGCTAACTTTGTATTCCTGGGAGGAATCTCACTTAGTCTGGTGTAGAATCCTTTTTATATGTTGTTGGATTCTTTTTGTCAATATTTTGTTGAGGATTTTTGCATCTAGACTCATGAATAATACTTGTCTGCAGTTTTCTTGTGATGTCTTTGTTTGGCTTTAGTATGAGGATAATACTAGCCTCATGAAATTAGTTGGGAAGTGTTCTCCCTTATATTTTTTGGAAGAGTTTTGAAGAATTGCTATTATTTGTCTATACACTTATTACCTTATGATTGACTCTATTCCCTGTGCTTTATTTTACATCCCCATGACTCTTTGTAACTACCAATTTGTACTTCTTAACATCTTCACCTTTTTCGCCTTGTTCCCCACTCCACTTCCATCTATCATCCCAACATACCTAGTACCCATTTGACACTGTACATAGTTATTACAATATTATTGACTATAATCCTTATGCTATACCCTGCATCCCCATAACTACTTTGTAATAATCAATTTGTACTTCTCAATTCCTTCCCCTTTTTCACCCACATCCCCAACCCCCCTCCCGTTTGGCAACCATCAAAATGTTTTCTGTATCTATGAGTTTGTTTCTGTTTCATTTGTTTATTTTATTCTTTAGATTCCACATATAAGTGAAATCACATTGCATCTGTCTTTCTCTGACTCACACTCTACTCAGCACAATACCCTCCAGGTCCATTCAGGCCACCTCAGATGGCAAGAACCCATTCCTTTCCATAGCCAAGCAATATTCCATTATGTACATGGAATATTGCTCTTTATCCATTCATCCATTGATGGATACCCAGGCTGCCTCTACTTCTTGGCCATTGTAAACAGTGCTGCAATGTACATATGGATGTGCATGTCCCTTGAAGTAGTGTTTTGGGTTTCTTTGGATAAATACCCAGAAGTGGGATTGCTGTGTCCTTCTTTGTTTCTTGTTATGCCTTTGTTTTAAAGTCTATTTTATCTGGTATAAGTATTGCTACCCCAATTTTTTTGTTTTGTTTTGTTTTTCTTTTTCTTTTTTGTCTCCATTTTCATGAAATATCTTTTTCCATCCCTTTACTTTCTGTCTGTGTGTCTTTCAATCTGAAGTCAGTCTCTGGTAGGCAGCATATATAAGGGTTTTGTTGTCTTATCCATTCAGCCTTCCTATGTCTTTTGATTGGAACATTTAATCCATTTACATTGAAAGTAATTGTTGATAGATATGTAGCTATTGCAATTTTATTATTCATAATTTTGATCTTTTTTCTTTCCATCTTAAAGAAGTTTCTCTAACATTGCTTGCAATACTGGTTATGGGGTGACGAACTCCTTCAACTTTGTCTTGTCTGGGAAGCTCTTTATCTGTCCTTCGATTTTAAGTGATAGCCTTGCAGGGTAGAGTACCCTTGTTTATAGGTCCTTGCTTTTCATCATGTTGAATATTTTGTGCCAATTTCTTCTGGCCTGCAAAGTTTCTGTTGAGAAATCAGCTGACAATCTTATGGGAGCTCCCATATAAGTTACTAGTTGCCCTTCTCTTGCTGCCTTTATGATTCTCTTTTGTCTTTAACCTTTGCCATTCTAATTATAATGTGTCTTGATGTGTGGGTATCTTTGGGCCTCTTGTTTGGGACTCTCTGTGTTTCCTGGACTTGTGTGTCTATTGCCTTCACCAGGTTAGGAAAGTTTTCAGTCATTATTTCTTAAAATACGTTCTCAATCCCTTGTTTTCTCTCTTCTCCTTCTGGTACCCCTAGGATGCGAATATTGGTATGCTTGATGTTGTCCCAGAAGTCTCTAAAACTATCTTCATTTTTAAAATTTTTTTTTCTTTTTTTCTGTTCCAATTGGGTGTTTTCTGCTACCTTGTCTTCCAAATAGCTGATTCGATCCTCTGCTTCATCTAATCTGCTGGTGATTCCTTCTAGTGCATTCTTCATTTCAGTTATTGTATTCTTCACTTCTGATTGGTTCTTGTTTATGGTTTTTATGTCCTTTTTTATGCTTGCTATCTCTTTGCTGAAGTTCTCACTAAGTTCCTTGAACATCCTTATATCCTTCGTTTTGAACTCTGTATCTGGTAGTTTTCTTGCCTCCATCTTATTTAGTTCTTTTTCTGGAGTGTTCTCCTGTTCTTTCATTTGGGATGTATTTCTTTGTTTACTCATTGTGGCTACCTCTCTGTGTTTGTTTCTATTAGGTATATTTGCTATGTATCTATGGGAGCAGTCTTTGCCAGGTGGCCTTATGTAGTAGGTGCCCTGTGGGGCCCTGAAACAGTCTCCCTGATCACCTGTGCTGGGTGCTCCAGGAGTGTCCCTTGTGTGAGTTGTGAATGCCCTTCTGTTATAGTTGAGCCTTGATTGCTATTGGCACATTGGTGGTGGAGTTGGCCACCAGGCTGACTGGCTGTGCAGTTTGGCCACATCCACATCTTACGGGCTACTGTGAGGAGACTTATCCCACTGAGTGGGATTAGCCCCAGTGGACTCTGGTGCCTGTTGAGACCACCCTTTGTATATGCTGCTTGTGAGGCTAACTGGGCAGTGAGTGCTCTGCTATGGTCTGAAGCCAATCTCCAAGTATGTTGGTTTTGGGGCCTCTCTGGAGGGGCTCTAGTGTAGGCCCAGGTCACCCACTGCCTGTGACTGTCTGGGGACTACCTGGGGCTGTCTATTTGGGGCAGGCCTCCTGGTAGGGGCTACTAAGCGATCCGTGGTTGTTTGCTGTCTGTGCTAAACCTGGAGGCATATGGGAGAGGCAACACTATGAATTGAGGATGGCTGCCACCAGTACCAGGCCAAGGGTAGCTCTGCAAAAAGCCAGGACACCCCAAGGGCTGCTGCCATCTGTCAGCTCCCTTAAGGTTTAGCCACTGATAAAGCCTGATGCAGTATGCAAGTTGAGTGAGGCAAGATCTCAGGGAGTCACTAGAGTGGGAATAGCTGTGGTCACCAGGTTAATGTAGATTCTGGTGTCAGTGCTGAGCCTGGAGCTACTCAGCAAAACCTCAGAGCACACGGAGGCCAGTTGCTGCCTGCTTGGGGCCTGCTGGACTTTGATAGTTTCCCAAGAAAGAATGCAATGCAGGTGGGGCTGGCCTCCGGCAATGGGCAAGTTGAGTGGGGTGGGATCCCAATGAGTCAGCAGGGTGGAGCAGCAGAGCTCACCAGGCCAATCAGATTCAGATTTGGCCTCTTGGGGAGGGCTCAACATAGGAAAAATGGTGCCTGCCTGCTGGCTGCACAGGAGGACCCTATGCAGGGAAAATGGCAACTGTTCTTCAGTTTCATCACAGAACCACACACCTCATTTTACCCCCGTATGCTTTCGATGCCCGACTGAGTCACTGTTTCTCCACTGGAGCCCAGGGTGAGTACCCATGAGTGAGCGAGTCTGTGCGCGGGTTGTTTAAGAGAATGTCTGGGTTTCCTGCAGCCTTCCATTCCACTGAGATGGTCGGAATTCCCACTGTTTTTCATAACCAAATGTTGTGGGAGCCCCTCTTCCCAGCACCAGTACTCTGGGCTGGGGAGGTCAGTGTGGGATTGGGGTCCCTCCCTCCTCTGTGGGGAGCCTCTTGTGGCCGAGATATCCCTCCTTATTCTCAACTGCCACACAATGGTTTGGGGCCAGCCTGTTTTGCATGTTTGTCCCTTCTACCAGTTTCAATGTGTCTTCTTTATATCCTTAGATATAAAACTTCTGTTCAGTTAGACTTCCAGTGGTTCTCCAGGTTGATTGTTCTGTATTTTAGTTGTAATTTTAACGTGTTTATGGAAGGAAGCAGGCACAGTGTTTATTCCACCATCTTGGATCAACTAGGCCTTATAATTTTCATTATGTAGGGGTTATCATGCAATGTAGGATGTATAACAGCATCCCTCCCTGACCTCAGGTAACCACTCACTTGCCTTTTGTCACTATGGACTTAGTTTACATTTTCTAGAATTTTGTATGAATGGGACCATGCGGTATGGACTCTTTTGTGTCTGGCCTCTTTTATTCAGCAGAATGATTTCTAGATTTACCTATGTCGTTGTTGTATCAGTTGTCTGCCCCGTCCCCTCCTCTGTACTTGTTTTTTTTTTTAAATACTAACTAGTATTCTACCATATGGATAATCTACAATTTGTTTATCCATACCTGTTGGTAAATATTTGTTTTTTTTCGGTGTTTGATTATTGTAAATAATGCTGCTGTGTACATTCATGTATAACTCTTTGTTTACACTCATGTTTTCATTTCTTTTGTGTGAATGCTTAGAAGTGGACTGACTGGATCCTGTGGAAGGTGTATATTTAACTTTTTAAGAGACTGTCCAACCATTTTTCTAAGTGGTTTTATCATTTTGCATTCCTACCAGCAGTGTATGACAGTTTCAGTTACTCCACTTCCTTGCCAACATTTGGCGTTGTCAGTATAGATCACATTTTCTTAAAGTGTAAGTTCATGTAAATGAATGGTTATAATGTATACAATTATGCATATTACAAATAATCCTGGAGAATTTTTGGTTTTTCGTGACTAAAGATGTTTTTGGATCTCTCCCTTTCTTTTCTTTTTTTATGTTATGTTAAATCAAACACATAGGAAAGAAAATTTATGCTCTTCAAGTCACTAGGGGACCCTTTATCCCTCTTTAGCTGAGGTTAATGAAAGGCACCATTTTTAGTACCCTGATAGGAAAAATTTTGTTTCTGAAATTTCTAAATTACAACTGGGGAGGAATGGAGAAGGAAAAACAAAGTGATTAAAAATTGTATGTGGGGTGGGGGGAGTAGGTTGCAATATGGTGATTTCCACAATAGTGCTAATCATATATAGTCACATTGCTGTCCTCCAACCACAGCTCCATCTATCGATTTCAAAGGCTGAGCAGCCAAATTGAGCTACACCTGTTACCTTTAATGATTTCCCCCAGTTTCCACTTCTCTTCCATGACTCTGGCCATGTTAATAGGGCCTCCTAGGAGACCAAAAGTCATGGGAAGTTGGCAGCAGCTGTGACTAATTCTCCAGTTTGTTCTGTAGGCCTTGATGCTATCCATTACTACCTTTACTATCAAGTTATCAGCAAACAAAGCAGCTGGAGCGGGTAAAAGGCGGAAGACCTGGGTGAGTAGGAGGATATGGGTGGGGTGGTCCTTGAAGTACCATCAGGCTGTAGAGCGAGTACCCTGGGAAGTCTTGAGCTCCCCTGGACATGGTGATGATGTGTAAGAATGCGTGGGGCACTGATATAAGATGAATGAGTAAAAGAGGAAAGAGAAAGAGGAAAAAGGGAGAGGAAGAGAAAACAGAAGAAGCTTTAAAAAAAATACAAGAACAATATGCAACACTGTTTCTCATTTTCACATTAAAAATATGCACTATTCTCTGCTTGCTACTGCAATGGCATTTTTGGTGGGGGAGTACCAGCACCACAGGAGTGACCTGTTATATCTGGATGTGACAATGCATCATTACCTAGATCACAGCACATGCAGGATGGAGGCTGGGTGAAGGGGGGAATGAGTCCTGGCTGAGATCAGAAGCCTGGCTCTGCTGCCTACCAACCTCAGCCTGTCTGTAATGCCGCAGAGATAACACACTGACCACAATGAGATGATGTGAAATTTGACGATCAATAAAGGCTTTTTCACAGTATGTTCATATTTTCCAGTTTTGAAACATTCATGAGAGTTCAGTTCTGCAACATCTCTTAATATGTCTTTAAGGGCATAAGAACATTGAATATGAAAAAATTCCTTCTGGATGTCTTTTACTTTCACTGTTTTGATTATTAGCAAACCTGATACTTGCAGACAGGCAGCAGTTGAAGGATTATGGCTCACAAAAGTTTCATTCTTTCCACTCAATTCCTGAAGCTTAGCATATTTTAGTTACCCTCATTTAAGATTTCCAACTATCTGGACTCGCAGAATTGTACCAAAGCTGGCCTTCCCTCTTGAAGCTTCTCCACAGTTTTTCTTTCTCCAGTAAACCCTGTAATCAGTTTTGTTACCATGTTGCCTGCTGTTTCCATGCCTACCAGCCCTGTTTTCCAAACTGGCTGTTCTCAGGCTGGCAAGCGTCAACTGATTTAAATCCAGAAACATTGTAAATTTCCTGAAAACTGCAATGGCCAGGGTGCTCCCACAGATCCTTTGTGATATTCTTTTTTAAGGTCAAGGTTCATGCTTTTTTTTTTGAACCAATATGATGATTTTCTGTAATTCTCCATCTGAAATGTGACATCCACCAGAGATTGTTCTGTATCTGTCAACAAAAAAGCCTGTCTTCCCATTGCCCCTCC
The DNA here is from genome assembly GCF_036562045.2 of Rhinolophus sinicus. NCBI lineage: Eukaryota > Metazoa > Chordata > Mammalia > Chiroptera > Rhinolophidae > Rhinolophus > Rhinolophus sinicus. The sequence goes on along the minus strand of NC_133754.1, from coordinate 75,910,201 downwards.
TTTCTAGACTCCTTCAAAGGCTTTGGTCTCCAGCAGCTTTTTTTCTGGTGATTTTGGTTTCTAGGCCTTTTACCTATTCTAGATGAACATGTAATCCTTGAACTGCCTTTGTGATGGCTTCTCATGGCATCTGACACTGAAGACTAAAAATAGCCTGAGGCAGCCCAAGGCATTCTCCAAGGAAAGAAAATGGAGTAACGTAACTGGAGTATTCTTGGTTATCTTGCAGATAGCTGTGTGACCAGACGTCTACAAATGGCTCTGAGATCATTTCTAGTCGCCTCTTATTAATCTGTTGGCAGCTGGCTTCTAAAAGCTCCTTGAGAGTCTTTTCTTCCCCAAGCCAAAGGCAGCCAGAAGTTGTGAAACCTCCCATATTGGATTGTCATTTTGACTTTCACAAGTAACTTTGTAAGGTTCATTTTCCTTTCTTTCCTCATTTTGGGCTTGTTTTGGGAGGGGAGGGGATGGTAGTGTTGGACTTTCTCACAGTGGTTGCTAAGAAAGAATCTTCTCTGTTTATAGGCGCCTAACAAATAGTGACAGCTGAAAGACAAATATGGTGCTGTGTTTGCAGGAGGGGGATGGAAGGAGGCCAGCAATTAGCAGCCTCCGGCACAAACTCACAATGAGTCCTTTGAGAGTGTTGCCTGGCATTATGCTGCCACAGATTGCTTGAGATAATTTAAAAAGGTGTTTGCCTCATGCCTTCAATGACAAATTTATTTCCAGAAATTGGCCAGCTTTGTATAAGTTGATAGGATTGTAAAATGACATAAGTCTTTTCTTTCTCAAAGATGCTTTTGCTTAACAGGAGCCAAATCTCAGCATGATTTCTGTCCATTTTCAGAGCAGGATTCTTTGACCTTTGGGACAGAGGCTGGAGTGTCAGTGATCAATAAAGGGAAGCCAGGAGTGGTTTCATTCATGCTCACCTTGCTTGCCCCTTTGTTTGGGGGATTTACTCCATTCTGGCGTTGTTGCCCTAGAGCAGGATGGGCTGGAGTTTAGGAGAGCATTATGCAAAGAAAAGAGAGAATGAAAGTGTCTTTCTACCTAACACTAATATATAGTTAGGTATTTGGGTTCTTCAGTTCAGAATTGCAGTATAAAAGAAATAGCTACCTGGGATAAAATAGAAGGCCTCGAAATGATGCTTATTGAAAAGGAGGTCTAGCGGAAGTGGAGGATGAGCGGGTCGTCATCAGTGGAGGAAAACAGAAAGAGAGCAGAGCAGCAGTGGGGGATGGCAGGGATGGTGACAGCGAAGTACTTTTCTATGTTCTTTACATGGATAGCAACTCATTCAGTCCTCAGCGCCAGCCCTAGCAGGTAGGTACCGTTATTATCTCAATTGACAAGGAAACACAAGGCATAAATAACTTGTCGAAAATGGGCAATAAGTGGTGGAGCTGTGGTCTGAATCCAGGCAGCTTGGTTCAGAGACAGTGCTCATAACCACAGCATGCTGATGCCTCTATTGGGATAACAGTAGTTAACAAAGCCTCCACTTTTGTTCTCCATCTTTTAGTTTGATCAACTGCACTTCTGATTCAGGGGAGACTGTCCTGAAAAATAATTTCCCCCCACTTAGTTGGGAGAATGCCTTGCTTGCTTCTCTTCTTTTCCCCGAAACTTCCTCTAAAGGAATGTTGTGTGTGTGTATATAGAGTCCTGAAATGACTTTGGAGGTAACACGTGGAACTTTGATTTGAAAAGAACAGTAAGAGATTTACAGTAATTTTCCCCCAACTCAGTGCACTGTACAAAATCCAAACTTCTCAGTTCAGTATTACTCTTCCACTTTTTTTTTACTTTTATTTTTTAACTCAGGAGTGCCTGGATTTATTTAGTCTGGGGTCTAAAACATGTCAGAAACCATCCATAGGCACATGACGTCAGGGGATCAACCAGCCAGGCAGCAGTGGAAAAAAACTTGAGTTGCTATTGGAGAGATTTCAATCCTGTTGGAGAGTTCAGATATGCATATGTCGATAGGAAACTGATGAAGCTGGGCTTGTCCTTGCCTTCAGAATGAAATTCAAACTCCTAGCCAGCAAGACGCCTATTTGCCTTTTCATCCTGACAGGTGATGCTGCAAATGTGATCCTCTCTGCCTCTAATTCCTTCTGCAGAACCAGTGGTTTCACTGGTTCTGAACCAAGCTGCCTAGATTCAAACCACAGCTCTATCATTTACTAGAAACTTCTAGTGTAAGTTTTCTCTAATAACTTGGATGATCACATAATACTTTACATACTTATTTAATATTAATGAACTTGAGGAAAAAATTTAAAATAAAATAAACTTGAAGAGCAAAATACTGGGAAGAACTAAATTTCCATAAATAGGAGAGACTACATAAAACTGGGGCTGAATGGAGACTTCTTTTTCATTTGATACCCACTTGCGCCATATGATTTATTTAGTAAAATTTACATGTTATTATTTTTAAAAAGAAATCTAGCTAATTAGAAATAACAAGCCTTCAATTACTTTTAATATTTATTGAGAACATCATTTATATATCATGGACATGAAAGAAGCCTTGGGAAGTTCCTCACCTGGGCTTGAAGGAGAGGTGGGATTTATAATGTATGAGAGATGACAAATATACACTGGGTTACAGTACAGCCTACAAATGCTCCACTAGCTACAAGATTAACTTGTTGTGGGTAAGGGTGGGTTTATTGGGAAAAGCTTACAGAGAAGGTAACATTTTAGTTGAATTTTGAAGGATTTATTCACCCATTCAAAAAATTGTTGAATGCCTACTGTATGCTAGACTCTACATCAGGTGCAGGGTGTACAGTGGGGAAGAAATGGCCCAGGCCCACTCTCAGAGGAGCTGACAGAATTGCGAGCTGGCAGAGACATGGAGTTGGCAAGAGGAGGCTGCCATGGGCAGTGATCTAGATGGTGGGAAGCAGTGTTGGGCTCAGGAGACAGCAGCAAGGGAAGCCATCATCTGCTAAGAGTCTAGTAGGGACCAGTTGTCCTGAAGGGCACTGATGAAGAGCTCAACATTGTCAGGTCACCGCCCCCAGAAGCCAGCAGAAGAAGACAGCCCACCCTCCAACCATTGCTAGGAGGACTCATAAGTTTTTCCCTGTACTCAGATCACTTGGAAAGGAAGAAAGAAGGGGAGAAGCAATCTGTTATTGAGTGTAATGAGTCCTTACCAAAATTAAATGGCCTTAAACTAGAATCATGTGAGATATTATTGATTGCTAAATTTGAGCTAACAAATTTTTACTGTCACCCAATGGGATGGGAGTTCATAGGGGCAATTTGGTTGGTTACATAGTGTATAATTCCATTTGTATAAAATATCTAAAATAGGCAAATTCATAGAGACAGAACGTAGATTAGAGTTTGCCAGGGGCTGGAGGGAGGGGTAAGTGGGAAGTGACTATTAATGAGTATGAGGTTTCTTTTTGGGGTTATAGAAGTGTTCTAGAATTAGATAGTGGTGATGGTTGTTCAATCGTGAATATACAAAAAACCACTCAATTGTAGGATATGGTGTGTGAATTGTGTTAATAAAAAAAATCTGTGAAGAATTAGGTTGGTTAAGGAAAATAAGCTATACTTTTCTTCATACATCTCAGTAGTTGTGAGTAAAGTCCACTGTATAATAATTGTTAATCAAACATTGATGTTCCAAACATCCTAATATCATACCACAGTGGACAACAGTTTATATATAGCTTGACATGATTTCTACCAAAATAATAAATTTCATAAAAATTCAACTAGTGATCTGAATTCAACTCTACTACCACTTGAAGCAAAAAGTACTTAGATAACTGTGCAAAAATAGAGAAATCCACAAAGTGTATATACTGTGTGAGATGATACTTGTAAATTTAGATACTTTTGTTAAGTAAGCGTTTTACCTTTTGATTTCTATCATCCTTTGAACGTAAGTGATAAACTTTATTTTCTAAATAATGAGCACTTATTTAAAATATATGCATTGCACTTCTTAATGCCATTAAATATACTTATTCAGTACAAATTTTTGAATTTCAAAAATTTTCCTTCTTAGAACTGACTCTGGGTGGTGAACACACAATGGGATTTATAGATGATGTAATACAGAATTGTACACCTAAAATCTATGTAATTTTACTAACAATTGTCACCCCAATAAATTAAAAAAAAAAGAAAAAAGAAAAAAAAATTTTCCTTCTTCACTTTTACGTCTATATTGTTATAATAGAAAACTTGTATGTGGAAAATAAATCACCATCATTTCATTTTAAGAGCAAGACTGAAAGTGGGCCGTTACTTGTACTGTTTTTATCAATCCTATATTTGGTTTGGCTTGAAGCCTCATAGTCATCACGAAGTCCACCATTTCCTTCAATTCTTAAAGCCAATCAGTGGCTAAGTCTTGCTTATTTTATTTTTGTATTCCACTGCTGTTGCCCTAATGCAGATGATCATTTCCCCCCACTTGGACCAGGACCACTGCTGGCTTCTTGGCTTCCATCTTGCTTCTCCAAAAGCCTCCAGAGTCATCTTCCCAAAGCTTCGTGCCACCCTGGTCACTTCCCACACACTCTCACATTGTTTTCTATGATTAAATAATCATTTCTTCCATACCTTGGTTTATCACCATTATAAAGTTATATCTTCTGGCCTCAGCATTTATTTAAATATAATTTTCATAAGAGAAATTCCAAGACCAAGTTAATATTCAATATTAATATTTTGTGTTTCAGAACCAGAAAGATGTAAGCTTTTGTCTTGGAAGCTATATCTTGAGAAAGGCTTTCTACTTCGCTTTGCCAAATTAATAACTGATTATAGAGAGCTCTGTTCAGAGAATTTTTCCATCATGCAGGGAAGAGACCCCTGCATACTTAGCTAGAATAGGAGGAAGGGGAAAGGTATGGCGGGAATTGAAGAAAAGCTGGGCGATGTTCTGTGCTGGGAAATGCTGGAAAGATGGAGAAAGAGAGAAAGAATGAACAGAGTGTGGTGTTTCTTTATTTCCCCTCCGGAGACCTATGCTTTAAGATGAATTAACTTCAAGAGCAGTCTGAACCGCAGCCACGTCAAAATAAACTTGGCAAAGAGGTGTGGTCGGGCAGCAAGGGGGCCGTGGGGCTTAGCTTTTTCAGGCTGCCCTTGTTCTTTATCTAATGGGGATGCAGAATTGAGAAGAGAAGGATCTGCAATGGTGTACATGACAGCAGCGAGAGGTGACCCCACAGCAGAGTCCGGGTGCACTGCTGGGCCAGAGGCTGGAGGAAGGGCATGGCAGATATTCAGGAGTCTGCAGCCTGCAGAAGCTAACGTGAGTTTGAGAGCCAGGAAGCGATCATCCTGAGCAAACCAAGGGAGATCAGATCACCAATTAGACCATCCTCAGATTTCAGCCCTGAAGGTCAGGAGACACCCAGGGGACAAGGGACTCGGCCCTAGAGACCATAAGAGGTAGAAGACATCCTGCCCAAGATCCCAGGTCTTTTCTACCACCATGAAGATGTTAAACTCTCTTTCTTCCCATTCACCTGGGAACTGCCTTAGGAAGGAAACATAGGAGGGGAGGCTATTCTGAAAGACCAATTGTTTTTATCCTGATGAGTTATTTTTTCCTAATATGAGTGTTTAAATTTTTGGAATGGATAATGTTAAGATAGGATTCAATATTTAGTTAATTTTATGTATATGTATGTAATACATAAATATATGTTTATACATCATTAAATATTTTTCCATGAGGCCATTTTTAAATGAATATATGGTATTTCATAGTAAAAAGTACCACAATTTATTTAATATTCTCGTTATTAGATATTTAGGGTTTTTTAAAAATTATTATTTGATGTCAGAAATAACGTGACTATACATATTTGTAGCTAAATATTTGAACACATTTATAATTACTTCTGGTGACTAAATATATACAGACTAAATATATAAAAATAACTATATAGAGTAAATACGTAGGATAAATATATAGAAATGGCATTGCTGGATCAATGGATATACAATATTTTAAAATATTTGTTATGAATGTCAAATTGTCATCCAAGAATTCCATCAATTTACATTCCCACAAACCTGATGTGGAGATGACTTTTTGCATGGTTGCGTTTGCTAGGTGAAAAATTGTAATTTATTTTATTATATTTTTTATTCTTGGGGATGTATAATTATTTATATGCTTAGTAGTTCTATGTTTCTTTTGTTTTTTATCTTTTTAAAAAATTGTCTCTTCATGCCCTTTGTTTTGTGCTGTACTCTGAACTGATCCAGCCCATGTAAGAGATTGAGCTCACCGTTTGGCCTCTAGTCACGATTTCCCGTTCTCATTCCAATGCAAGATTTCTAGCCTCAGAACCAGTGTTTATGAGTTTCCATTTCTTTGAGATTCGTATCCAGTTCCCACTCATTCTGCTGGTATTTTTCCTGAAATATTTCCCATAAATATTTCATGGACGGTTTAGAAATAGAAGGATGTTGATGATTCAGTTGATTTTATTCATGTTACCGTTGAAGGTATTGACATCTTGGCCATTCCAGTAAATTCTCAATGTCACAGATGATGTAAGGGCAGAATTCAGGGCTCCATAATGCTGGGTTCTAGACTTCCAGTCTGGTTGTATATCCATCACCCCTCAGTCCTACTAGGGTTTCTGTAGCCTCTGTCATAGACTATATCTCTGTTGGAACCATCAAAATAGCTAATGGCTGGTAGCACTTTATCCTATTTTTCTACCCTGCTCCCTTTCTACCGTGTTTCCACCAAAATAAGACCTAACCGGAAAATAAGTCCCAGCATGAGTTTTCAGAATGACATCCCCTGAACATAAGCACTAATGCATCTTTTGGAGCAAAAATTAATATAAAACCAGGTCTTATTTTCGGGGAAATATGGGATTTCTAGCTTTGAACTCTGTTTTTAGATCATTTCCTTCTTAAGAAGTGATGAGATTACTATGAAAAATGACAATACCTGTTTTATACAATACAGTATCTGCTTTAAAATTGTATTGATTTAAAATGAATTTTTAAATGCTATATTCTAATTGTCTTCTTTAAACACTTAGATTCTGAAACTTGGCAGTGCAGCCTGAGAAGTACCTAATAATCCAAATGTTTGATGTTACTTAGAAGCAGCCCAAATGGTAACTTCAGAAAGAAAAGAGGTCAGGAAAACTGTCCTTTATCTAGTGCCAAATATGTGTTAGATTCTGCTTGTATATTTTATCTCATTTACTCCTCAGATCACATTATGTGGTTTATTTATTTTTTTATTGTACTTATTTTACAAGCTAACTGAAGTTGTCACCAGGTCAGGGCCAGTTCCTTAGAAACCTCAGTCTGAATTTGAAAATATGCTTTTCATACTGTATTATGGGAGTTATGTTGGCAAAGCATTCATTTTTTTGGTAAACTCTGAATTCCAGAACGAACCTCAAATAATATGTCATTATCGGCATCTACACACAGTCAAAAAGGAGACTTAGACACATTTAGATTTGGAGTTTACACCATGGTCCTTGTTGCTTTAAATCTTTTGTTGCAGGGAAAAATGTCTCCTGAGCTAAGAAGATTATTCATGACCCTATTTAGAAAACATCATCTCATCTATGCATCATCAGTGCTGAGAAGTCTGCTGTGGTTTCAATACAGCTGTCTAGCAATTTATCTTTGATAGTGAAAGAAATACCATGCGCATTAATCCATGAGCAGATGTCTGCTAAGCTTGTTGTCATGTCATCTGACAGCTGACCAAAGGCATAACTCTGCGTGTGTTGAGGGATGTTGGGTGCGTGGGAGGTCTGGATAGCACTAGCTCACAGTTCCTTGAGATTTCCTCCATTAGAAAAGAGAAGGAGAGAAAGAGAGTGAGGGAGAGGGAGAAAAACAATGGTATTTTAGAGGCCTCATTATAAATGCTTGGAACAAATAGTCCCAGTGTTTTTCCTAGGGAGTAGGTCAAAGATCAACTTGCTAGTTCCAACTCATTTCTGTCTGCCACTAACTATCTTACTTTGCTGAAAGGTTAGGAGAAAAATGCCAATTGTTTTAAGGAGAAGCCTATGTTATCAGCAAGTTGGAGAAGCTAACAATTGGTTAGTTTGTACAGGAGCAGTCTTTGAGGGGGGCGTTTTTGTTAAAAAGTAGATCTCATGTCCCCAGTCTCGTCTATGGTGACATACACAGGTTCTGAATAGCTTGATGTCTCTGTGTGTGAGTTTTCTCTTGTTTTGAATTAAACAGCCTCTGTCTATACTGAGTCACCAAGATGAGCTCAGTGGTATTATCAGTCACATCTTGCTGTATCAACAGTTCCGAGTCTGCCCCAGAGGCGCTTAGTTGAGATGTTGGTGGCATTCACTCAGGAATCTTCAAGCCAGAATGCCAAGTTTGAGTGGAATTTTGATCTCAATATCGTATTCCTTGTATCAAGGCTCACCTGCAGAAAAAACCAGTGGCACTGGCTTAAATATAGGCTAGTGTCTTTGAGCAATGACAACAACAAAGTGCTCCAGTTTGCCTTGTAGATCCAATAAAATCAATATTTATGCCAATCTAATTTTGAGACAAATTTTACTTTATATAATTAAAGAATAGTGAGTGAGTCATTAGAAAAGATATACTGATTCCTTGCTATTTGTCCAAGGGAAGTTTTCAAGGATAAGTATTATCTATAAATACTTGAACTTATACTTTATCATGGCCTTATCAATATTTGCACCCTGAGGAAGAGCATTGATATTTCATGATTATCCAAGTAATAGCTTCTGATATTATTAGCTTTCATTTTCTATTTTTTCATACTTTAACACTGCCTGTAAAGATATACACATTACACACACACACACTCTTTCTCTCTCTTTCACACACACACTCAGTGGCAAACACAGTTGATTGTTTCAATGCCACCCTCTGTCCCTTGTGGAAGGGAAATTAGCAGACTGCTGACATTTCCTTTGAAAGTTCTTCTGAGTGTGTATTTGAGATAACTTCTTGAAGCAAATGATTGAGAACATATGGTGGAACAGAGTAGACAAAATAGTCTCATTTTAGGATTGGGTGCCAACTAGAGATCTCGAAAAGTCTGAGGGCCCCGAGGCATTATCTGAAGAGATCCAGGTATTTATATCCTGTTTCTTTTTTCCTCCTCAGCTCACCCTTTCTGAGTTATGTGATTATATTTTAGAAATGTGCTGTGCCTCCCATTGAGGGTGTAGTTATCATGGAAGCAACCCTTGCAAATGTTGGAGACCCAGAATTCTGAAGGGTTAACAAGACAATAATTCAGAAATCCCTGGAGCGTGTGGAGACATAAAAAGCTTTGAATAGCTTCTCAATAAACCCATACAGAGAGCTTCAGCCACGAAGATGAGTTCAACAAATGGGTCAAAAAGAGATAATTTCTTCAATAACTAGTCTTATAGTCTAAACATTCCGCAAAATGTTGTTCAATGACCTAAGACTCCATAAAGTATTTTGTTACTGAATCTTCCAAACTCCCCAGGCTCTGATTAATGTGCAGACATGTAAAAGACTGGAGAAAGTTAAGATCAGAGATGGGAACTCATCTCTCTGTGAGGGATACTGCTAGAGACTCAGCATAATTAACAATGCGTAATTAACAACGAGTAAGGAAATCTTGCTAAAGTTTTACCTGTTGGGACCAAGAACTTTTTTCTTGCATCACTGAATATACCACTGGTTATTTTCTGTTTGGGTGGCTGTATGTGTATGTGTGTGTGCAGGGGAGAGGGTCTCTTCTGTGAAGGCATAAGCTGAACTACTCAGCAGTTATCCTGTCAGTTTTGATTCAAAACTTGTGCAGTTTTCTAACCCCAGGATGGTTTGGATGTTGTATCCAACTGCTCAGTAGTTCACATATTTCTCAATTTCATATCTCCCTTTAGTCACTCTTTAGCTGTAAAAATGCCTAATGCATGTGATGGCTTACGATAGAGAGGTAATAACTATTTTCTTTTCTCTCTCTTTTTTCCCCCCTTCCTTTACCAATTCCTTGGATTGCAAGAGATTTTCTAGCCTAGTGATAATTCTGTAATTTTTGTCTCTTGGTTTTGAGTGAATTGCATTGTCATGACTCCTGGGGATTGTCTTTGACTTTTCCTCAATCTTTTTGTAAACTGTGATAATATCAAATTGACTCGAAAACATGGTTTATTCACTTTATTTCAGAGTCCCATTCAATATTAAGTGCAGGTTATAAAACAGTATGTTCAATATGAGCCCACTTTGCCTGCATACTACACACACACACACACACACACACACACACACACACGTGCAGAAAAATACTAGGGGAATATGTTCCGAAGTAATCTTTACCCTAAAAAATGGGACTGTTAGTGATTCTGTTTCTTCTTTTTGCTCATTTATATTTTCTAATTTTTCCTACAATATACATCTGTTGCTTGTGTAATTGAAAATACTTTAAAAAGTCATTCTCAAGCTTCCTGTAATATCAGTACGAGATTTGACACCTGTCCGTTGGTATTGTTAATGATAATTTATTTAAATGGTCTATGTAAAATGACACTTATTTTAGGAAGATACTGGGACAATTGAGTCACTCATCATATTTTAGGCAAAAGTATGAAACAAGAAACCCCAAAGGAACAGGTGAAGATTCGCTAGGCAGGATTCTGTCTTGTACTGAAAGGTTTTTAGGTCAAGATATATGTATGTGCATGAGCTCAGATGGAACCTTCCTGAGCGACGGAGGGGCTGAATTTAGCAGTGAGTTAACGCTCTCAGTCACACAGTGAGTCACCCAGCAGAGAATGGCTAGTGTATCCTGGAGCTTTGTAGATAAAAAAGATGTCCAGTGAGCACACTGTGTTCCTAGAGCACGCTGGACTTGCCTGGCTCCAAGTGGCTGAACAATACAAGCTCTTCCCAAAGCCACCGCCGGCTGCCCAGCTGGCTCACTGTCTATAACAGCCTCTAGGGCCTTAATGAATCACAGCTCATGGACAGGCTCAAGCTCAGTTAAAAGAGGCAACTGAAATTATATCCTCACAGGTCACTGTGTACTTTTAGAAACCAAAGTTAGCTTTCCTTGGGGAAACACTGTTGTACTAGATTGAGCATATACCTCTTTCTTGTCATCCTGTGCCCAGCAAGATCCTGCCACGAGTGTTCATGATGGGAAAGTTTGTGAGAATGGTGGAGAGGGAAGGAGGTAGAGGGGTGCAGCAGTTTAACTGGGATTGCACAGTTTGGTCAACACTGTGTTCAGCACCAAGTGGGTTAGAAGAACTCAGAGTACAGGCTCGGAGATAGACACACCAGATTCTGAATCCAATTTCTATCACATATTTTGTATAACTTCTCTAAGCCTCAGCTTTCTCATCTATAAAGTGGGCACAAAACAGGTTTCCTTTTCGATTTGTTGTGAGGCTAAAGATGCGAAATACATATAACAGTCAGGTATATAGCAGACTTTCAATATTCTTTTCCCTCTCATCAGTTTCCAGGTTTGTTGCTGACAATTAGCATAGACCAGGGGTTCACAGGCTTTTTCTGTAAAGGGACAGGCAGTGAATATTTTAGGTTTTGTGGGCCAGGAGGCAAAATTGAGGATATTAACTACATACTTACATAAGGGAGAGAGAAAATAAATTTCACCAATTTTTAGTGATATTCAAAATATAATAATGATAGGGTAAAGTTTTTCTAATATAGACAGATCTACCAGTAAAAAGAGGGGTTCTTTTTTTACTGGGGAGATAACATTTCACTTGGGGTTCAAAGTTAGGGTTCTTTATCATCAAATCAATACCAATGTTCTTCTGTAAAAACTATTCTTAGCTTGCAGGCCATAAAAAAACAGGTAGCAGGCTGAGTTTGGTCTACAAGCCCTAGTTTGCCAATTCTTGGTATTGACTGTTTATTACTAGTGCCAATAATGCTTGTGCTCTGACCCAGTCATCCATGATGAGCAAATAATTTGAAATCATAATTGATACATAAACAACTGTCACAGGGCTATAATATGGAAAGAGGGATGAAATGATTAAATCTTAAACAAGCTTGTGGAAGCAGAGTGCTTAGTCTATTTGATTAAGTAACTCTTTAAAGAATATCTACTTTTGTGGGTGAAATCTGGAAAAGAATAGGAAGAAATTATCAGGCTACATAAACTGACCACCTACACAAGGAGATCAAGCGTTGAATGATCGTGGAAAGAAAGTTACTCAAACAGGTTCTTTCTGCTTTCCCCCAAATAAGAAATGGACATGCCTGTTTTTAGTGAGGGTGTAGCTAAAGGAAAGATTGGGACATGGCACATAAACTAACTGGCCAGTTAGTGCACAAATGTGAGCCTGGCAGCAAATCAAGCCTGGCAAATAGAGACAGTGCTTTCCAGACCTCATAGTATTGTGTTTACAGCAATGAATCCTACCCCACCTACCAAGGCAGCCTTCAGTACATAAATGAGACATGTTAAGTAATTCTTGGTGTGTAATGATGAGCAGGCATTGACATAACATCAAGTAAAATAGGTTATTAAGCATCAATTTTGAAACAAAATATCATTCAAATTCTACCCAGAATCCTGACATTTGTAATGAGAAGCACAGCAGGAGGGTCAAACCATGGCTGCAGCTCTTCTGGATCCCATAGCAGTGCCTGCATGGCTGTGATAGAAGCCTGGGAGCACTGCATACCTGGGTAGGACTTCCTGAGCTCAGGGCTTGGGTAAAGCTGAGGCTGCACCTCAGCGGATTTTACAGAGAAGCACAAATGATTAATTCTCAGGTGGGACAAAGAAATCCAGATTTTGATGCAGGTGTCTTTAAAATCCCAGATGTATATTTTTAGAGTGCTGATCATTTCACAACAGATTCACTTGTAAAGAGAAATGGGAAGCAACCTCTGAGTGCAAACAAGCATCCTGCATTTTATGCAATTCAGATTTACCTGGTTAAATTACCCACAAATGCTCTGATGAAAACAGGAGCAAAAGGATATTATGTGGCATAGTCTTCACACCAAGGGAACACACATTAGTGGAAAGCTAATTGTGTAGTGGAAATTATCCAGTGGAACAGAGGGGATAAGGATGGGCATTAAGGTGAAGCAATGTGACAAGACATCTTTGATAACTGAATTACCAACCAACAAATGTACCAGTTTCTGAACATGTGAGTGATAGATGTGGAAGAGAGCTGAAATACTTAGAGCCAGAAGGGACCAAAGTATATTAGGGGGATCCAAGATGGAGAGCTAACTATCTACAATTTGTGTGAGGAAAAGAAATGACCCCCAACTGCCACACATAACTTGAAATTTATTAAAAGTTTGTAGGTATTAATGTGAGTCTGACATGCCAATAGTGGTAAAGCTTTTTTAGGGCAAGGATTTAACATTTTAAGATAGCTGAATTGGGAAAGTGTTTACACCTTCTGGCAATTAACTTCTCCTTGGGAAAATTAGCTGTTTGTGAGGCAGGAATATCTTAAAATGTGTCGTTTAAGCTGAAGAGCAAATTTTAGCCCAAAGTGTATTTAGCAAGTGAGGGTTGAAAAATATTCTCTGAGCTGATGCAGATACATCTTTTCTCCATTTGTGTGTCAAGAGAACACAGAACCAATGCATTTTCTCTTAGTTTATCGAACAAATTGGGATAAAATACACAATTCACATAAGGATACACGTTAAGAAGAAAAAATGAAGTATACTTCCAAGCAAAATTTATTAGATCTCTATTCAAGAAAAAACACAATGACCTTTGCTTGTAAGAATTCAAAGTCAATTACCTGAAAGCCAGGTATGAATATTTTTCCTTTTAAAATTAGATACAGAGTAGAAACAGCCATTTTTCTTAAATATGACAGGCAACAGATATTGAAGTCTTTTCTCATAAATGGCATCAAAGATAATTATTCATTTATCAGCAAAGCTGCATGCAGTTGACCTAATTTCAAACCGAAAGCCTTTCAAATATAAAGCTGGTTGTGAACTTGACAGTAATCTAGGTAGGCTACTCAAAGATGTTTCTTTACCTTCTTCCCAATGAAATCCCTCTGTAATCGATATTTATGTACATTTCAGTTTGGCTGCTAAGATCGTTTAAGTTCATAAACTCTGCATAAATGCTATCTTACAGAATCACACTATCAAGGCGTGCTTAAGATCTGTGGGATATGTAAAGGACAACCTGTAGCTTAGTTTAAGCGAAGGATAAAGACCAAATTAGGAAATTCCCTTGTTTTCTCAACAACTAAATAGTCTGTACAAAAAAAGAGCAAACATATGTACAAAATTCTAGAGTCTACATACATTGTGAAAAGATCAATCGCTGTCCACAGAAGAAATGCCATAAAAAGTTTTATCTGTAAGGTGCCCAAGATCCAAATATGAACAGTTCTTATGCAAAGTCATAAGAAATACAAAGCTAGTTCTCAGGGTGTGTGTAATTCAGGCACTATTAATCACATTAAATCTCTCAGGTCCCAATATCATCCTGTAAAGTTCTACTGCAGGGCAGAAAATATAACCTGAATGATTTAACATTGCCTCTAAAAAGTGCCTAATGTATTCCGAGGAAATATTTTACACAACCCAGGAAAATGAGGCTCAACATGTTCCTGTTTTCAAATGTAGCCAGGATTCTGAGTTCCATAGAAGAAAAATAATTATCATAGTAAAAATAATTGTATTGATCGTAATCCTTGCTAAAACCAGCCTTAATACTTGTGATGCTTCTAACGTACTCTATTTCTATAAAATAACATGTGGGATTCTCTTACATTTCCATAAAATGCACAACATATCCTATGGATTGTCTGTTCTCAAACAATCGCAAATGTATATGTGTACACACCCTAAAAGTCTTACCTATGAATATTGCTTACAGATACTTTCAAGTGTCTATGTTAGAATAACTCTTTGCACCTCTCACTAACACTGCTTTTATTTAAATTTTATCAGATAAATAAAACACTAAGAGCTTATTGTTCATGATGCTGATTATTACATTTTAATATAAAATAGCAATGCAACTTTACAACACAATATTGTTTTTCTGGTCTAGCTAAACCTCTTATATTCTGATAATTATTACCCAAAGCTCTTATTCACTTAGTGTTTGCACTTCTAAAATGTACAAAAGAATCGCAGGAAAAGACTCCTATTTGAAAATTCACATTCAATCAACAAAATCACACTCATCCGAATTAACTTTCCTACTTTTGTTTTAGATTTTGTAATCACTGTGCGTATTACAACATATAAGTGCAGGCAAACAATAGCTGAAGTACAGTTGTCATATTGTGTAAATTAGGACACCAGGCAAACTCGTGAAAGGAAAATATACTGCCAAGCTAAGAATGTGAAAATGCACACCACAGCACTGAGTAGTAAACCATCTTCTGGTTGCCTGAAGGGAAAACATCTTCCAAAGTGGACCAGAGAGCCTCCTTGAGACACTTTCAAATATTTAACCCTTTTTAAATATAATGATTTTCTTCCTGATCCCAACATATAGACTTTTCAGTTTAGAGCAGAAAGTAGGAATATGCACGTTCACACGGAAATAAGTCTGCCAATCTCCCCAAGGCGCGGTGGCAGTTACTTTGCTGGTGGTCTGGTGGCAGGTGGAGATGGTGATGGTGGGTGACTTCTATTGGAAACCATAAGGCATGACAGAGGGAGGCCTGCGGGGATCTTTCAGGCGAGGCTATGCTGATGTGGTGCTGAAATACAGCATAAATAGGAGGGAGAGTGATTCACAGCCTCTTGACATAGTTTCCGGGAAAAGTACCAAAGAATTTGGTTCTTCTTGAGGTTCCTGAAAATAGAAGCAATAAAGGAAAGGGAGGTAAAAACAGTGAGATACCACTGGATGTATGTGGGTTGGAAAACTATTTACATGACTTCACTAAGAGAGCAAGCCCTGCAAGGTTTGGAAAAGAAGAACATTCATTTCAAACTTCCTTTTTTAGGAAGACAAAGTAAGCAGTCTTATCTATACTGCCTGATGCATTCCGTGCCTCGTAGGCTTAAAGGCTCTGCTTCCGTCACACCAGGTTAAACAGAAAAGCTCAGCCTCTCAAACTGAAGGGAAAGACAACCCTGCTGAGTGGGTTGGTTTTTAAGTATAATGATACGTAAGTATAATAATGCTCCATCACCAAGGCTGCTAGACAAGAGTGAGGCATGAAATAGGAAAAGCATTTGGTGGGGGGGTGACATGTTCAAGTACGGTAGTCATCTAAACAAGGGTGAGGGTGGCAGTATGATATGATGGACTGGAAAAGCACAACAGTAAGGTTTGGTTTGGTGATCAAAAGGTCTGTCACGTCTCATTAAGGCATTATTGCGAACACTGTCACTATCGCTTTATGATCTCATAGAAGATCATGTTGAATGCCACATGATTCGTTTACAAAAGCGCTGCCAGAGTCCTTAATAAAATATAGAAAATTTGAACAATTTATAAAGTCACTAAAGAAAAAGAAAAGATAAACCCCTATTTGCGGATGGGGATTCTATCATTGGGTATGATTTCTAATATGAGTGAAAGCAAATGCACAATGGCCATCAGTATGATGACCTTCGGTTTCAAATAACATTAATTCCTTCGAATCATTTTCTAAAAGGTGTGCTAAGTCCTTCCTTAGGATTTCCAGTTCAAATAGAGTGAACGGGCTCGCTAAGCTCTGTTTCTCCTTGACAGTCTGGAACTTACTGTCTAGTCTGATGACTGATTTTCCTGTGTAGGTAAGCCACTTCACTTTACCTCTAAGTGGGGAATTAATAGAAACAGAGACAAATCTGGCTGTGGTTCTTTTATTATTTCCCCACTGATTGCCTGTCTATAAACAGCTCTTATTCCCTCATCTTTTGTCTCTTCCATCTGCCTATGCCTTTACTATGTTTTTACTACCTCTTTCCTCTGTGTTCTGGCATATGACACTCTTGTCTATAAATGTTCTCTCAGAAAACCTCTATTCTTCTTTCAGGATGGTTAGAATAGGATTGTCATTTAAGTGGTCAGAATGGAACTTCTCTCTACTTCTACCGCACACTAAAGCTAAGATGAACCACCGGACTTTCAGGGTACCTACAACAGACTTAGTAAATCAGTGAATTGCTCACTTCACTTCATTTTCTCAAATCAGAACCTCCCTGCTGACAACTCACATTCTCCACCGAACACAGTATTAATATTTCTCTCATCTAAGGAACATTTTTTTGTTGTTGTTGTTCTTAGATCTCAGTCTTTCCTGGTTGGTGCTAAAGAAAACTTCTCTCAGTTGACCTGGAAATAAAACTAGCAGAAAATCACATATACCCAAAGCAGTCAGTACTAAATTATGTTAAAAATACCATTGCCTTGGGATTGAATGTATATGAATGTATATGAATGTATGAAAGATCAAAGGCATTATGAAATCAAAGAAAGCTTGACAATCACATCGAGCCATGCAAGTGAACACATTTAAAATGGTCAAATGTGTCTGAAAGGAAACGTACACGTACCGACAAACCATCCATCATCACATTTTTCCATCACATCAATGACATCACTTTCTCTGAGCTCCAGCTCATCTTCATTCCTAGGAGTATAGTTATACAGAGCCTGAAACCTTAAACAGGACAAATGGATGTGTTTAAAAAAAATCTTTACACCTTTGTGCAAATACAGAAACTATACAATATTTGTTTTACTTTTAACATTTCTATTCTTTTTAACATATTCTAGTTAGGTAATATAAGTCTTTGGTAAGTTTGTAAATAGAAATATTTAGACTCTTTTGGGAATTAGATCACTGTTAGCATTTCAAAACTTGCAATGAGGAATATTCAAGCAAGATTATAACATCCATGAGCTAAAACACTTAAAATTTATAAATCAGACCTGCATTGTCAATTGGCCAGGCATAGATAGCTATCATTTAGACATTAAATAATACTACAGAACATAAAAGAAGTGTTAAGTGCATTATTCAGCTATATAAAAACAAGGAAATACAGTTTGAGCAAGCCAAAATCAGAAGGAGATAATTGTAGCTTGCAAGTTGAATTTTCAAATGATTCTAAATTGAGATATACAATTTGTCTCAGACATATGTCTTCTAAATCACTATGTGGGAATTACTATAAAACAGGTTTTGTGTGTTATTTTCACCAGGAGGAATTCTTTCAAGCAGTTTAATTTCATAGTATGAATCAGTGTTTTCTGAGGATTTAGAGTTTGAAAATTTGATGTACTTCACCTATGAAATCAAGTGGATGTATTCTATGCTCAGTTGTCACTAAGCTAATCTCAAATAGCAGATGATGGACATAAATTCCTTTCTAAAATGGGACCCTGATTAATTGTGTGTGATGTAAAAACTCTCTCTTGAAATAATTTATATATAAAAACATTACTGATAGAATGTTACCATTCCTTTCCTCTGTCTGAATTCTTTGAGAGCATATGTTTTGTTGACAATGATCAGTGACGAATTCAGACATTGAATTTATGGTAATAAAGTAGCTGGTATTTTAATGCATATCAACATGGACTGGCATTTGGAAAGTGAAGGCACAGATTCTAGCAGCTGAGGAGACCAGGAAGCAGGGGACATCCAGTTAAGATGAACACCTCATAGTACTACTAAAATATTACCAATACTGTGAGGGGCGTGTTTAAAAAAAAAAATCGATGAATTTTTTTCTGTTGCTCTTCATCACAGTTAAGTAATTCTGCCAATGTAAGAAAATAAGAACCACATTTTAGGGCATTTTGGGTTCTTTAAAGCCAAGTTTAAAAAGTGGATAATACTGTATACTGCTCAAGAACAAGAATGATTTATCTGTACTTACTTCATTCAGTCAGAAAATCATATTTTTGTAGAACAAAACTGTTCTATCACTTGAACTCTCAAACATTATGTCATAAATCAGGGACATAACTCCACTGGCTTTCCTCTCTGTCCGTGAATTTTTTGAAATTGGGAGACCTGGATGAATTTGGCTTTGGTGGGTGGTGTCTGGGAAAGAGTTGGTAAGATGTGGTGCCTAACATTCTCCTAGAAAACATTATCTTCCCTGGCGTGGTATGAAAGGCTGACATTCCAACACTAGAGATTTCTTCCCCTGTTAATATTTTGTCCTCCTAGTAAATCTTTTCAGCCACTTGTCCTCTTTTGAGATTGGGCCTCTGAGGTCTTCTGTTGCGTGATGATTCTGATTGTGGGGAAGGACAGAGAAAGGTAGCCAGAATCTCAGAACAGTGTGAAAAAAGACCGAGAGGTATTCAATACCAACATTACTTAGGTTGGATGTTTGCCTGGGGCCAGCTGTGGGTTGGAGTAGTCAAATTATTTTGTAGTTTGCTTTAAGGATTTAACTTCGAAGTGTGAAGGGATGTTATTTTTTGTATAGCCCTGGGGAAAGTTGATTTCAATATAGTTCCTTTTCCAATTTCACATTTGAGAGAGACCGTCGCTCATTCTTGGGCTGCTAATTCAATGGATATACATCATATTCTCTAACTGAGCTTTTCAGGCTTTGCTTTTACCCAGGCACATCTCTAACCACTTATGGATACAGGCCTATTTAAGGCCACAAACCCCAGCTGCTTGAAGAATTTCAAGGTCCCAAGAGCTAAAAACTCCAAAATTGGCATGACCTCCTACTTCACTTTGGTATGACAAAAGCCAGCATACTTGTCCAAATGTACTTACCATTCTGGTTTGGTTAGACCACAGAAAAACAAATAAATATGTATATATTGTTTTAAATTGGGAGTTTCATGGAAACATAAACAAACCTTCCGGAAATCCTCCTGCCTCTGTTGGCTTTCAAAATCAGTGTGGCATGACAGGAAATGCAGTTGGATTACAATTAAAAAAATGCTGTTTTGAAAGATGTGTTGGTGAGATGAATGATGGTGGTGGGTTCAGGATGCCTCAAAAGCAAATTTGTCTTTTAAATAGGAAATGCCCAGCCAAACTTGAAGCTTTCTCTATAACTTGCAACTTTTTCTATAACATATTTTACCACAATTCTGAATTCTAGTGACATGATAGCATCCCTATTTTCACTCAAAGTCCATTTTTTTAAGTGAAAGAGATTAAGCGACACCCCATTATCTCACTAATTGGGGTAGTAATCAAATAGAAATTTAATAAAGAATGTTTATAATGCCCCAAACAGAACTTTGAAAATGTGTCTTCTCCCATTTGTGAACGCTGTGGTTTCACAAACACTCAATGACCACGATTGGAAGTATTCACTCCATAGTACATAAACACTGAACATAACATACCTATGAATTCATAAAATCCTTAAGAGTTGCTAATGTGATGTGTTGATAATGGAGTACACCTCAACAGCCCTGGAATTCATTTTTTGTGATGTGATCCTATCATTGTTTGTATAAATGAGAACATAAAAACAAACCAAAACTTTAGAATGACAGGTTATATTTTTAAAAATTTCCAGTTAAATGATATTTTAAATGCTTCTTATTTCCAACCTCTTCTTTTCATAGTCTTTTTCTTAACAAGAAAACCTTCTGGCTGTGCTTGGTGAGAGCCAGTCTCAGGTGAGAGATGCTATCTGAAGAGCATGCTTTTAGCTAAGTGCCAGGTCTGTGAGAAGTGAGGAGGGAATGGATGGTGAAGATACCAGGCCACACTCCAGGCCCTGCCGAGTTGCTCTGTCCAAGTGTGCAGAGCTTGGGCGGTGGGCTGACGGCTTACTGTGTGTGCTCAGGTCTGCCTGACAAGGTTCAGTTCTGTAAATGCTCCTTCCCAGAGGCCTAGGTATTGATTCACAGAATAGGCAGGAGCCAATAGGAGATAGATCGTCTCTGAACATCTCTCATGGGCAAAAGGGAGCCGAAAAAGACACACAAAACATGAGTGTTAAAGACAATGTTTAACACCTTCAGGTTGATTTGGTTTGCTTATCAGCAAGGATAGGGAATTTGAAAGTGGGAAAAGGCATTTAACTGAATGACAGTGAATGTTTTAATACTGCCATTTTCAAAGACCCTTCTCAGAATGTAACTTTGGAATTGCATCACTAATTTATGACGTTAGGTCTACTGTTGCATTCTCCTGCTCTCCAAATATGTGCAAAAACAATGTGTGAGTGCTTTCTGTGTCTTTAAAGCTGTAGTTCTTAGAATTTACATGGTGAGTAGCACAGAGAGGGAGGCAGATTCACAAGTCTTAGGAGTCACTGGGGTATTGGAAGTTCACTCTAGGGCACAAATCAAAGTCTTCTCTGCAAAATCATGGGTTTCTTTTTATAATTAGCTTCTATTCTCCATTATGAAAGATGGAGACTATTGCAATTGCTCTTTAAGAGGTCGCATGTTAGTTACTTTGATCTCTTTCACTCGCAAAATTGTACCGTCCTCTATTTTGGGACATCAGTCGTCCGTTTTGTGGGTCAAGGTTAGTCTTGAATTTAGAAGATAAGAAGAATACTTACGGTTCCCCCCCACCTTGAATGTTTTCATGAGTAAACACAGGACGCTGTGGCTGAAATGAAATGATTTTCAATGTAATCAATGTTTAAACTGGTACTAATTAAAAGATAATTTGGATAATGGCATGGTACTTTTCTTGACATTTAATATTTCCTGTTGTAAAAAACCAAGAGGAAGAAAAAACCAAATAAAGGGTTTCTGCAGGATTAATAATTAATATTTCAAAGAGTGCTTTAAATTAATTCAAAATAACCAAGGTTCAACTGTTTTGAACATATCTATAATCTAGTCTGCTCAAGCTTTAAGGAAAAGTCAGGGTTTAGTCCCATTGATTTTTCAAAGGCCAGGAATATGGCAAGAACATAAGACACCAAACCACTATAACGGGAAGTCTGGACACCTTCATACAGCCTTATCCTTCAGCGTTTTCTCAAACAAGCAGAAAATAAACCACACTGAGTCTAACAGCAAAGTATCCGCATTCACTCTAATATACTGTTCCTTCACAGACAACATTTTCACATACAGTACAGATGAAAGTATTGCTAGGCAGACAGCCCATGCTACATTTGAATTAACACTCTCTGTTATAGTGTGGAGAAAACATGCTATATTTAAAAGGAAAAACAGAGAACTTTAAATAAATGCAACAAACAGAGAACTTTAAATAAATGCAACAAACAATATCCAGGTAACATGTAACATTTTACCTTAGAAGAGAAATATTGGTAGAAATTCCCAGTGCACTGAACTCTCAAAAGAGTTTCTTTCCTTTTTAAACTAAGCATCAAGACCAGTATCTGTAATAGATACTTATAATATTGGAAATGACAAGCCTTAGCATCCCACATATCCACATAAAAATTGCAATGAATGAAAGCTAACACATTTGTTGAATATGTAAAGTCAATGTTGTTTATACTGACTACCTAAATGTTACCTTTAAGGGGAAAAAAATTACAGTTCATTCACAAAATATTTCAAAAGGATTCTCTTTTAAATGATGGCTACATGGTGAAATGAGACAGAGTTTGCATGGCAATTATAAAAGTGACTCCTGGATGACTACTGAATTGGTTGTTAGATCCATGTCCTTAGACATCAGGGCTAATCCCGGGATCCCAGAGTTATGAGTGGACTACTGAAAGGCTAGGAATTTCCCCCTGCAAATTGTCCACAGAAACTCCACTGGTCAAAGAATGGATGGGAGAACTCTGGAGTTCCTTTGATTCTACGAGGCTATAATCTGCTCCCTTCCTAAGTTCTTTATCCACTCCCTTCCCATCCAAGCTGTCTATCTAGCAAAAGAACACTAGTTACTTACATTACTAAAACTTTAAGCTTTGACTGTATTAATCGGAAATGTTTACTAATAGTATTCTTAACAATTTCACTCAACAGTCTATGGATAGAATACATAAACTTGAGACTAAAGAATGGATAAAAGTGATTGGACACATGTATGACTTAAGAGTACAATACTTCTATAAATCAATATAAAATTTCTAACAATGTATCTATTATTCAAATTATAAAATATACTATTTTAAAAATTATTGAGACTGAACCATTTTCAGCCATTTAAGGTCATTTAATTCAACATATTATTAAGTCAATTTAAATATTTGAAAGGAAGCAAATATAAGTTATTTATAAGTCTATATGTTCTTACATTTCTTCAAGTTCTTATCTAATCATATATATATATATATAACTTTTATGCAGAAATAAGGTGTATATATTAATTGCTATTATATTTTATAATAATTTTCCAGACTTTCTCAGTCTTCCTTTTCATTTTAAATCACTGCAGAATAATACTCCCTCACTTGTGTGTGTGTGTGTGTGTGTATGTATATACATGTTTTATTGTTGTTCTCTTAACCATTTTTCTTTTTTGTTTTGAAGTTAAGATTGGCCCAGCCTTTTGTAATCACAAATAATGCTATAAACATTTTATACAAAGAACCATTCTTCTTTTGAACCATTCCTTAGAACATATTTCTAAGAGTAAAATTTCTGGCCAAAGATTACTCAGTCAAGCCACATAATATTGAAAATGCTCATATTAGTTAATCAGAAATACTGTATGTAAATATGTGACTTAAAAAAATAAAAAATGCCATATTTCAAATCACATACCAAGATAGGTTCTGTTGTCTCACAAAAACAATCATAGCACCATTGCCAGTGCATAACAAAGTTATAAATAAGAAATATTATTTGTTCTTGTCTTAAGAGAAAATATTTTGTAAAATATTGTGCTCTAAAAATGGCATGCCTATTTCCACATGTTTAAAATCATTCTGATATTTTAAAGTTGAGTAAAATTTGACTTTTACGTCATGGCATCCGGGTCTTGCTCAAAGCAATTTCATTGCTCCCTTATGCTAACATCTGAATAATACTTTAAAAATCAGATTGTTCATTAATATAAAACAACCTACTTTTAAAATTGGTATAGCACATTTTCGTTATCGTCATTACAATTTTATTAGTCTAATTCCTTCAATTCAACTCATCCATAAAACATTTAAATGAACCATCCCTTTGAGAACTATGAACACTGGGCTAGTGCCAGACGTATGTGGCTCCCTTAAATTCCATAGGCCTCTGCCTCTCAAGAACTTGTGTTCCTGGGTGTGCTGGCCAGGAACGTCCTTGCTTTCACCCATCTTTCCCAATATGTCTTTTTCTTCGTGTGTTTTAAAAGGATTCTCCCTCCCCTTTTGTTCTGAATCATCAGATTTCTATGCTGTTCCCATACTCAGGCCAGGATTTATCACAGTTTTTATTAGCAGTGAAGTTGCATATCTACAATAATAGTGAGATTTAGAACTTTTCTAAGGCTACCTTTAACAGGAATCATTGCCATGTGAATGTATAACGAGAAACCAGTTTTGAGGAAAGATGACATTACAGTATTTGTGTTCATTTATTTTAAAAGTATTTGGTCAACTGAGGAGTAAGTAGCATTAATAGATATTTATGAGGGCACATCTGTGTCTTTCTGGTGTTAGCATTGACTATATAACCTTGGGTACGCACCTAAGCTTCCTCATTTCTAAAATCAAGGAGTTGGACAGGATGATGATTAAGATCTTGCTTGTCCCCCTCAGGGAATCCATAACGGATTCCACATTTCCATAAACATATTTCCTCTGATGTGTATAGATGCCATCGTCAACCTTACCCATTCGTCAGAGAACTATGACAGTTGACATTTACCAATTAATCCTCAAGTGTCTCAGTCATGTAAAAACAAAAGCAGTAATCATTCAACTTCATTTTCAAGGTCAGTAAACTAAAACCCAAAGATAATTTCTTAATATCACAACTAAGTAAAAAGAAGAAACAGATTTATAATTTTGACTTGCACTCTTTATTGCATAAAGATTACTGTGATGGAATAGATGGTCTTTATTTTGTCCTTTTGACACCTGGTTATGTTTTGTGTGGATATGAAAGCAAATTATCTTAGGAGACTATCTTTTGTCTTTCCCCCTCCTGATTTTTAACTGTGGGCACAAACCTTGAGGAAATGGTCGGTAAGGTTTTTGCTCTCTATTGTCACCTAGTGGTAAGTAGTGCAGTGACATGCTAAGAGTTCATGCCCTTGGACAGCTCTCACCAAGTTCCTTCAGCCTGGGTTCATTTGGAAAGGATATTTTAAAGACCACAGAACGATGTGGAATAGATATTCATCTCTTTTTCTGACAGTGCTTTTCCCTTCCCATATTTTAAATTCTCGGGAAAAGATCAGTTTTTAGGCACCAGTATTTTTGGTCTATGTTCATTTATATTTTAACTATCTGCTCGGGCATTTCTATTACTCATAACTTCTTACCAGTTTTGTGATAAATATAGAACAGTATACATTTACCACAGTCAGAGAGGCTCAAATGAACTGTGAATTTATAAACGTGGTTTTCAAGTTAACATTACAGACAGCGTGCTGGAAATTTTGGGTGAGAGTTATATCATGCTTGTATTATCTTGATGAGTCTTAAGAGTACAATAAAATTAGAAAACCCAGTGAGGTGTCATGTTTTTCTCATGGAAGCCTAAATAGTTCATGTCTTCCTGGGCAACGTAACAATCTTTTGTTTTTTCTCTTTTAGTGTAACTACTTTTTAATGTTGTCAAGATGGGTAGAAATGAGACAGGTTTTAAACGCATGCTAATTTTCAAAGCCAGAACCAAATCACAAACCACTGATCATAAAGGAAGCTGGTTTGCAATGTTCTAAAATCTCTGATGTCAGTAAAATATATACCTCCCTAGCACAGATGGTGAGATACAGTCTGTCCAAAACCCATCTATTTGTCTGTGCAGAGGCATTTCTGGAGGATTAGCTGTATCTAGTATTTGGTAGATTCTTAAATATTTCTTATTTCATTTTACATTTACATTTATTTATAAATAAATTCTTAAACAAGGATTGACTGCTACTTTAAGTACTAATATGGAAAAATCTCTGAAAGAGTTATAAGCAGTTCTAGAATTCTTCAGTCAATTTTTTTCCCCAGAAAAATGTTAGTTGTAGTACTTGTCAACCACAATTAGATGAACTTCTAATAGCAGTACCATATTTATGCTTATAGGCTTATTTTTCCTTCTTATATTATGAAAGTAAAACACAACTTTGTATAAACACAAATTTAAAGAATATGGAATATTTATAGTCCACATAAACACATATACAAGTACATAATGTAAAAATCTGGCAAAGAAAAAAACTTATAGTGACCCAAAGCATACCATCTGATTGACCCATAAGACATTTGTGGATGGGCAATATTAATTGTGGAAAAAGCTTTCTTTTTTGTTTTGGCTCTGGAAGGCCCTCTGTGGAGGTTAAGAATCTCTTTAAATCAACATTCCTCTTTTTCTATGGCAACACAGATCTCTGCCACAGAAACAAAATGAGGTCTTATTATGCAATAAGAATGAGGTCTCTTTAAACACAGAGAAGTATCTGCATTTTTTAAAAGCGGAAAAGGAAATCTCTGCAATCAAGCCCTTCAAAACTTGCAGAACCACGGTCATGTAATAGGCCATGTGAGGTTAACCCAGCTCCATCAAAAGAGAAATGGTGAAAGGACTGACTCATGCAATGATGAGAATGCCTAAACTCCTTGGCTGCCTTCCTCAGAATTGATAGTACCATTTAGAATCCAATTCATTTTAAAGTGCTGTTGATGTTATAGAACTAAGTAGTTAAAGGGAAAAGTAACTGGGCCTTTAAGTTCAATCAAGGCTGTCAGGAGACGGGGAGAGCCTAGAGTCCAGAGCAGCAGCGTTGGCTTAAAAAGGGTCATGGAGTGAAAATAGCACATATCACCAGAGCCACAAGATTGTCTGTAATAAGGCTTATGGGTTTTTAAAAAAAATTCAAATAAACGGAACAACACAGAAGCAAACATTACTGGAAGTGTGAGAGTTTAATACTACGTGAATGGCAGTAGCTTTATTCTTTGCACTAAAAACAGTGACTAGAGAGCAGCAATTTCCAGAGAACATTTGCACAGAAGCATGAGACGATGTAGAAGACAACATATACTACACCCTTATTTGTCTAGTGGAGAATTTGATCCTGTCTTCTGGATTTGGGGCAGCTTATTCACACACAGATAGGAAAGCACATTATGCAAACATTTAGGGTAGGAGTTTTGTGTGGATCTAATTTCACAGCTCATCATCTGTTGGTCATTTCATCTCAAGGGTACGTCTGCCCTACTTGACTGGCAAAGCACAGCAAGGACAAGTAAGGAAGAGCCAGCCCACAGAGGGGGATGTGTGTGGCCAGGGTACCTGGCTCAAGGCAGGGTGTTCCGTCCCTACCCTGTGGGAACCGTTGAGCCCTCTGACAGGTGAGCTGCAGGATCTCCTAGACATCACTGGGCTACGTGGAGGCTTACCCAAGACAAATATCTCGCTTTTTAAGTCAGCCTAGAAAAGCCATAAGAAGTTAGTTAGTTCTCATCCTCATTCTACAGCCTTCAGGAGGAGCTTCCTGTTTTTTCATGCACACTCAGCATGCCAAGCTCCTGAGTGATAGAGCAGGAAGGGTTTAACAGTCTGCAGACAGCTCTTCCAGATGCCCATACTTTTCACACCATAGGCAGCGCTTCTGCTTTAATCCGGAAGTCACAGGCAGAGCAGAGAAAAATTTATAGAGGGAAGTTGGCACAGAGAAGATGCTTGGATGCAATGTAGATGGCTAAGAACACATACAAGAAAACATCTCTTTAATAGAATGCTTAACAACTGGGTTCAAGGCACCCTCAGATCTGACCTGTTCTCTTTGTGCTTATTTGAATAGATGCGAGGTAAGATAGAGGGACATTTCATTTAATAGCCATCAAATTTCATAGAAAATGTCAATCATTTGTTTGGGGAAATTTTTCTAACAAAACACATTAGAAGAAAATATGCTTTACTGGGGAAAATGATGGAATATAATTAAATACTGAATACTGTCCTAACTCCAAGCACTGTGTGAGTATTTTGGTAATCTTACAAAGTAAGATTTTTAGTATGACACTGAGTAAGCTAACTTTCCTTGTATGTGACTATGCTTTATTTTCTTTCTCATAGTGGACAAAAATCTAGCAATGTATTGTCTGGTATTTGATTTGGCTTATTTCAAGAACTTCAGCAGGATTAAAGGACTTTTAAATAAAAGCATGTGGTTTTCTCAACTCTTAGAAAATTTTCATAATTTGTAATGATTAACCTCAAATCTCTAGTCCGGGGAGATAAAATGTTAGACACTTTTCTTTTAGGGTTGTGGCAGAGAAGGCTTGATGATCTCCAATATCTATTCTCTTTGTCTGTCATCAGTAATGGAAACGTGGATGTTAGGTAGGCACGTAACCATTCTGAATAAAGTTTATCTCCCAACATTCCTTGTCTCTAGAGGTGCTCATGTGATAAGTCTTGATAGATAGGTTATGTGCAATTTCTGGGAAGTGGCTCTTTTCTCCTTCCTGATGGCTGGAATGAGGAAGGGACTGCTGGAGCTGGTGCAGCCACTTTGGAGCATGCAGTGGAAGCTTCTCATTGAGGATGGTGATGTGCCAAAATAAAATGGAATCTCCTGGGTTCTCTGATGACACTGGAGCCCCATACCATCCCTGGATGCCTTACATTTATGCACAGGAGAAATATACTTCTATATTGTTTTAAGCTATAATTATTTTGAGTTTTCTGGCACTACAGCTGCCTCAATCTTGCGTAATACAGGGGAGATTGTCTGTAAACATCGGGGCTCATAGGAAAAAAATTCCATTTAGCTGTTGGAATGTTGTGGCTAAACAGCTGGAAAGGTCATTTTAACATACTAGGAAGAATCAGGGCTTAATTTCATATTGGAAACTGTGCTCAAGGGGTTCACCTTCTGGTGGGATGGCTTTAGGGTGAGGAGACTTCCTTATGCGACTACACAATAACTGAGTTTCTAAGAAGAAACCAAAGAGTCTTTCTATCTCTTCGTAAAGAGCTTACATTGGAACTTGAGTCCACATGCTATAAGTCTCTTACAAAATATTCTCTTAGATTGGAAGCTCCGCTTATAGAAGAGTTGAGGATGGTAATAATTTTTATTATGAAAAAAACATTATTTAAAAAAAATCCTCAAAATACTCGAGAAAATACTGGATTATGATTTATATATCAAACTCATAATTTATATGTACCTTTCAGTCTGTCATTTATAAAATGGTGGTAAATTTTACTTTTATGGAAGATTTAAGTAAAATAATGGTTGACAGGGGTTGATAAAATTCTAATGATGTTATGCACACTATACTATGCCTATTAAAACATCATTAAAATTTTATTTTCTCTTTGCTTTTAGTGCTAGGTTACAGTCATTGTAATGAACGTAACTTCTAACATTCTTGAAACGGAAGAAATAGGAAGTCTTAAAGGATTCAACGGAGCACAGCTTGTTACTGTGTTAGATGTGGGGCTAAACTGTAATAATGGTCTAAAATGTGTAGCTGATTCAATTTGTATTTATATTTACAAGCACAAATAACTTCAGTCAACTTATATTCTCTCTATGAATAAAAAGATAGATTTGATTTATAAGGTTTCAAAAAACTCACTGGGGAGTTAAAAATTAACACTTGCTCTTAAAGATGAGATAAAATAGAGAAAAGACAACTTCAGGTTTCTGGAGTTAGTTATTTGATGCTGTTAGTAAAGTATTCTTTTAAAACATCACCATTGTGGATAACTCCATTCTCTTGTATCATTCTGCAAACAACTGCAACTTAAGTATGTGTGAAATGAGTTTGGGTCTTGCAGGAGAATAAACCTGTCTAAATCCTGGTTTTGTCCTGGATACCACAATGGTAAGTCCTCCATTTCTCTAACTTAAAAAACACTGATTTCTAAAGTTACATTTCCACTTATTGATGAAGTTTAAAGGCTCGAGAACAAGTAGGGAAGGGTAAGGAATAAATAGTTTGGCCTTAAAAAGAAAACCATAGAAAGAGGGGGAAAAGCAAATTCTTTGTCTTAGACATTATGTAAA
This sequence comes from Rhinolophus sinicus, assembly GCF_036562045.2. Taxonomy (NCBI): domain Eukaryota; kingdom Metazoa; phylum Chordata; class Mammalia; order Chiroptera; family Rhinolophidae; genus Rhinolophus; species Rhinolophus sinicus. The sequence goes on along the minus strand of NC_133754.1, from coordinate 75,880,199 downwards.
GTATTATTATTATTTAAAAATTTTCCTAGTTATTTCCTGTCAGCTAAGATAAAACCTCAAAGGGCAAAGAGCAATTAGTCTTAAAGCATTCCACTTTCTCAAACATTTTTCCTTTCATATGTAAGATAAATTCACATAGACAGACAATTTTGGTGGATGGATTTCATGATGGGGGTTTAGAAGATTGTCTCAGGTGTTGGTTCTTCCTAGAACAGAAACTTGACTCTACCAGAGCCTTCACTTCTTCACTTCTCTGCAGAGGCTCTCATTTCAAGTTCTAAAGATTGAATGTGAGAGTGGGCTATTATTTGAAGTCTATCACCTTTTGTCTAAAAGAAAAGATTTTGGATTATTCTGATCATGGAAGCAAACTTTTCCGCGATGGATTGATTTCATGCTGTGATTGCCATTAAATCTTTTTCCAAGGCCAGTCATTCATTTTGTTGAAAATCTTTTAAAACTATGTCCTTAGGGGGGAGTTGCCAGGCTGCCAGTCTCAGAGATGAGATGCTTTGTGAACTGCTACAAAAGCAGCTTGTTCCTGCATCCTCATTAATTTACTTCAGTTTTGTGGGAGAACAAGGGTCAAGACAGTCAATTGCAAAGAGCGTCCTGTCCTCAGGCTCTGCTGATCTTGCCGCCCGATGGGAGAGAATTCTCCACGGGAGTCAGTGAGCCCACTAAGAAGTCACAGAGGATGACAGGCACACGCTGACACCTTTGAATCAGATGGTTCTCCTGCTAACCCTCAACTTAAAAAAAAAAGAAAAACCTAATGGTTGCTTTTTATTTTATATAAATTTCAGTTTGTTTTTCTCCTCAATATGGGAATAGATGCTATGCAAATACATCTTTTAGCTTTTTGGATAGAGGCCATGCTGATGATGTTAAAAGTTAGCAATCTGTCTTTACATGACTTTTGAGATCTTCTAAGATGGCACAAGCCTAAATATATACATCTAACCAATTAAGTTCATTTCCAACATGCAATAAACCACACTCAAGATGCAGTTACCTTTAATTTTGGTGAACTTATCTCCTTTTGATAAGAGTATTTAGGGAGGAGAGGAGGTGAGTAGGACTGGGTAGGCTGAGAAAGTGTAGAGACCAGGTCAGAGGCAGAGGCCAAGGGAGAATGAAAGGGAGGGGAAGAAAGGAGGCAGCTGGGAAAAGGTGTAGACGTTCGATCTCCCGAAGAAGATGATGGTGGCTTAAATATTGAGGAAAAGACAAGATGAGATTATGCTTGTGTCCAGAATGAGGTTACACGGTCTTTAAATATCCCCCAATTTAAATAATTTTAAAGTTAACTAGGCCCCTAGAAAGAGATACTTATGATAAAGTCTTGTTTTAAAAGCACTAATGTTTTCTTTTGAATTTCATTCAAGATTTCCAGTGGTTATGATCAGTTAATTTTTCTGATGTGGGTGGCTGGGGAGAAGAACCCCCATAGTCTACAGGCAGGTAGCAGTTGCTGGGAACCAAGCTCCACATCTAATCATATCGTAAAAATCAATTAAATTTATAAGACAATTAGTTATTTAAGTTACTGGCTTAGAGTTATGCTTAATACTGCAGCGAATGATCGCTGTTATTAAGTAATGTGTTTATACAAATGCAGGTATTGCCAGGTGACATTTTCTCTCCTGGTTGAGTAACAGTCAAGCCTCAGGGTTTTGTGACTGTCTGGGGGCCTTATGACCACGGACCATTATTTAAGCCCAAGAAGACCCCATATAAGCCAAGTGCTTCTACATTTATTAATGGTAAGATCTTAATAGGAAATTATGGAGTTTAGAAAATGATTTTCATTTCTAGAAATTTTAAATAGAGGACCCATAGGGGAAAGTGACTTGCGTAGTGGCATAATATGAATTATTCTTTTGTTTCATAATCTCAGTATTTGCCAGTAATCATATTTTCTTTTTAATTCATAGATTACATATTGAGATATTAAGTTTTTTTTTTAAAAGCGAGAACTTGACAAGCTAAAGATTCAGAGTATTTTCCCTCTTTATTGACTAAAATCATTGCTCAAGGTTCTCTGTCTTTAAGATGATAAATCCAGGACCCAATCCTTAAGTAGTCACCAATATGAATAAAATTACCTCTTCAGAAAGAATTGATAAGGAACCAGAGTACTATTTTTCTTTTCTTTTCCTTCCTTCCTTTTTTCCTTCCTTCCTTCCTTCCCTCCCTCCCTCCCTCCCTCCCTGTCTCCCTCCCTCCCTCCCTCCTTTTTAAATGGCCATTATATCAGAGATATGGTATACAGTTTTCTCATCCTGGAATTGGACTAATATATCTTTATCTCTACAGTGGAGGTAATAATAACCCACCTTCTGAAAAGTAAAGATGTAGAGTTCTTAGAATTGTGTCTGACACTCAGTAAGAGCTCAGCTACTAGCTAGCTATAATTATCAATCTTGGAAAATTAGAAAGACCTATAAATTACACAAACTTTAAATATGAATTTATAGTTGTAAATAAATAATGGACTTACGTTGTACATTTACATCATCTTATTAAAATTTGGTTTGTTTCCATACAATTTTATAAGTCCACCGCCCGACTTATAAATGCTTGTATTTTTTATAACTTTCTAAAGCAATGTCAAAATTGATGTTTATTAATATGATTAACTGTAATAGCTAATCAGAGTAAGTTCTTCAGGGTTAGTTCTTCAGGAATTAGGTAAAATTAAAATACCTCATTACTGGTTTTAGCTGCACTGCTGTCTTCCTTAGGAGTTCTAGGATCTGTGGGGGTGGCTACTGCATATTTTAAGCCGTTAGGTTTCCTCTCCTCTTCCTCCTCTTCAATGTGCAGGCTGGGTGTCCCCTCTGTGCCATCATGGCCACACCACAAGGCATCTGCTTCTTGAGATTCTGGCCCTTTTGGGATACCTGACATAACCCCCTCACAGATTTCCTCATCTTCCTCTCCAATGACAGGAAGGGTTTGGGGCAAGGGACCCACATTAGTGTGTGCAGAGGCCACAAATTTATCACCTAGGACTTCAAGTACTTTTTCAGGGCCTGCAAAGCCTTTTCTCATTTTTGTCACGTCAGCACACTTGTTTTGAGTTGTCTTTCTGGGATACTGGCATGGCGTTGCCTCATAAGGCTGGACTGTAGTTGAGGTCACCCCCGATAGAGGAAAAGGTGGTTGAGAGGAAGATGATTTCGCAGGTACCGATGCTGCAGGCAATGGGAGGAGAACTGGGGGTTCCTCTTTAATTTCAAGGGTGATCTCATCTAGGCTATTTGGTTTGGCTTGGTCAGCTGATAAGATTAAAGCACCAAGCTTCTCTAATTCATCCAAGAAGTTGTCCAGAAAAGGAGGTGGTGTTGGTGTCAAAGGGTTTGCCAGTGGACACTTGTCTGTCGGGGACAGCCACCCCTGGGTGATTCCCTGGACAGCTCGTTTATCTGGGTCACATGAAGCTTTGTGCATGAGAGGAGGGGCTGGTTCACTGAAAGTCAACTTAGAAATGAGCAAGGATTATGAAGTAAAAAAACAAAACAAAAACAAAAAACAAGAAAATGATAATAATGCATCAAAACACAGAGACAGAGAAATACAGGAAAGGTATGGTAGTGAATGTAAAAAGTATTTTATGCTGTGGTCTAGGTCTGAAGATATTTTGCTGAATTTAAACACATAAAATCATGAGTATATTAATTAGAAAATTATCTAACAAACAAAACTCTCCTAGTATTTGAAAGAGAACTTATATGTCAAATAACAAAATAGTGCTGTCATGGAAATTATGAGGACAGACAGCAAAATTTAAGAGATTTAATTGAATAGACTACCTCTTTCAAACTTAAAGTGTCCAGATATTGACTTAGTAGTAGAAATGACTGAGATAATGTCAATGTAGAATGAAAACCAACAATTTAACCTTGTTTTATTCCTTGAATTTGTTTAGTGTTCTTTCTTCTGGTAGCAGTGACAAATCATTTGAACTTTCATAATTTTCTCGTTTATGTTTGCAAGGTGATGATAACATGGCATAAATCTTTCTACATCATTTTACATGAACACATTTCTAAATGAATAAGTTCTGAAAAATATATATTTCAAGAACAGAACCCATGATCAGAACGAAGCTGAACTTCCATTAACAACTGCCTCAAAGTTAAAAAAAACAAAAATCCAAACTAAATCATTACACAGAAAGGGAGCATTTGATGTTAATGGGAGTCACCTTTGGCTTGGACTCCCATTCTCTCTCGAAAGCTTGACATTTTATGTAAACCTGTGGCTGTGTAATTTATGAAGCTTAATCTCCTGAAGTAAAAATATACTTCTGTATATCCTAAAATTATCTCTATATTCTGGATCTATTGAACAAAACATAATTTTTGTGTAAATTCACTAAAAGTAGTTCTAGAAATGCTGCCTAGTAACATTCTAATACATGTATCTATTGTTGCTGGACTACAAAGACTGGTACATGCTATACATATGAAGACCTGGGAGAGGCTGGTGGATGACATTTTCCTTTAGTTCTTTCTAGGTAGATGATTTGGATGTGGAAAGAAGAAATGTTCAAGAAAGATTTTGGAGTTGTGCTCTCTAGTTGTTTGTTTAGGATGAGGCTTCACTCATGCACTCAGCACTTTTGGTCCTAGGGCATTAGTGTGTATCAGTGCACAGTACATCCCCCATTTAACTTTTGACTTCTGCGTCCTGTAATAGGAATGGGGTATTAATAGAATTTATTCAGTTGTTTTTTTTTGTGTTTTTTTTTTTAAAAAGGAAATATGATGCCATGTCATCATGAGGTAGGATAAATGAGACCAAGTGTCACACAACTTACATGAGCATCTTAACAGAAGATTCAGGAATAAAGGCTCTTTAGCACCTGATATACAGTGATTACTATACACATAATCTGTTACTGGATAGATAGACTCTCTTAGCAAGTCCTGTAGATATTTAATTTTTAATTAGATAGAAGGGACCTAAGTCTCATTTGATAGTTTAGAGAAGTTCCTTTATTGGTCAGAATTCAATTTTATGCTCTTATTGTGCAACGCAATAATACATTTTGAAAGTCTGTGACATATGTAATAATCCAAGCTTATGACTTCCCACTTTCACTCTCTCATGGACAGGAATATTATGTAGATGAAAAAGAAAGATCTTTAAATTCCATTGTTATCACTACTACTCCATCCCTATTATTACTCCATGTCATTACCACCACAATCCCTGTTAATATATGTTAATATATGTTAATAGGTTCAAAGTGCTTAGCTTTACAATGGACTTGTTTCTACTGAAAGTCAAATTAAGTATCCCGGGATACCTATATCACAAAAATATATTTATGATACAAAAATCATATATTTATCTTTTCTTCCCAAAGCATTAGAATTGAATTCTACTGCACTAAAAGCAGAAAATCAGAAATATTATCTGAGTTGAGTCTCTCCTAAAATATTGTATGTGACCAAATGTGATTTGAGGGTGCCAAAGAGTGATTCATCAATCACTTAATATGTTCCTTTATTTGCAAATATCAGTTAGAAAATAAGATATATAACATTGATATATTTTGGATGTCATCATTTAGAAGTACATTATAGTTCTTTTTCTGAAAATGACAGAGTTCAATCATACTGAGAAGTTTCCTTTATTAAGCCAATGGCATCATAGCATAGATTGCCAGTTGGAATAAAACCATTAAGTGTTGTTTTTTTTCAAATTATGGATATAAACTTTTCAACATATTTTTTTTCCAGCAATGAGAGTAAAACACTAATTAGTTATTAGTGACATTTGTGCATTTCTCTATTTATAAAATGTAAAGTCTGATTTTTAAGGAAAAACTTAGGAAACTGAAAAAAAATTTAAATCATATTCAAGACAATAGATTAAAATATTGCAATCTAAAATGTTACATTACCAATGTTAATTAGGACATTATGGAAGAAGTTCTTAACTGTTAAATAAGACTTTGTAGATACATGCTTATTCTTTCTTATAAAATTTTATTTGAAGGTATAGTTGCTTTGAAATTTATCTGGTAGTTCTTTTAAGATGACTGAACCGTGGATAAGCTCAAATATATGGATGGAGATTCTTATCTTTTCATTTATCAGTAGGAACTACTGAAGGAAGAATGTTGGTCTCTAAATACTAAGCTCTGGTAGTAAAGTAAATATACTGAAGAAGATTCTGGAAAACTTTATAACCAATCTAACAAACTTGGGTAGTACCAAACCATTCCATTATCCAGTGATAAAAATATTGAGAGTAATTACCCCATACCTGAAACCCAGTCTTCAAAGAGAAGTAGAATAAATACAATGCCTATTCTTTGCTTGTCTTAAAATAGTAGATTCTTAGATGGTTTACTTATGTAAAATGCTTCTAAGACTCATTTTAAAGAAGTAGTTTAGGTCACTGGGATGCAATTTTGAAATGAGCTTGCATTGGGACATAAAATGACTGCACACTTTAATAATGTCTGATATGTTAATGTTATTTTGCTAGCTCTAGATGGTTTATTTTCCTATGTCCTAGACTTGATCTTAATTATTTATTAGGATAATTAATAAATTATGAAACTTAATAAAATTTTAAAATGTTGTGAAGTACAATATTTTGGAAGTAATTCCTTGGTAATTTAAAGTTTTATACTTGGAGGTTAATGAAAAGGAGAAAGAAATTTCTAAATACCACTCATAAAAGAACGCACTATATTATAATCAAACAGAAAAATAAAAAATTCACATTGTGAGCCAAAAAAGTAGGAGAATAGCCTTTTGTAATTAATTAACCAGATCAGGAAGCAAAGTTCCTTTGAGACTAGACATTGAGAAAGATAATTATCTTTAGCTGCTAGCTCAAGTGAGAGAATAGAACTGGCACATAATTATCCTAAAACTAGTAAAATACGCTTGAGAACTTCTAATAACCAATGAAAATTTCCATTCAAGCTAATAAACAAACTGACTTACAGACCTTAATTGAACAATTTCATTCTATCTCTTTCTATATTAAACCCCCCAAGACTTTTATAGAATTTTTCCAACCTAATGACCATGTATTACTGAAATAAACCATTTTGAGATTTATCAATCTATCTATCGATGCATATGTACATATATAATCCATATGAAATACACATATATAAATAAAATCAAGCTTTAGAGAAAAATTAAGCTTCAAAAAATTTGAGTTTCAGAAAGCAGATTATTTATGTATAAATACAGATATATATCACATCGGGTCTTATGATACGAATGTTTTCTCTTTCAGTATTTCAACTTGAAAATGAAATTCTCAAAAATCAAGCATTAAACCTTTATGCCACCACCCATAAGAAAAATCAAATTATATTGACTCGACATGGCACTCACACTTGGAAACCTACCATGTAAATCTTTTGCTCTGCAGTAAACATGATGTTCTAGACTAACGCCCTAAAAATCACCTATTGATTACCTTCAAGCTCCCAAATGTTATACTAATATGCTAAATGTCTTCTTACCTTATTTGAACTTAAGCTGTGAATTCTATCACTTGAATAGCTGTGGGGTATTGGAGGGTCAGGGTAATCCTCGGCCCCTTTGGTTGTATTCCTCTTGACAACTTCTACGTAGGAAACAGGGAAGATGCCTTGTCTGTTGGTTCCCGGAATTTTACCTTCATACCAGTTTTGATCAACTCTTTTGAGAAGAATAACTCTATCTCCCTGTAATGAATATTAGGAAAATCCATTATAAATAAAGATGTGATAACATAAAAATATCCCTCTTGATGTTTTCTAATAAACAATAGTTTTCCATTTCGGAAAGTTTCATACCACCAGTTTTTTGTTTGTTTGTTTGTGTTAGACAGGAGAATTCAAGTAAAGTCTCAGAGCTCACAAATTACAGCTTATCAACATATATTCAATTTAATCATCCATTCATGACATTAGAATCTTCCCTAAACGATGCTTAGTTAACATGTATAGGCTTATATATGTTCATACTGGTACTGTGTGAAATGACTTGTGTAAGTTATTTCAAACAGCAGAAAAGTTTAATAGGCAATACCTCAATGACAGTAACATCATCCTATCACTGACAGATTCGGGGAATGACCTGTAGGAAGAGCTTCAGAAAAGTGCAACTCATCTCTCTGGGATGGTGTGTTGGAAGTGGGTTGCAGAAACCCATCTCTAGAGGGATGAAGTTGAGTGGTACACCATTTTTCTTCTTTAATCTACATGTGCTAACTAGTAACAAAGGTTGAAGCTAATGCGATGGGGCAAAGATAGCACCCTAGGTAATCCATCGTTATGGACATGGCTGACATTCACCTGGTCTGCATTAAGATGGTGTAACACCAGTATCCATTCTGATTAGTGGGTGGCCATGCCATAGTGGTCATTAAATATTTTTATAGAACCCCTGCTCTTTGCAATAGTAGAACTTTCTACAATCACTATTCCAGCTACCTGCAGCCAATGCCACAAAACCCAGGTTAAACTTTAACTCAAACCCACATGTAGCCCAGAAATAAATTGGCAAGATGTGATTAACAGTAAGTAAAAACTCTGCAGCTGCATCCAGCAGATAATATGGAAGTTTGGGCAGCTGCACCTGACAGGGAAGTAGAGGTGACACATAGTCAAAAGTTGAGTACAGCAGGGAGGCCTTTTTCAGATGGTACTCAAGGTGAAAGTTCTCTTTTTGCCAAAATGCTGAATGCTTTATATAGACTGTCCCACTGCCACTGAGCAGGATATTCTGAAGAAAAATGAAATCCCCCTAAATCTTAAAATTGCACTGATTTTTTTCTGTAACACACCAAGATCAGGTTGTTGCTAGGCTATTGCTTGAGCTATAAATAGCACTGGTGGAAGTATGAAACATAAGTGAATACAATTCATGTAATGTTGTGTTGCAGCTTGGAGGGTAGAAGAGAATCAGTTGGTGATGCAGAACTAGGGCGGAAAGGGGAGAGTGAGATGAGGTTCTGCCAGGACAACAACAGTGATATTTCCGGTTATTACCTTTCATTGCTCCTGGCTAAACATTCACCAACAGGCAGGAGTGGTTCTAGAACCCCTGCATATTACTACTGTGTGGTCTGTGTTGTGTGCAGACATGCGGTTACCTCAAACAAATGTATGTGCTTGCTTAGCAAACAATGAAAATAGTTTATTTAATCATTCTCAGATGTGTAAAGTGGCAATAAGGAAACAGGACTGTATAAATGGGTCCTCAAAATGCTCCCCAGTAATCTTCATTACTTTAAGACCTTGCCTTAATTCCAAGACAGAGAAAAGCGGGCATTGGGACATCTCTTAAAAAAAAAAATTAATAACAAGGCAGCAGAAAAACAATATTTTGAAGTGTGATCAAGTACTTTTCTTTTGGATGCATTTCCACATGTATAACTCCATGATATTCAGTCCGAGGCACCCTTTGGAGAATATTTGGGGCCTCCCAGGTGCAACCACGGAGGGAAAGTCTCTCTGAGAAGCAGTGTGTCCCACAGGGGACTTAACCTGGAAGGACCCAGGGAACCGCAGGAAACAGTGGCTCAGGGCAGCCTTAGGGAGTCTTTTGTCCTTTCCTTACAGGAAAACACAAAAATGTCTAAGGAAGAAGATAACCTATTTTAGTTTTGAAAATACACAGCCTTTCAAATGCACCAGTGAAGCAAACAACCAGGTTACCTTTCTCAGCGATAGCTCCACATTTGTGTCAGCATTGAAATTATATTTGGCTATAGCTTCTCCGATTTCTCCAGGCTGGGCTGGGGGAGGTGGTCTTGCGGGCTGTGATTTTTCCGGAGGTGTGAGTTTCTAGGAGGGAAAACAATGATTGATTCTTGACTTGTGGTGACTTTAGAAACAGCAACCACAGAAGAGGTCAGAGGAAAGGACTTACCTCTACGTATGAAATTGGGAAAATGCCCACTCTGCCACGGTACTCTCCCTCGTACCAATTCTGATCAATTTTCCTGAGGATGTAGACAGTATCTCCTTTCTTAAATGACAACTCCCTGGAAGAGACATGTTTAAACATTTTTTCCCCTCAATGTATAGCAATTATTCTTAAGACACTAGATCTGTATTTGGCTGTGAAATATACTTCCAATATTAAAAAAAAAAATCTGTTGAGCCCAGTTGGGTAAGAATGTTCCTTGAAAATTCGTAGAATTCGTTTATAACATTATAACTTCAGAAATGATTTCAAACAGAACAAGTATAAACATCATGTCTAATATAAATTATGGCAGATTAATAAGAAATTTAATTGGTGAGATAAGACTATTTCTATCTAAACATTAGTTTATAGTAGAGAAGTTGTGAAGCTTGGTGGAATGATGGATTAGTTCTGCAATGATATTTTTTTTTCTGTCCTGAAGCTAGTGAGCTAGTGAGTTACTTTCTGTCTCCTTTTCATACGCTAAAGCTGGCAACAGGAAAATAAATCACATTTATCCTTAGCACAGAAATACCAACACTAGAAAAATTTTTGTTTGTGGATCCTTGAAGCTGGTTGACAGGCGTTGAAGTAGAATATCTTGATTAGGAATTTATTGTGTGAAACAGAAAAAATCATATACTCCTGATTTTCAGTGGGGCACAAAGATAAACATGTTTTAAGTACAAAGACAGGCACAGATTGCTTGTTGCCTTTATTTATTTATTTATTTATTTATTTATTAAAGAATAAAAATATTTTCAAGGCACGATGCTTTTCCATTTTGGTTCTTTCTAAGAAGACAGTAGATATGTTTGGGTATTTAATTTTAAGTGATAAAGCCATTACTCATTAAAAAAAACCCATGCCTAAATCCTCACCCTCATTCCATCAGTTTTTCAAGGCTTCATCATCGAGGTGATTGTGTCCGAGTGGTATTTTGCGTCCACAGTTACGTTTTATTGGAGAGTACTTATTTCATTCTTTTCCCAAGAGCCCCACTTCCCTACACATCTGCCTTCCTGCTCTGAATCTTCTGCATTGTTTAGTTCAGAATCTTGAATTGGATCATTGTTGCGTGTGCAATATGTAATGGAGAGAGGTGTATATCAGAGGTAGAATATTTCTCATTGAGTAAAAGAATTGAAATAACCGTTGCATATTAAAAGAATTATTACACATTTAGAAGTGCTGGAATCTTCACACTGAGAGTAGGTTAAATTTTTGGTAATCCTAAAGACAAAGAAGATTCACACAGCCTCACATTCAAATACAGGACTTCCTTCTTTTATGCCAGTGCCTGATGCAGACAACAGAAAACAAAACATTTAATGTTTACAATTCAACACTTTTCTTTGTGCCAGATATGTTTTGTTTCTGGAAATGAGACTAAGAAGCTTAGCGTAAAAAAAAAAAAAAAAGTAAATTAGAGACAACTAATTATTTTTCTTTTAAATATGAAAAAGATCTTTTCTATTTATAAAGCTTATATTTAAAAATTTGAAGTCATCTACAGAAAGGGTAGTAGCCTAACTTAACAGTTTTCAAAATTGGGTCTCTCATCTCAGAGGTAGAATTTTGGAGTCCCATTTTGGTAAGTTCACTCCACCACTCCCACCCCACCCCACACACACTGAATAGTGGCCATTGACAAACTTTGGAAATGTCATTTTATCTCTTTTTCCTATTTAACAATAGACATGACGATTGGTGAGTTACTTAAGTTTTTAAAATTAACTTTCTTCTATTAGGTAAAGAAAAATAGCTTTTAAAATAGATATTTATTTAAAACAGACATCCATCTCTTGTTTATAAGATGTTAGGCATGAAAAGCACTCACATCCAGCTATTAATTGAAATGACTTAAAAATGTGGCTAGTCCTTCTGTAACTTTCAGTGCTGTCTGGATGTGTGAGCCTTTTCAAGTTGCATGAGTCGTCCGTACCTTGATTTTTGTGTCAAATAAGTAACTACTTTGGGGATGATGAACAACTGCTCTTCATATCCCCGAGAAAAGAACAAGAAGGATGTGATTAAGCTGCAATAAACTTATTTATGGTGTGAGGAAAATATTTTTTTATTACTAAAATTGTGGGATGGCTCGCATGGGGAATTATTTAATGTACTTCTTTGAAGATTTATACAATTAGATTTAATTGATTTACGAAGACTTTTGTAAAACGGTGATGTAGACAACCCTTCAGAAAGGCTGTGCCATTTATACTCCCATAGGAGGCATGTGAAAGACAGGGTTTCCCTGAACCTTTGCTAACTCCGGGCATTCATGATGAGGATGTGACCCTGGGGTGGGTGAAGGGCTTAGAATTCAAGCAAACAAAATCCAGGGACACAGTCAACACCTCAAACACCCTCCCTCTGCATTGCACATCATCTTTCTCTCAAAGCTTGTTTTTAATTAAGGCTTCTCAAAAACCTTGTGAGCCTTGGGCAGACACCCTGCCTACTTTTTATGCCCTGTGATTCCTCATGGTTTCATACCTATTTAATGAAGCTTTTGATTGATTGTCTCAAAGAGAAAAATGAAATTTACATGTTCTGTACATTATTTTATAAAACCGACATGCGCTGTATAAATTGCCACACCATATCCAAAGAATAGTAGCGAGGACCAGAGCATAGTAGAAACAAAGCAGATGTTACTTACCTAATCAAAAACTGATGTAAGTTTTTGTTCAGGATTTTTTTTTTTTAACATCAGATTTAAGCCATGTTCACCATCTTTATTTCTAAATGGCATTTTCTTATTTGGTTTATTCCCTATCTCAGCAGCCTTACCAAATTCTGAGTGATTTTATTTTTTATATGTCTTCTGCCAAAGACAAATTCTGAAACTATGAATTCATAGCATATGCATTTTTATGAATAAATATTTTAGTTGTTATATATATTGAGTCTACACTACACAGTGTAATTTAAAGCCAATTTACAATGAATTTAATATCTTGAATTCTGATGGAGACTAAAGTTTCTTAAATAAGGTCTGGGCACATGGGCCAAAACAGCTGGAAGACTCCCTCCCATTTAAACCTACTCATTTTCTTAGTACTAGCTTTCCTCAAACACATGTCCATCTGATGAACAAGTTACTAAAGAAAAAAGTTTTAAAAAACATGGCAACACAGGAGTGTGAAAAACACCAACATCAGAAGACCATAGGAAAGAATTTTGCTGAGAATCTATTAGCTTTGACTGTCAAGTCATGGAGATTTTTACTACAGGAGTCTACATAGTTCTAGTCTTCAACCCCACAAACAATTCTTGATATAGTTGGATAAATAAATGTTATCTAATCCTCCCAGATAGTGTTAATTACTCCCCAACACTATTTTTATTTAATTCTTGACATGAAAATTCTAGGAACAAAGATTCTTCATTTCTTTTTTGTTTTTCCTATCCTTTTGAATTCATTGTGTTCTAACATGTTCAGTGTAATTTAAAACTCAGTGATTTCTCAACTAAACTCAAAATGAAAATAAAATTACCCACATCCCAATTAATTCAGAAGGAACCATTTAATTAGAGTGGATTGCTGAATTATTTGTGACACATCCCATAGCAATATTTATCTCTTAAAAGTATTACTAACGTATTTAAAGCCAACTTAAATCACATGATGAATACTTATCTTACTTACTTAGATGTCTGAGCCTTAAAATCGTAAACAGCCTTTGCAGGAAATTTCTGAAAAAGAAGGTAAAAAATTAGCACTAACTTAAAATTTGGATTTCCTACAAGAAAGCAGTTTCATGTGAATTAAAGAGAAATGAAACCTCAAGGAATGATTAAACATATATAATGTAAATTTTATATGCAATTTATGAATACATTAATTAGTTCTTCATTTAGATATTTAAGCTATAGCAGGAATAAATTTATAGCAGGAATTGTTATTCACCATAACAATTGAATATCATATTTCATCTTAGGAGCAAAGCAGATGAATGCCATAATAGGGGAATAAAATGCTTGCAGAGGATTCTGATCTAGATATAATTTTGGCTGCAACCAAGGCATTTCTGGGATAATTGTGGAGGGTCAATTGCTCTGTCTTATATATTGACATAACTCTTTCTGAATCATAATAAAAGGGTCGGGAAAAATCATGAAGGAATCAACATCCTTTTCACTAAACACTTATTAACATAATGGCAAAGAGATGTTAGCCCAATTATCACTGGGAGGCTAGTTAGTGGCCAAAAGGATAGGCTTGATCATCTTGCATTCCCTGGAGGGTTCAGGAATTCTTCAGCACACAGTAAACCAGCTGCTCGTCTTTTAGTCATGACATGATGTGACATGTGCCCCCCATTAAACCCTAGGGTCCACAGATTTGACTGGGACACGTATAAACTACCTACTCCAGCTCTTTCTTTCCCAGTAATTTCCCAGTAATCTCCTCACCCCACTCTTTTCTCTGTGATTCTGGTAAACTAAACAATCTGGACCATTCTTGACTTCTTTAGGGGTTCCACAGGTACAGGACTGTATCAGATACCTCTAGAGATACCCCTGGAGTGGCTGCCAGTCCAAGACCAGCCTTCGGTTTCCATCAAACCTCCATGGCTCCAAGACAGTGGGAGCCAGACCTCCTGCCCTGGCTCAGGGCCTTGGACAAAGAGCCAGGATGTTGGTGGTTTCCAGAGACAGTGGTTTCCAGGGATCCTCTCCAACAAAAACAGGCCAGCAAAACTTATTTATGTAGAATTTGTATCGATTTGCAACACAGTTGAGCTCCGGCTCGCCCCTATACCACTGGGCCAGGAATTTATACAGGAATTTTACCCTCCTTCCTCCACAGGGCAGCCTGGCTGAAGACTCTTTTAGACCATAACTAAAAGAGTCTTAACTCATGGGTGTGGGGTCAAGACGCAGAGGGGCCTCACTGCCACCACAGGGGGAAATCTGCAGCGAGGGTCAGAATGCAAACAGCTCGAGTCCTTTGCTCAGGCTCCAGGGAACACTGTTTCTTGTTTCTCCATTGTCATTTTTTATATTTTTAATCTGAGTTCTTTCCTGGTTTGGCATGTAACTTTGGCTGGCAAGTGCTTTATCAAGGATGTTGTTGAAAAAGACTCAAATGATATCGAACTAACTACCTCTTTTTCTGGAGTTCCTCTTCTTTCCCTTGTTGCACTTCTCCCCAAGTCAGTTAAAGTGGATGAGTAACTTCTAGGGGATTCACGGTCTATGGGAAAGGACAGGGCCACAGTGAGTATTCACCTGTTAAAAGCAGACTTGTTTAGTCATTTTCCCTGCCGGCAACGATTTTTCACCTAAAATTTGGGAGAGACGCCACAGGGGAAAACATGGGTATAAAACTCATAGGTAATCCTAAAGTGGTGATGTAAGACACAAAAAACAGCATTTCAAAAGGAAAAATATCTGAGGTTGCAGAAGTATTATAATCCTACATATAAATATAATTGTTGCATTGCTAATATAATTATACAGCAGCATCCTGCGTAAGCATCTCACAGTTGCAAGGATTTTTCATCTCAAAGACTTTTTAATATTTTCTATTTCTATTCTTTTTGCCTCCAATTTATAATTACTATTATAAAGCCTATAGAAGATGGGGAATAGCCACAATTTAGAGAAACGAACATTTTGTGGAACAACAATTTAAGAATGTAGTAATGAAAAAGAAAGAGAAAAACAAAGGAAGTATGAGGATGACAGAACTATGGTCATGTCCATTCTCCTCTCTCTCTATTTAACAATACTTATTGAGTCTTAAGATGTCTTCTTAAGACTTAATACTTTGTCTCTGGCCTTCCCTGGTGCTCAACTAGCTTATCAGAAAGTAAATATGTATTCCAAAAAACAAAGGGAAAAAATTTTTCTAAACAGACAATATCATATAAGTTACCAAATTGCTTATGAAATATTGAATTGTTTTTATTCCCCTTAATATAAAGTATAAATAATTAATTACTTCACAAAATTATGATTGCAAGGATCTTTTAGTGGCATCTTATACCACTAACGATATCACTAAAGTGGTATCTTATGCGCATTTATATGTGGAAATGTAACTAGAGGCTAAAAGTATTCCAATAGTCTATGTTTTAAAATTTTACCAGTATAACTGGGTCAAAATTTATATATTATTTTGCTTATCCCTTTAATAAATTTAATTATGTTGACTAACAAGAAGCATTAAAAATAAAATAAATCCATCTGTAAAGGAATGAAAAATGCCGATCCATAAAAAGAAAACACTGTTTTAAAAGTTTTAACTACTTTGATTATAAGGAAGAATTGTCTACTTACAGCAGGTTGGGTATCACTTAAATGAAAGATAAGGATAAATGTCTAACTCCCTGTGAGGTGTAAACTCCAAAGTCTTTAGGCTTAGCAAGATAACATGGCCATACATATTGCAGTAAAACCTATCCAGCTATTTTCATAAATGCCAGAAGATTATGTGCAGTATATTTTTTATTCTAAATTAATATATTTTTATGATCAAAAGTCTGTCATAATCATAAATTTTAAATTACTTTTACTAACCCATGGACTATAAACTATTTTTCACTTGGAAACTAGTAAAATTTCACAATTGGAAACTAAATATTCTATTAACATACAAAGCTGTCCTTTAAATGCATTCCAAAGTCCCCTCAAATCATGTTTCAATAATAATATATATTCTATGTACACATAAAATTGAGAGATGATTAAATTAGGATTTTGAAAAACTGAAAAAGGAAGCAAATTAAAAATTTAGATTCTGATGTGTCTCAATCAGTAAAAATTTCAAATTGTAGAAATTGATTTTTAAAATTCGAATTTGTCTTTTGAAGCATCTGTCATGCATAGTATAAATGGAGCAAAGATAAATACTAATAAAATAGTAAATATAAGCAATGATAATTAACAATTATTATTGTTAATGATATATATGATAATGAGCCATATATTACGTGTGAAAATTGAATCATGTCTCTTTTTTTATATAGAGATTATATTCTGTACAACAAATTCTTAAGTATTATAAGTTTGAATCTGTTATTGCTGCCTTCTCTCTGCGTGATCTTGGTCAAATTTATTGTCTGTCCTCTCTGGGTCTCAATTTCCTTAGTAGTAAAACAGTGCTTACAATGATTTCTATCATCTATGTTTATGCCAGTGTTAATTAGATAATATATGTAAAACACTTTTCAATGTGTGCTGCATATAAGACTTTCTGTTGATGATCCAAGTTTCAGCCTGGAATGTTCATTCCAACTTCTTAAAATTTACATAGTAAACAGATGCACCTTAAGAATTAATGAAAAGACTCATATGAAAATATCAAAACACCTTGTTCTTTTCAGTATGTAAGCCTAAAAATAAAAAGTCCTCTGCATCTGAATTGCTATTTGTCCTTGTGTTGCCACTTCAAGGTGATAATGCATCTGTGAAACTGAGTCAAGAGTCACTTTTAACCCAAATGGTCTAATTCAAATGTCAATATAGAACTGTGTTAGCAGAAACAGAAAATAAATAAATTACATAATGGAAAGGGAGAGAAAATGAATATATTGAGTGATGGAAATGAGACTTTTTATATACATACATATATATACACAGCTTAAAGATTCATTCACAAAAATTTTATCCCAATTGTGTCCTTGAAATGGAGAAAGTTATTAGACAATTCTTAGTCTCTTTTAATTATCCATCAATTACAATATTACACACTTCAGTTTTGCTTCCTCAGTGTTTTCATATGGTATTTTCCATATAGAATGTGAGCAAATTATTTATTGAATGAATGACTACAAAGTTAATATAAAAATCAAGGAAAAGGGTATGTGTTAAACTTTTGGCTTTGATTCATTTTACAACAACAACAAAAAGAACTAATGCAAAGTTGTCAATCTCTTAGGGATACTGATACTCAATTATGGTTTCTGTCTTGAAATCTTTTTAAAGTAAAATGTCTAATTTCGTATTTTAATGTGACTTAACCGTTGTTTCAACCATAACATTAAGTTACAAAAAGGTTTTCCCTTTCGATTTTAAATGAGTAAATTTTTGTGAATTGATGATCACTTTAAGCCACATATCAAGTCCAAATATCACAAGGGCAAATGAGAATCACTCAATAAGACATGTTTGCACAACAAGCATTTGCTTCATAACACACAATGATACCAAGTGGTCTCACAGCTCAGGAATGATGAGATGAAGGAATGGAAAGTGAAAGAGCTGGAGGGTGGGTATCTGAAGCACAGGAAGAAAGAAAGAAAAGTTCATCCACCTTGGAGATTCAGTGCACGCTCGTGGTCTTGGTGGTGGTAGTTGTTGTTATTGGTGTCCATGTCTTGGAAAGAGGCACTGTGGGGCATTCTCCCACAATCGTTCGAGTACAAGGGACAATGACTAGCACCATCTTGAGGCAGTGGGTGGAAAGGCTGGTGCATGGGGCTCCTTTTTAGAGCTTTAAGTGATGAATTCCTTTCAGGAATATCTGGCAGCAGTTCACTGATAAGACGGTGCAATATACTGTTGTCTGGCAAACTTCCCCTTCTCTTTTCTGCTTTAATTTGGTCGCAGATGTCTTTAAGGGCAGAGTCCAGAGCCTCAAATACAGACGTTTTACATTTTGCCTTTTCAGTCTGTTTTTTGGGAGTTGAATTTTTTTTCCTCCGGAAAGGCACAGGACTGACTAGAAATGCAAGTTTAGAAAGTCCGGGGTCCATTTCTTGTCTTCTGGGCTCTTCAGTATTTTCATGTTTAGCTCTCTCATGTTTTAACATTGTGGTAAATCGAGTATAAGAGGCTGGGCATCTGCCTTTGCAGGAGCTGATGAGGTGCCGGTGATGGTGGTGGTGATGGTGGTGGTGATGGTGGCTGGATCCATAAAAACTTTCAGAGGACGTGAAAGAAAAGTGATCAAAATCACTCTCACTGCAAAAGGACGATCCTTCCACGTGAATGTAATCACTGTGGTCAGACACCATTCCATCTTGGTCGCTATCAGAAAACTCCATATGCGTTCTCGGTTGCTCATCACTGGTGACTTCAATATGAATGGGCACCAGGGTTTTAGACTTGTAGCTTCGTTGTACCTGAGAAGGGTGTCTACTCTGATTTTCTTCCTCCAGCAGAGACTCAATGGAAAATCGCCTTTTGGGGCATAAACCATTGTGTTGTGGTTCTGCGATTACAGGCGATAACATTTCATCTCCTAAATTTGGCATGGATTTTGACTTTTGAATCAACTTTTCAAATTCAGAAATGCGGGTGGGTACCATGTCCCTGGGCACCTCCTCCGTGGAGGACTGGCTCCATCCGTGGAGCAGGACTTTGTGTTGCTGCTCCTTTTCATACTGCATTATTCTCGACTTGACGGAACAAATCACCTCTGGATTCATCAAATCTTTGCGGTTAATGCGGTGCATTTTCTTGTACATTTTTAGGAACCCTGGGGCGTCGTGGGCTGCCCTGTGCCGAAGCCTTGATCTGCCATTACCACGGCCCTCCTGCATGTATGTGGAAGCCCACGGTGTGGGGCAGCTTTCCTTGGAGTCCTCTTCGCATAACAGAGAGCCCATACTTTCTGACTTGGTTTTCGGGTCAGGGAAGCTATCACAGTCATCGTTTAAGAGGTCATCACAACTACGGGATTTGATTTTTGGGGAAACCATTTCTTCAGTGCTGCTCCAGACCTCTGCATTTTGCCGGGCCATTTGCCAGCTGTTTTTGAAAGTAATGGCCCTCTGTGAGTCATGCGGGACGTCCAAATGATGTCTGTAAGTATTACAGGAATCTAACTCATTGGAGGGGTTACTGTTGAGCCCTGAGCAACTGCAAAGGGGTGGACACATTTTGCTATCCCCACCTTTTAATCCAGAGCAGCGTGGTGGAAGGAGAGACATTTAGAGAAGTTAAAAGTTTCACAAAGAGGAGAGCATGTCAGTTAGCATCAGATAAAAGAGAAAGTAGCATGATTTAATCTAGACAGATTGTTACACGTGAAGCTTCAACTTTAGAGGAAAAAAGTCTAATTCTAAAGCAAGGTAATACTTTTGTAATGAATGTAGCTTTGCAGGTATTAGAGTTAACAAAACTATGTATAAAAAGGAATTAATGTAGCTAAAATACTTATTTTCTATTGAATACCTCATACATCTTTCTGCAAATATTAGGTATGCTAAAAACACAATTGTACCTTATAAGCTCATTGCTTATGACCTGGTAGAAATTTAAAAGTTTAACAATTGATGCCAAAAGTGATATAGATGTAATCAACTTAATAGGATCAGGATTTGAGTCTCATTTGATTTATAGTAATAAGAGGTAAAGAGTAATTGATAAATTTACATTTAATTAATACTCCCATAACTGTATCAAATAATTTTTCGTGGGCATTAGATAGAAAAAGCTATCAGACAAAGTATTTTCCAAAACCACAATATCAAGATGCTGTGAACTATTGCTGTTAATATTTTTCCAAGAAAAACATAACTAGTTCCTCTTTAAACAAACTAATTTACCTCTTTAATTGCTCTACCTTGAACGGCTTGTTAGGCAGGTTCTCATAAGGATAACTGGATATACTAGAAAACTTTCATCTAAGGTAAAAGCATCTTGCTTTTTTCCAGGGAAGGTCTTTTTAGAAAATCATTTGCAATTTGATAATAGAGAGCTAATCCTGACCTCAATTGGAATATGTATGGAAATATTTTCTTTTACTTTGCTGAGTCAACTAATAAATGAGAGGCCAAATACATCTAATGGGAGTTTTTTCCTTAGAAATAAATATAGAGGAGGAACCTATCTCAATTGACAGTTCCTCCCTTACAATCTTCCCCAAATTCTTCAAAAGTAGATAAGTACATTAAATAGATATGTAGTGTTTGGGAAAGGAAGTTGACTTAAGACTCCCCTAGGACAAAAACAAATATCTAAATCAATCAGAATCCTTTTAACTTTTCAGTGGTATCTGAGCAAAATGAATCAATGGCATTTCATGACCTATTTGTTACCTTACGGTATTTGTTTGCATAAATGAGTAGAATCTGATAAAGGTATCCTTGTTAATTTGAGGAAGGGTATCATGAAAGGGGTGCACTCTCTCTGAACCTTCCAGTTAGTATTCACCGTTTTACTAGGACGTGGAAGAGAGCTGTTGTCTTCTGTTTATCCAGAGTCCAATCATCAAACCAGCCTGTTTTTTTTGCATCAAACTAGCTACCTCTTAGCTGTTACTACCATGTGGCAACATTTTTAGTGCCTACATTTGATACATGTAGCTGAATCTATGCTCTTTCATGGAGATGTCTGTTAGAGCTCACTTTCTTCACACACTTCAGATTTCCTTCTCTGTTCTGTTTCAACCCCAGGAGACTGGAGGAGACTGTGGAGCCCCAAGTTTGGTATAGATCTAGGTACCTATGGGTGCTGGTTCAATCCTCAGTCTCCATTTTAGAAATATTCCTGTTACTGTGGTGGTAATGCACTCAACAGTATTTCAGACACTTTAAGGAATAACTTGCTTTCTTTCAACTAAAGTCACTGAATTTCCATAGAGGAGACAGACCATACAGAAAAAAGGGCTTGGTGATATCTAAATTTTGTAATTATGGCTTGAAACCAGGTCGTTCTTACTAGTGGACTGTTGTGAATTGAACACTTTGTTACATGCAGAACATGGATATTCTACTATATATATGAATATTGACCAAAATATAAAGCCAATAATTAAAGAAAGCACTTTCATAGGTTAGACAAATTTTATCTAGAATTAAATAATTAAAAAAAAATGTACGTTTTAGGCAACAGTGTTCTCTGTTGCTACTTATAACTCCTATAAATGTGATTAATTTTGCTCATTGTAGCAACATTAGAAATTAACAATCATAAATATAATCTTTTAATAGCCTGACAATAAATTATTTGATATTTTTAATTTATTCCAAAAAAACATAAATGATATATTTGGAGGAAAAAAACACTAAGAGATGATAGAGTCCTTTAAGCCACTCAAATGGTTCACCGACCTCATCTAGTCTGGGTAGGAAGAAAGCTTTTGCTCCAGAGCTATCTTTAAATGCTATTAATAACTATCTCTGGATGGTTATCACTGGACCAGCTCTCAAAGGGTACTTACTCTAGGTTAAAACTTAAACTAATAAATTGTTTACACTTCAATTTATTGTCTTTTACCTTTTGCTCTGGATGGGGAAGAAGGAGAAGAACTAACAAAAGACTTCGTCAGGGTGGCGCTTGATCCAGGGAGGTCTGCTCGGCCTGGGCTGGTCCTGCTTACACTTGGGTCCCCCAAACCCCTCGGCTGCCCCACAGCAGGCTCGCTCTTCCTTCTTTTCCTAAAGTCACTGGCCAGGCTTGCAGAACTGAAAGAAGGAATCAGCTTCAGTTTGGAGAAGTGAACATGTGAACCAGAAAGATGGGTGGAATATGCTGGTGACAGTGTTATAACTCGTATCCCCCATCCCACAAACTGCATTTTTAGGAATTTGTTCCTTGATATTAAACACTTTTTTTTTTATAATTGTCTCTTTAAAAAATTTATTTTTTTAGAGCAGTGTTAGGTGACTGAAAAAGTGATTAGAAAGTAGAGATTCCCATATAGTCCCTTGCGGAGTTTCCCCTATTATTGACGTCCTCTATTAGGGTGCACATTTGTTACAGTTGATGAATTATACTGATACATTATTATTAAATGTAATTAAAGTCCATGGTTTACATAGGGCTCATGTTTTCTGTTGAACATTCGATGAGTTTTGACATATGTGTAATGAGAGGTGTCCATCCTACTGCATCAGACACAACAGTGTCATGGCCATACAAATCGGCTGTGCTCTACCTCTTCATCTCTCCCTCCTGCTAAACACCTGGCAACCACTGACCTGTTTACTGTGTCTAGTTTTTCCTTTTTCAGAACGCCACATAGTTGGAACCAATGATAGGTAGCGTTTTCAGATAGGCCTTTTTCATTTAGTGATATGCTTTTAAGGTTTCTTCCTGTCTTTTTGTGGCTGGATAGCTCATTTCTTTTTATTGTCGACTAATATTTCATTACATGAATGTTTGTTTACCATTCACTTACTGAAGGGTATCTTGGTTGCTTCGGAGTTTTGGCAATTATGAATAAGGCTGCTATAAACATTCGTGTGCAAGTTTTTGTGTGGATATAAGTTTATAATCATCTTTTAAAGTAAAAATTCTCCATTTAGTATAACATGTTGTGACTGACAATTCAACATTATGATTTGTGTCATGTATCTTTTCTCTATAAATAGGAGTTCCAACAACATGAATACATTCAGAGAAGGGATGCCAAAATGGAGGAAAGGACTGGAACGAAAAGGAAGACATCTGGTGAGACAAATTTCTCTTACCTCAGGGTTTCCTGATAGCTCTCTCTAATAATCTGAGCTTTAAAAACCTTACACTGGAATGCCAAGATTTTTCTTTTTAAATACTGAATGACCACTAATTTGGTCAGCAAATAAACTACTAAAGGGTCCTTTCACCCAGTTATATTAAATGGTGTTGACAGTCTATAACAGCAGGAAATTTTTATCATGATCTGGGTCTGAGTATAGCGTCACTGAAGACGTTAGTGAACAAAGATATCTATCACACAGCATGCTGTCTGTCAAACCATTAGATAAAATTACATCCACAGCAGCAGCAACAGCACACCACCTCCTAGAAGCCAGCCGTGTGCTATTTGCTTTCCGACATTATGGTCTTTTATAACCCACAGCGTCATCACTGTTTTACACATGAGTAAATGGAACACACATGCTTTGCAAGTATAGAGGTGGAGCCAGACCTCAGAATTTGTCTGAATTCTTCTAAAGAGGATACCCCATCTTCTCCTAGACCTGTTCTGCTGTCATAGTCCTGTCACGTGAGGGTCTGTGTGTCTTTACAGAAATCCTCAGGTCAGATTATTACTTTAAAATTCAAACATTTTAGGTATATATATATAGATGGAAAAAGATGGAAAAGGAGGGGTTGGGGGAGCTCCTTTCTTAGTGATACTAATGTCTTGGATGGCACTTGGAACCCAATTTATAAAGGGCCTGATTTAAAAAGTCATCTACTTATTTTGATAGAAATTTACAGAAGGGTGAATTAATGTTACATAAATATTTGTGGATGATACAGTATGGCTGGGAATTTGTATTATTCAGTATTGCTATTGAACTGTGTCTGAATTTCTGTAATATTTTAAAGTAAGTGTGATATTCAAAGCCTACCAACAGAACTTAACTTGGCAGATTTTTAATGCAGTTAGGACTAGTGGTTAAAAGCTATTTTGGTTCAGTTCTACCGTGTCTCTGCTCCTTGCCAGCTGTGTAAACTTGGTAAATTACAGAGCCTAAATTTCCATTTACTCAGAGATAAAATGGAGATAATAGTACATAACTCATGGTGGTGTCTTAAGGATTGAATATGTTTAATACTTAGAATGCCTAGTATATAGTAAGCCCTCATTTATTTACAGTAACAGTATTTCTGATTGGTGTGGTCAGAGTATAACAAACAAATATTGTGGAACATAATTTAGAACATTTTTATAATTTTGTAATTTATAATTTATTATAAAATATTTATAATATTTTTTCAAATATATTATTATATATGTCATCTAACAATATTGAAAATAAAATGCTTATAACCCCCATTTAAAGAAAAAATGACTGGGTATAGTGAAGATAGCAAAAGGAAGAATTTCTCTGTCTGTAAAGGAATCCAGAATTACTTCACTTGATTCTTATAAATTTTTGAATATGATCATATAAAATAATACGGGAACAAAATAAAATAACTTCATGAAGTATGGTGCTTAAAATAAAAACATATGATATATAATCCTCATTAATCTTTCATTGAAAAAGAAACCACTGGTATTGAATATTCTGGTTGCATAATATAGTACAATTCTTACCTGCCAGGTCTTTCCAGGCTTCTATCTATAGAGGATTGATACAAGGAGGCCTGTTAAGATAGAATAATAGTACCATGAAAATTTTTACCACAGCAAAATTTCATTCGTCTGTGAACATAAAATCAAGTATTCTAAAAAGAATATTGCAAAAATTGAGATTAAAAGTACCATTTATTATGATCATAAAAAATGTCTCCCCAAAGAGAAATCATGCAACCTAATTTCTACTTTCTTCCTATCAACTTTCTCTTCTGATGTACTGCACTGTATTTCTCTGTTTTACTCCGGTTATCTACACCACAAACATTGCCTGGGCGAAAAAAGAAAAATCAACAACCACTCCTTCATGGAGAAAATTGACTGTAAATAGAAATTTCTTATATACAGGAATGGTTTGATGTTTTTAAAGAATTTGTAGTCATCAGTCAATCCTTATAAAACATAAACCTTCTTTATAAGTTTTTATCATGTTGCCAAGTGTTATCTTTAAACCTAAAATTTAAGCAGAACTTGAGACATCTTTCATCTGTCAACATACATGACATTTTAATAAAAACCACAGAATTTGTTTGGAATTAAACTGACTTACTGGTACTTAAATGAGGTACAGATTTATGTCTTTCAAATAGTTAAATTCGGGGTTACTTTAAAATAAATGATTTAATGAACTAACACAGAGCCTTTTTTTTAAGTCAACTTTTAACATTTTCATCAGAAAATCAACTCTTAGTTGTCCGTGGTTGTAGGAACAAAGAAAATTAGAAAATACAAACTGATAAATAATTCCAGATTTTTATAGTACACATCATTTTCATACTCTTATTCTGAACAGTGCAATGAAATAGATATTAAGCGATAATGTTACATAAGAGTTTTTCGCTTCCCATGACCATCTACTGGAATAGTTGCTAAAACACACAAATGCAAGAGAGGATCAGTATTGAACTCTAGAATGTTTGAGGTGACATTGCAAGATGAAAGTAGTTGTGGTATGATGTCTAGAATGTATTGGAAAATGTATGCTAATGTGATGATTGAGTACCCATCACAAATAAACTGGTCCGATGAAAAACTGAAATTCTAGTTTGAAAATGTTCTATATAAAAGTTTAAAAATGTCTGCCAGAAAGGCAAATTTGACGAATTTTATCTTAAGTTCCTATGACACAGAAACATTTTACCAGAGTGATAAAAACCTACTTAGTGGAAATTAAATCACACTTTAAGAACTATTTCTATAACTTAAGTTTCTATTTGTAAATTAACACCAATTAACTAATTAAAATATTAGAATACAATTTTGAGATTCTTTATGCAGATCAGTCTGACAAGCCCCTTTATGCATAACTCTAAAATTGCTTCTATTAACTAATATTTTCATTTAATTCCATCTTACTGAATGAGAATGGAATCTTGCCCAGTAACAAAAACATTCTCTGCAAGAAGATATTTCTTCCATTTTAGACAGAAAAGCATATTCTAATATTTTCAGTTTCTAAAATATGTTTAGGTTCTTAAGTGCTCAAGAAATATAAAATTAGAAAAAAAAAAGCTTGGCCCACTTATCTGATAAGTTTACATGATTATTTTAACTTGCTGAACTCTGAATTGGACACTGGAAAGGCGGAAAAATAAATACTACATAAGAAGGAAGGCAAGCAAGTAAATAAATAAAACCAGATAACTATATTCTGATTTAGAAATATTAATTCTACATGTTTGCAGAAAAGCAACACCGAAGAGCCTTAGAATGTTGCCATCTGTGTGGATCACTGCTTTGATGGGACACACAACCACAAACTACAGTTGGTTAACACAAAGTGTCAATTTCAGAGCACTCTTAGAACACCCCTAGCGTGATCAGAAATTTTGAATTGCCATCCTTGGATAAGCCTATTAAAATGTAACATAAATTAAAAATAGTGTGGGAAGTGAAGGTTCTACACTGACAAATTGTTTTCGACTCAGACTAAGAACTACAATAATTCTTCCAGTGTTGGTTTCCGCAGCCCAAAATAAACTGAAACTGATTTTGTGATTTTAGGTATACTCAAAGGAAAAGATTCAGTATTAAATTATAAAGAAACAGTAAAAAGTCTAGAAAGATAACTAAGAGAAAAGCTTTTATAATTGTATGAATGGAACTCATCCTGAAATGGAAATTGTCTCCAGAAAAGAGGTAACCTATCTTACCTATTATGATCTACCGAGTATTCATTACACACCAAACGAAGGTCATTTTAATAAAGTATAGATTCTGAATCATTCTTTCTGTTAAGTGAGCATATGATTAACTTTGCTTACAAGTCCTTAATTGTTCTTCATTAATACCAGTTTCTCAGTTGTATTTATGGATTAGAAAATACGTTGTTCTTGGCATAGAATAAGCACTTGATAAATATTAGGGTAAGGTAATGTCTAATCAATTACAATTTTTACCAGAAATATTTTACATAAGGTTATTAAAGACAGAGTCCAGTACCTTATCAGAATATTTTTACAAACAATGATGTGAAATTAAAAAATTAATATGCTATGAGAATCATACAACACCCCCTCTAAATCCCAGAGATAATGGAAAATCAGTTAAACCATCAACAAAGTGCTTTTTTATGTGATTTTTATTGCCACTACTATAACAATATAGAATGCATACAATTAAGTTTCTACTATTTTTAGCTTAAGAATTATTGTGTAATGTTAAATAGTGGAACTTATTTCACAGACATAAGTTGTTAATAAAGAATAGTATTAAGTAAATAATTTGTTTCTAAAAGATTTGAGCTCTAATTATGTCTCTTGGAAATGCTAAGAAATGTGGTATAAAGTAAATAACCCTGAAGTGAAGGTTAAGAGAGCAACATTTATTTTTAATTTGCCACCAACTTACCCTGTGATTTTGGACATTACTTCCTAAAGTTGTTGGGCTCTACTTTTCTCGGCTGAAAAACTATGGCATTGGACATGGTGATCTCTAAATTCTATTCCAGTTCTCAATGAACCAAGTACCTTAAAAAACATCCTAAAAATATTGACCAAAATATCTGAGAGAAATATCCGACCAAATTGAATTCCAAAGCAAAGTCTTGGGTTGTTTTAATGTTGAAATTATACCCTTTCTTCAGATGTGAAGGAAACATAAGAATTCTAAGAATATAATTGTTTGCTGTATTTGATTTTCTTCAGATTACATGCCTGTCTGTAAAAAAGAAACCTTTGGAAATGACTGAATTCAATAACCCAGAATATTCCTGATTAGTCAATTTTACTTTTAATTAATATATAAATATTTTGATCACTTCTCTGTTTAACATACACTCCGATGCATACCTCAGGGGAAATAATTTAGAATAGCAAGTTGAATCTCTAGAAAGTTGGGTATTGCCTCCTGAGACTATGCCTGCAATTTCAGTTTTCACCACCATGTGTCAATAGTACTTCCTGCAGCATAGTTATCCTACTTGTTTTATTTTCTGGTGGCACATATTTAACTGAGTTAAAACTTTTCAATGAAAATAAGATATTAAGTGTCTTTTTTTTTATTCCTTAGGACCACAGAGTAACTACTGTGCAAAAAGCAATTTACTCTGCTCCCATCCTAACTGTTTCTAAGAATTCCCACAGGGAGACTTTTATATAACTGATATTTAGCAAAACTGTCACTTTTGCTTATGTATCCTAATGAGTGCTAAAAATACTTTCCAAAACATTTTATTTTTCTTTGCAAAGAGTGGGATAACAAGCTTTTGATACTGGACTATTTCTGCCTTTTTCAAACTCTCTTTGACTAACTCATATAAAATTTTACATTGCCTGGTGTAAATTTTTTAACCCAGCAGATTGTCAAGAACATTCCTAAGCAGAGGTGGCAAATGCATTTCATCACATATGCCAGTGATAATCTAATATAGTAGCTGCTTGGATTACAGCATTGAGACAGATTAGTAATGTCTGTCAAAGGTGTAGAACTGGGAATTTGTGACATGTGTGCCAATTATTTGTTGGCCATATTCTTTATTTTATCTGACGCTAAAATCCACAAATTATATTTAGAATATAAAAAATTAAAATAAATTTTAGGAATACATTGGGCATAAACTTTCGATTATCTAAGAATTTAAAATGTCATTCTGCACCTCCAAGCATGATGATAAAATGGCTCAGAGAAGCCTTCTGGCAGCATTTTATTCTAATCAAAACAGGTGGTTAATATATGCACTAAGACTATTACTTTTGATTTTTTGATGATCACACTCCTGGATACCAGGACTGCACTAAAGAATTCAACTCAAAGATATAGAATGATTCTTCTTCTGTGTTTCAGAAAGAGCCAGTGCTTTAGGTATAATTAATGTCTAAGGAATGAAACTGAGTACAACACAATGATACAGAGGTAGATTTTTAAAAAATAGCTTAGCCACTATAATGACTTGTAAAACACAGATGTTCAGAATCAATGTAATAGCTCCTAAGAGAGAAATCTGAAAAAGAATAATTTGTTTTTACCTCATTGGAAACACCAGAAGAATGATCTTGAACATAGTCCAGAGCCTTTTTAGGAGGCTGGGTGTAGATGCACCACATAAGCAGAAGTGTAGAGATGGAATGGAGGAGAATCAATGGCAGCAAGGAATGAACATGTGGAAAAGGTGACAACAGTTAGAAATTGAGTGCTGACAGCATCAGATACACATAAAGAGTGACATGAATGGAGCAAAACGGGGGCAGCCTAAGAGGAAGAGTGCTATGTTGGTAAATATTCTCAAGCACTGGGCAAAATTACTAGTGATTTGATTAGTATATTTATACACTCATTTCATCAAATCAAATTAGCACTCCTAGTCTCTAGCCACAGAGGAACGCAAGGTATATTAAAGAAACATTAAAAGAGCAAGTGGATAGCATGCTGGTGAGTTTCCATGTGTGGTTGAAAATGATTATAGAAAAATGTTGGTAATTTAGGCTCAGAACAGAAATTGGTACAGTACCTATAAGCTGTCTAATCATCAACAACAATACATATAAAATAAAGTTAAATAATTTGTTTTCTCTGAAATAAAATACGTTTATTTGACTACTTGAATACAAATTAGAAAAAACTGAGAGAAAGCATTCCTCCTGTTAGGTATAGAAATTCTAGGAAAAATTCTTTGGTTTATATTTATTTACAGTCACTTTTGGTCCAATTCAATAAGATAATGAATCTAACCACGTCTCCTTTGTATTTTAATGGACAAAAGGGAGGGCTATAACTACCCAGGATACAATATGTGGTTTAGCATATGAGCATATAAATCAGTCTATGACATGGCAAAAAGAAAATTGTACTCTCTGATCTCTAATAAAATGCTGTGTGGTGTAGTCAGTATGTTCTTTAAGAGTTTAAAATTCAGAAACACCAGTAAGAGTATAAAAAATATGTAACTGACACTCCTCAAATGCACTGCTGTTAGTAGATAGAGTTCCCCAGTAAAACTCGAGTTCATAAAGGAAACTGTTATTTGAGGCCTGGGTTGACTCTTTATGCCAAACAGACTAAGGCATTCTCATAAGGTCCATCTTTGGTGGGGGTTTGGGGACTAGAGGTATTGTGGTTTTCAGTAGCAAAACTAGAAATCAAGGTCCACAGGGTTTCCTTATTTTTCCCTTTCCTTATATCCCTAAGAGTTAGCGAGATACTTTATTGTGGAAATATTCTGGCAATATGTTATAGTAGGGATTGCCCAGGGGTTTTGTTTGTTTGTTGGTTTAATAGGCCTGGGCTTAGCATCTGACTCTGCCACTTACTATTAATTAACCTCTCTGGTCTCTGATTTCTTCTTATTGGAGAGGCACTGTGTGAACTCACTGAGAAAATGAGTACAGAACCCAGCACTCTCCAGGTGCTTGGTGATTCTTCAGCAATTAGGAGCTATAATAATAATAACTATTATTATAAATGTTACAGTGCTCTTCTGATTGAAGTAGACCAAAATGAGTTGTAAACAAACAGAAATTTTCTATAAATCTGTAATAATGTCTGACTATTCTAGGACAGAAACTATCTCAACATTTTGAATTTGCTTAGATAGAGAGTAATCCTAATGCATAATTTGGTAGTAAAGAAAAACTATATATAGGAAGTGTCGAAGCACGTTTAAACATTTGGTACAGAAGTGACTGTGGGCTGAGCTGTACCAAAATTGTGTATAGAGTACACATTGAGCTTTGTTCTCTCAATGACACCTATCTCTTCTGATAATGATATGTTTTATAAATCAAACAACATTCTCCGAATTTTCTTATATTAATATTCTAGCCTCACTTACCGGGCGTCCAAATTCCAGTTCTGAAAAGAATTTATACCAGGGCTCATTTTCTAAATCTATGTCATCTGGATGTATGCGATCAGTCTGGAGCAGATGTGAAGGAAAAGGGAAGGAAAAGGCACACTGAGCTAAGTGAGGGAAACGCTGTGTAGTATGAAAAACAACACGCGCGCATTCACACGCAAACATGCATCCACTCTCATCCAACAAATCTCAGCCAGAGAGAACAAAGGAAGTAAAGTAACATGAGTAAAATTAGGATATAAAGGTGAGCTTTGATGGCAAAACTTAGGCCCCTGCCGTGTTTCCCCGAAAATAAGACCTAGTCAGACAATCAGTTCTAATGTGTCTTTTGGAGCAAAAATTAATATAAGACCCGGTCTTACATTATATTATATTATATAAGATCAGGTCTTATACTGATTTTTGCTCCAAAAGACACATTAGAACTGATTGTCTGGCTAGGCCTTATTTTCGGGAAAACACGGTAGTTACTTCCTCTGTCTACCATTTCTGCTTTTCATCTTAGCTTGATGCATAAACCATGAAAAACTGTCTGTGACCGTGAGAATGAGCACTGACAGCACAGAGTATTAAAACAGGCTCAACTTCTGTCACCAAGTAGCTCTTCTCGGTGAGTCACTCCATCGCCCATGCCCTCACTGGTCCAGCATGTAAGTCTGCAGTCTGCAGACAGTTTGCTCTGGTGCACCCATATGGAGAGCCCGGGGGAGCAGGAGGAGAAAGGTGGGAAGAGATACAAGGTGAGAGGAGGAGTGAAAGGTGCTAGGAGGCTATTAGGGTTCAACTGGCATGAAGAACCTGGGATCTAAGTGAGAAAGAAAAAGGGCAGCAAGGTGGGGGGGTTGGTGAGTAGCCAGCCTCTGCTTGTTTCTTAGCCTCTGAAGGACAAAGGCTACACCTGACCTTCCCAACAGGCATCGGATAAGTGAAAGAAGGAAGGAGCTCACCCAGATGGGAGAGAGAGCCGGGGTGCTTGGGCTTGGTGTGGGGATGCCACTCCTGGGTGGAGGGGAGGGGGTACCAGTGACTTCTCCATATGGTGAAATAGAAATAGGCTTCCGGCCAGGTTCCCTTGGAACAGGTGTCAGAGTTGTTGGGAGAGGGGGCTGTAAGAAAAAGGGGTAAAGGAAAAACTGATTCATTAGATAGAGGTTCTTGAGGGAACCCAGGACACCAGCTAGCAGTGCTTTGTGCCCTGCCTTAGGCAAGGCAGGAGGAAACATTTCGGAAAAGTTAAATATCCCTTGGGGACCCAGATAATTTAGGGATGGTCTGGACCACTGAAAAGATGTGAGGAGAAGGCGCCACTCAGAAAGTGAAGAAAGATCACATCTCATAAGATGCCCCAAATGTCACCTTCTACCTGTCTACCTTGAGCTAGAGAAATAGATTTGGGTGGGGTTAGCTTTTTTGAGGTATTGTGAGTGGCTAAGGGTTGAAGAGAGGGTGAGGGAGAAAATCCCACCCTATTTTGGTTGACACTCTAATTTAGAGGAAAAGCCAATTTTTATAATTCACTTGTTCCCCTCCAGTGGTTTCTGAATATTGTAGTTAAGATAGGACAACTAGGAGTGTTATTATAAACAATTTGAGAAAATACATACCATTACTTTAGTAATAGAAAAAACAAACACGGAGCATTCACTTTGCCCAGCGATATCCTGAGTGCTTTCAAATAATACATGCCCAACCAGATTGATTCGGGCTGTTGATTTTCTATTAAAAATGAATGCTTAAAGTACGACATATGGGTTATTACTTTCCAGTAAGTATTATATGACCCTAATTAAACATGGTGCAATTAAACATTGGACAGTAGTATTTCAGTCAGGAACAAAAGCCCTCCATTTTCCTAAAAGCCTTTCCCCCTGGCCAGGAGAGGACATAAGCTTTTGTACTATTGGGTACCTCGAGATAGTTCATATTCAGACAAAAGCCATTATTTGGACATTAGCTTGTCCAAGTGTTTAAATGACTTTTTACATTTCCAATAACTTTGTTAATAAACATACAGCCTGTATTTAATAATCAATTATATCCAAAGTAGTTTTAGAGGTGCTTTTTATTTCAATATTTTATAATATGACATAATAATGATAGAAAAGTTGAGACGTCATAACAAAATAGTGAAAGAATCTAAGTTATCCGACACATGTGGTGATCATGATAAACTGTGTAGTAACCCTGGAAAATGTTTATGATGGGACAATAAATGATAAAAGCAGAATATGACTGCATGCTTGTGTAATAGTTCCAATGGTATCACAAATACTGTGTCGGGACGAGCTCAGTAAGAAAACATTTACAAAAGACCATGATGGTATTCTGGTATTGAGATAATTTTTTCTTTTCTTTCTTTTAAAGTGTTATTTTGCTTTACACTGTTCGAGTGTTATGGAGAACATACTATAATTAATATGGGAAAGTTGCAGGAATCTTGAGCTATTTTCTCTCATTTATGCCAATATTATATTTGGTTTACATTTCAGAAGTAACAGAAAGAAAATATTCAGGTAATTTTACCATTTTGTTTTTAGTTTAAAAACTTGATTCAATTTACATTTGATTCAAGAGTGCAAAAATGCTAATTGAGATTATGGTATTACTAAACTCTTGTTTTTCTCCAATTATCACTTAAATGATATCTGTAGCATGTAACAATCATGGAATAGTTCAGCTGGCACTGATTTTTAGGGTACTTGATATTAGAATTTTTCAGTTAAATTTTGTTCTGCCTATAGAGACCTATCACTTCTTCCACAGGAAAACGAATCTTTGGCTTTTAAAAATCTTATTGTTTTTAATGTTATGTACTTAAAAATATTATTAATTATTGATTTTATGATCTTTGCTTTCAAACACGTTATTTTGTTTTGTTAAAGGGAGACAGAAATTTGTTTAAGAAACATTTTGAACAGCAGAGGGCAGCAAATTTACTAAGCAAATAAGTACCAGGTCGATGCAAAAGTAATTGCGGTTTTTGCAATTATTTTGAACGTTTTAAAGTGCAATTACTTTTGCACCAACCTAATATATTTGCCAGTGGTTACAACTTCACTTTGACTTTCACCTCAAGAAAACAAGTAACAGATATAGTAAATCCTGATTTATAGAAATATATTTCTATTACAGAATATGGAAAAGGGAGCAGAATATCTATCATCCTGCACCATACCTTAGCAATTTTCCATGCATTATGATTTTGTACGTTAAAATAGAATAAAAGTTCAATTTATAGTCACAATGGGCAGCTATCTAGAATCCATGCCCGTTGAAAATAGCAGAGAAAACACCAAAACAATGACAATGGGTAATTATCTACAACATTGGAACATAATGAAAGGTACACGCTTGTGCAGAGACTTTATGGTAAAGGAACTGTTAAGTGGCAGAACTAGAATTTCCTCTTTGCTATGGCTGACCTGTCAAATCCCTTTAGTCATGCAACAAATAAGTGTATTATACAGCAACCTAGATCCACTGCTAAGGTACACAGAGGCCTTACAACAATCAGTGATGACACATACAGATGGTCAGCTAACAGACATAAACACGGGTAACTTGATAGTTCCTTTGAGTTGTATGACACAAATGTTAACACTCAGGAACCCATTTAGGAAGTATGATTATGCTTTCCTCTATTTGTTCCCAAAAGACAGCAAAAGAGCAGAGATGCTGTTGCACATCTTTTAATCTTTTTTAGTCTCCTCATTTTGAAAAACTCAGCAAACCTGTGCTGAAAACTAGTGCGTCTTCAGTGTAGGAGAAAGTGCTTAAGAAAATCTAAAACTACAAATCACACGAGTTTTCTTTAAACGTAACCAATGGGTAACAATTTTTAAAGTTTTTATGTTTTCTACAGTTTTAGGACATCTAGTTGCTTTTCAGGTTATAAAAAGTCTACTGTTCTCCGTGTTCTCATCACAGGCATATAATTTCTGTATGTTGTTCCAAACAAAAAGAAGTGTCAATATGATCTGATTCTTTAAAAATGTTTGCTCATTAACTGGTAAGCTTCAACGGCATTGGCTCCCATGTTTTATATTTGTTGAGGTTCCACAATAAATGCTATGCACATTATTAGTTGGGGGTAATTCTTTATGGTTCAAACCGTCATATGAAACTCTCAAAATTTTTATAGCCTAAACTTTGAGTGACAGTCTTCATTAATAAAGAAGCTTAAGTTCACTGAGCGTTTAAATTGAATTTCAATTCTGCCCTGTGTTTTCAATGATTGTTTCTTTCTGCTTTTATCATTATGTGCTGCATTAGTTATAATAGAGAAAGGTACCATCTTCATTTCATTTTCTATTGATTCAAGTATAGAGAGGTCCTAAATAAATATTTTATTTAAATTTATTTTCTTTTAATGTGGCTTACCTACAAACATATTCAATCCATATGGGATATAAAGTTTCAAGAACTTGTATGATTGTTTCATGGAATAAATTGTGGTTCAAGTCAGTTAAAGAGAAATTCGTGGTGATCGCAAATTACTTTTCTAGATCAAACACTAAGCCAATTTAATCAAAATTTGCAAACTTATAGTCAAATGAATATCTATGCACTTTTAAAAATTGCATTCACTTTTACTTTCATGTTAAAGAACATAAACACATATTCCACTGATTTGTAAGGAGAAAGTAGATGCTTTTGGACAGAGTCTGGGGAAGGATTTTTATTCAGTTAGTGAACCACAGTTACTAATAGCAGTGTGTCGAATCCCTCGTGTGTACTTTGATGGAGACCCACTGTACTTTTTGGCACTAGAAATGTATAGACTTTGTAGATTAGCAACAGAACAGGAATTCAGTCTTACCGATTCTACCCACTCACTTCAAGGGTCAAACCTATATTCATTCATTCGCTTATTCATTCAATGAGTATTCACTGAACACCTACCATGTGCCAGGCATTGTGCTAGGTGCTGGGGATACAACTGGTGCACTAGACATGGTCCCTGCCTTCAAGGAGCTTAAAGTCTAGTGAGGGACACAAGTAAACAGGCCATTACAATTCAGTGTGGTGAGGGGGAAATGCAGCGTGCTGCGGGAGAGCGGACAGCAGGGGGAGCTCTACTCTTGTTGAGGAATCCGAGATGGTGCCGAGGGAAGTGAGATGAGGCTTTTCCAGGTGAAGGGAGAGGTGGTGAACAGAGCTTTCCTGGCGGAGGGAACAGCCCGTGCAAAGCTCTAATAAGGAAGGAATGGAAAGCTCTCTGTACAACTGGAACATAGTGAGTGAGGCAGGAAAGGTTGGCAGGAGCCAAAGCACAAGGTTTTTCGTAAAGTATATGAAGGAATTTTAATTTTGCTCTAAGGATGCTTGAGAGCCAGAAGTAAATTTTGAGCAAGAGATTTTATAAAGATTTCATAAAGACTGGAGAATTAGGACAGTGATCAGATAGGTGGCTGTCATTGTAATACAGGCCATGGACAACTGTGGAGCAGAGGAGAGGAGAGGCAGTGGCAGTTCTCCTGGGGGGAGGACTTTGAGATCAGTGGGGAGGAGGGGAATCCAAGATGGCATTTGGGAAAACTGGTCAGAGGATGGAGTCATCTAAGAATTGAAAAGAGCGACAGAAAACGACCTAGGTATTGTGTATAATTTACAAAACTGAAACATGGAGAGAGCAAAGGAATGCTCACAAACCATCTTGGAGTAAAATGATGCGAGAGTGCATTTAGACCACCCTGAAGTCCTTAGGTGTTGCCCATTTGCTCCTACATCACTCTCATTTAGCAAACCTGCCATTTGTCCTCTATAGCTTGTGTTTTCAAGACACTCCAGAATCTTATGTAAACTGTGTCAATGTACAGCCAGTCTCTGCAACATGACTGTGCACTTAACCCTGAATTCATTCCGATTGCCTCTCCAAAAAAAAAACCAAAACAAAACAGAAAAAACCCACCAGAGGGCAAACACCACCACCACCAACAAAAAGGTAATTGCCTAGTCCTATAATAAAAAGCCAACTGCCTAGTTCTATAATAAAAAGCCTGGCCAAAATGATACAGAGGACTAGCTCAAATCATTTTGTATAAGACTGGCCCTCAGCAAAATTGTTTAGAAGGGATAAAAGTGTTTGGTTCTTGCCATTTCTTCATACGATACCCATTCTCATTTCCTTCTGAGTATGTAGGTTCCCCCACTGCTCTTTTCCTGTACTCATCCATACCCGAATCTCCAGCAATACCCATACTCCAGATTTTTCTATTCTTAGAACTAGTTAAGCATACTGGTCTTACTCATCTGTCTTAACTACTCAGGGCCCAGGTTCCTGGTTAATTAAATCAAGTACACTAATTTATTACAAATTAGCAAATAAATAATTTATACTGCAAAATAAATAATCAAATAAACTAAGGTGAAAACGACTACTAGCTACATGTGCTTCCTACTCAGCTAATCCTGGTGATGCCGCCGCATAGTGGGATTAAGTGCACTTGGCGTGAGTCTCCTCGTCTCCAGGCTTAGCTCCAACACCCACCAGCTATGTGACCCTGGGCAAAGTTACTGAATGTGTGCATCAGTCTCTTCATCTGCAAAATGGGAATTCCATATATCTACTTCATAGGGTTCTTGGGATCATTCCATGAGATGAGGCATAAATTACTAGTTACAGGGCCTGGCACATAGTAAATGCTCAATAAAGATTTACAACTACTGTTATTGCTATTATTATTATTATTATTATTATTATTATTGCTGTTTTTAAACTAGGAGCCTTCAAAACTTTAACCCGAAGACATGAATAATGTGGGAATTTCAGTCACAATGACAGGGCCCGTGAACGAGCTCTTGAGAGGGCAAAAGGAATCTTCAGGTGTGCCACCACTTCAACAATATAGGCGGTGGTCTGCGTCACACAAATGCAGCTCTAGCTCTGCACATCCATTAAATGATGGACTCGAAGTTCCTCGAGGTAGAAACTGTGTCTCGTTCACTATTGTGCCCCTAGCACCTAGTACAATGTCTGGCACATAGTGGGTGCACAGTACATTTTGCTGAGTGAGTAAATAATAGAAATATTCTGATAGGAAAGCTTCTAAAAATCAATCCTGTTTCCTGGCACCACAGCTACCAAAGCATTCCAATACAATTCCCACAGTCATCATCCTAAGAGCATCATACATTGTTAGAATGATCATTGAAGTTTTTATTTACATTTAAATCTGAGACTCATTATTTTGCAAAACTATTTTGCTATTTTCAATTTTATGCAATAGTGATGTCATGGTTCACTCAATTTTCATCCTAGAAATTACAGAGTATCATGATATTCGATCATAGAACCTGGTAAAAGGGTTATACGTTTGCAATGGAACCTGCAAATCAGTGATGTTCCTTTTTTCTTTCAGTTTTTCCGTTAAAGTTCTGTTACTCTAAAAGATATGAGTTATTTGAAGGAAGGTAAAGAAGGCTTAGATAAATACCATGTATGAATTATGTGATTATAAGGTTTCTGAACATGTTTCTCAAGAACATAACCATAAATATAGGGTTTCCAAAACTAAATCAAGGACAATCATACTGGGTGTGGTGAGGCAAGGGTTTCCAATCAAATTCCAGGTCTGACCTTGCATTATATATGATAATGTGGTTTCTTGGATACTTAAAGAATTTAACAAAGAAAACTCTTTCCTGTTCACTGACACCTAAAATTATTTTAAGACATGTCCGAGAGTAAATTGCAAATGACCTCAGTTGTTTCTCTAGAAGCAGATTTGTATAAAGATGCAGAGGAATTATAGTTTTAAAGAGATCCTGAGGGCACTGATCAAGGAGGGAAAGCAAAGGACTCAGAAAGCAGGACTGGGGACATAAAAACAAGGAAGGCCAAGGAAGAACCCCTTTGTTAAACT
Organism: Rhinolophus sinicus; assembly: GCF_036562045.2. NCBI lineage: Eukaryota > Metazoa > Chordata > Mammalia > Chiroptera > Rhinolophidae > Rhinolophus > Rhinolophus sinicus. The sequence continues at coordinate 75,841,121 of NC_133754.1, read as the reverse complement.
GCACTTTGGGGAAGCAAATGGTTATTTTCCAGTTTATATATCTTTTTGTTTTCATATAATTAAAGTAAATAATTGGAAAAAATACTACAAAGTTAAACATAATCTTGATCCATTAGATTGACAGTCAGGAAGCTTGAGGCTTGGTAACCTGAGAGAGATTTAATAAGAATCAATTAAAACAGCTTGTTATTTTTCAAAAAAGCATTTGGAAAATTTCCCCTTTAAACCAAAGAAATATTAAGAAACCTGTATACAAGGCAACGAATGGAACTGCCTGGGTCCAGTTGTAATGAATGATTTTTCTCACTAGCAATGAAGATTAGCAATTAAGTGTTACATTTATGAGAGTTTTTTTTTTTTTTAAATTAAACAGCACTATGATTAGGCACAGCTATATCATGTAAGTCCTAGATTTGGTCAGTAGGGATAATATATAAAGGGTGCCAAAAAAAAGTATACACATTTTAAGGAAGGAAAAAACTGTATTAAAATTGTAATACTCAATAGACACCGATAACAAAAGATGAATACAAGTCAGGTGTATACATTTTTTTGGCACCCCAGTATTAAAGAGTGCATCTTCAATTCTGAGACGAGATGCACAAATCATGATACAAAATACACATGATTTCTAAATAATGCCAAATTATTACCTTTGGGACAAAAATTGCTAAATGATATGAAATTCAGCTTCATTTGGGAACCCAGGAAGCCTAGAAAACTGGCATCCTGTTTTAATGACAAGTGCTTACTGGTCTTTCATGCTGCAGAATCGAAGACTTCCCAGGTTCATATTCAAAAATACTCCTGGGCTCAGAACGAAATTTTCTTGTGTCCACTTTTCGGTCTGGAGGATCCCAGTCATGCCTAGAAATAATAAACAAATTGCACATGAAAATACTTCTCTATGCTTAAAACAGTTGTAGATAACCACTCACTGTTTTCAAAGTTAATTTTGGTATAGATTTTTTTGAAAAGTCTTTCAGGATATAAAGTTAATCTGCTCAAAATGCCACATTTATATTTTGTTTTACATAAATGATTTAAAGAAAGCCATTTCTTTTATATTCTGTTTTCCTCTATTTTTTATTTAGTTTTTATTTTTATACAATGATTACCCTCCTGCAGGCTCAAAAACTCACACAAGGGGTTTGCACATATACGGCCAGTGATCTGCTAGTAAACCCTTGGGTCATACACAATGGCGGCTGTGTATGTTTGTGTTTCGAATAAGTGGTGGTTATGCTCCATTAAGTTATATGAGTTTATCCCACCACGCTGTGACCAGGCATCCTTGATTTAAAGTGACAGGAGTAACGCACATGCCATGTTTGTTCTTGTTTATCTTGTAAATGGCATCACAGTTTGTGAAAAGTACAAAAGTATCACTTGGGTTATCATCCATAGGAGCAAGCTGTGGGGATGAGAGAGCCTCCTTTAGTGTTAACCTTGATAAACCAGAGTCAGGTATCTGTTCCGTCACATAGGAGACCTTGGAATCAGCTTTTTCCTCTGAACTACTATCCTTCGAGAGGCAGTCAAAGACGGGCTTGGAAAATAAAGCTTTTTAGGTAGCTGGGGCTAAAGAAGGCTTCCCAGGGGAAGATACCTTTTGAGGACAAAGGATTTTCTGACTATAGATGGGGGCAATTCTCACCCATGGAATGGGATGGAATTCCAACTTCATGGCATGTTGAAATATAAGTGCTCTAAGAGACAGGAGAATTAGAGGCAAGTGCTGGCTTTCTAGTAAATTGATGAGTAATATTTAGCATGGGTGTTTTGAGCATGACATAAGACAATGTATATGGAAGCCATCTAGAAATGTTTAAGACATTAGCATATTTCTTGATGAGATTTACTTTTACTAAACACCTAGGGTAAATAACACATTTAAATCTGAGAAAGTTTTGGTTCTGTTTTTTTATGGCAGAGATACCAGATACTAGACAATTAATCCTCAAATTTAAATGATTTAAAGAAAGCCACTTCTAAACATATAATTCATCATGAAATTGGTATAAAATGAGACTCTCCTCACACATGCTGTGTCTCTTTTCATAGTATCTTATACCCTATGTAATCGTCAGTTACTCTTAATGGCACAATGAGGTGTTGAATATAATATTTTTGAGATAGGTATGATAGATGGATGCTTAATAACCAGTATTAATACTGAGTAATTCTTATGTCCTTATTTATTAATTGCCAATGTAGCATGCGCTACAACTTTAGTCAGAGCTAAGTTTGAATCCTGGCTTGGACATACTAACTGTATGAGCTGAGCAAGTTACTTTAATTTTCTAAATCACAGTTTCTTTCCCTCTAAAATGGCTTTTAAATAAAACATATCTCATTGGGCTATTCTCAGAATTAAATGATACAATACAGGAAAAGTGCTTTGACTAATGCTTGGCTTATAGCAAACTCTCAGTAGAGGTGACATAAATAGGATTATTAGTCATAATACTAATTTTTAAATGGTACAATAAAAGTGTGTTTATACGTTTTTATTTTTATGAGAATAGTTTCTATAAAAATATTTCAGTGGGAAAATGGAAATTAGTGTCATATCAAAAAGCTGGTGGAAATGAGTCACAGTTAGACACTTATTAACTAATGTCTTATTTATGATTTATGAATAACCTTCCTGCTGTCAAAAGGATTTTTGTGTATCAGAGGAAATTTTAAATTATTCATAGACCTAACATTTCAAATCTGAGGAAACTGAAAAGTAACTGCATAGTCTCTGACCGGCTATGCCAAAGGGAGTACATGTCAATTATTTCTATTTTCTTGTCTTTTTATATGCATTTATTGATCAAAAAGTAGAGACTGTTCCCAGGTTACGTCAGGTCTAACTTAGGTTACTGTAATATTATGAACCCAGCTTGTGAAAGGGTTTACTACAATCTCAGTAGAGGTCAGTGTGGTACATGTATTGACTAAGATTGCACATATAAGACTAATATGACTATTCATCTACTATCTCGATAAGGGAAGCACCAGTTCTTCTATTGAATGCCAAGTGGCCTTATTTTTTATACTAAGCTAAATATAGGCCATTGGGTGGTGGGGGCATGCCTTACTTTTCTGTTGAAGACCGATCTCTTGGTCGAAGTGGTGGGACTGGAGGAGGAACATGTGGGGGAGGGGCAGGGGAGGAGGCGTCCTTGAAGACATCGGTGCCATTGTCCGAGTGGCTTTTGGAGAGGGGTCTGTAGGTCTGGGTCTTTGCAGCAGGATGTGACTGAGTGCTGTAGGGTGAGTTGTACAAGCCTATTGTGAAACACAACAGAACAAAACAGGAGCAAATAAGATTTTTAAAGTGCATTAAATTATCTGTACTCCATAAAATAGACAATGATTTTTACCAAAATTATAATTGATAAGCATAATCATAATGCATGCATTGGCCAGTATGATTTTTTTCAACTTATTAATATTAATTTATTAGTCTTTATTAATATATTAATTTGTTATTTCTGTATTATATACACAAGCATTGATTATAAATCTTGTCAATCTTCGTCAATTATTTTGGAATTATTCAGACTGGTACTAGGAATAACTTACAGGTACTTGGAAAATTTTCTCCTGCGTAAGATAAACTAATGACATAGTTAAGATTTCAGAGGAAGATTAAAAATCCGTATTAGAACTGTTTCTAAATATCTTCTATTACTTTAAAAGCTCAAATTTACATATAATAATTGACATGTTAATTGCAATCAGACAAAATATTGAGCAAGTTATATATGTGCTGTGCAAGGCTCATGGAAACAGAAACTCTTAGTAAGCTTATAGTGCATCTTGGAGATGAGACACAAATAGAAGTATGATTGAAAATAATTGGTAACATGATAAAGGCCAAAAGCAGAAAATATGTATTAGTAATTAAAGGATTTTTAGAAATGGTGGATTGACCAAAGAAGATATTATGTGAACCCTGAAGGATTGGTTTGGGTGGATGGGGGGAAGCAGGTAGCAGAGATGGCATTAAAAAAAAGAGCGAGGCAGAAAGAACAAGACAGAATAGTGGAATGTGGGGTTAGTAGAAAGGAAAGAGACTAGTTGTAGTCACTTTGTGTACTGATTAAATGTAAAACTCTCTCTGAAGAGCTCTGCAAGGCTATGTGTACCTACTGTTCAATTTACTAATTACTAATGGATACAAAACTTGAATATTAAAAATAATTACAAAATTTCTGAATTTCCTGCAACCGCAGGCTTTTGAGTGAAGTCTGTTTTCACTCATTGGCTTCTCCTGAAGTTCCATGCAAACCGCCATGACAAATAGAGACTGTTTTGCCTCCATTCTATAGTCAGACTTCAGCTTTAGAGCTTCTTAAAAAGATAACAGGCCCCAAATGGAGTTGCTTATAAGCTCCTCATCACCAAACCAAGACTTACTTAATTATTAGGCCTCTTCCAGAAATTGAACCTTAAACCAGTCAATCAGGAATCACTAGTTAGGTCACCTGCCTGATAGACACCAAGCCATCCCCTAAAGGAAAGTGACCTCGCCATAACCAATCTGCTTTTTCACCTAGTGTAACTTCCGCTTTTTTGCCTAGTGTGACTAACTTCCTTGTTTTTGCTCCCTTTTGCCTATAAAGTCTTTCATTGTGTACAGGCCTGTGTACTGGCCTGCCGGTGTCAGGGAGGGGAGAACCTCATGCAGTTCTGAGGTCAGGCTGGCAAGGGGACCTCAACCAAGGATGCAGCTGCTTAAGGAGTAGGGGGTGGGGAGTGAGATTGATCCTCAGAGCCTGCTCTAAAGAAAAGAAAATCAAACACCGTGCAATAGTCCAGAACCTGAGGCCGGGCAGGGACATGAGGCCTTGTGTGGGATGCCCTGATGTGACATCTAGGAGAAAGCAATGATGAGAAAGATTTTTTAGGGGTTTCCTCACTCCATCCAGCCTGCAGCCACTTCACAAGATATGAACGCACTCAAATACAAGTAGAAATGCCTGGAATTGAAGTCAGTCCATTAGGACCACTGGCAACTCTGAGTCAGAAAAGTGGCCCGGCAAAGTGGGATTTTAAAAACTTCTTCAATGAATGGTTGCATTTTATAGCAAAAGCATGGATAAGGTCACAAAATACTTTTCTTGACTTGTTTTTGTGAAGTGTATCTGAAAGATCTTACGCAATGGTAATCACTCTCTCCACTGATAAAAGGAGATCTTTATCTTATTTTGTACCCCTGTTACAGTATGTTCTTTCAGGCTGGCCTTCACACTTTGGTTCAAACATTCCTGAAGCTGAGAATAAACTAACAGTGGGAATGAATGAGATAAAACAGTATTAGTTCTCATTTCCATGAGAAAAGATCAATCCTTTTGTTATGCATGCTCTGAGAAAAGAAAAAAAAAAAAAGCATCCTCCAGATTGTATAAACTGAAGACATGCGCTCAAACAGAGTGGTAAAAAAAGTGATTGTGAAGTTCTTTCAAGCAATGCAGGGCATAAAATATTCATTGCGAGCAAAGGAAACCCATCCTACCTGCATTATATGTATAAGGAGTATTATACATGTCTGTGTCATCATCTAGAAAACGAAACATAAATATTATGGCAATACACATTTGGTCACCATATCATAATAAGACAGCAGAACTTCAGAGAAACAACAGAAATTTGTTAGAAAACCAATGTATTTTGCCTAGTTCATAATACCAATTTTTTTTTTCAAATATTGTTTTTTTGCTGGGCCTCTGCAGTTTGAACTCTTATCTGTAACATATTTGCTCTGCTGCCCTCCTCGAGACATACAAAGTCAGTCCTTGACCTCATTTCCTCAGGCAGCCTTCTCTTCTGGATCATGAATTTCCTTCTGTAAGTGCTTTAAGTATCTCTTGTCAAGTCAATGAGACCAACCAATGCTCCCTCTCTGGATTAGGAGGAGACATATGTAGACAGAGGAATAATGAATCTGTCTAAGCAGACAACGCGCCACACTGGTTTAGACTGTGGATCAGGAAGGACGAAGGGAAGAGACCAGAGCACCTGGCACCCCTTCAAGGTCACCTTATAAGAGGCTTTGTGGCAGATCTGTGTGGGGCAGGAGAACAGGTATCTGTGATTTGAAGGCTGATGTAAGGAAGGATGTTGAAATGAGTGAGGGCCATGACGTTTGCTAGGGTCTTGACATTTTGCATGAACCAGAACTACATTTTGCATGAACCAGAAAGGAGAGTATACATATACATCCTTCAACCCACAAGGACCTGATCAGAACACAGAACAACATACATACCCGGCTTGTGCACCATGTGAATTTGCTTAAACATTGTCTTGTACCAGTCCTTCGGTCTGTCAACTGTCTGTAAAAGAAAATGTCCAGTAGTTACAAAACTGCTTCCAAATAAACATTGTTCCTCAATGTTTTTCTTTCTACATTTTATCTTTTTTAATAGCAAATTTTTGTTCTGTGATACAAAAAAAGCTATTTCATGATGACAGTACCAGTAATTTATCCAGTTATGCATGCAGTTTGTAAATATATTACCCCTGTGGCATTTAGGCTGAATTGAAACATTATATGTTATGGTTTTATTATTCCCAAATCATAGCTGTGCCCAGCACTGGACAGTTAATATTTGCACAAACATACTTATACAAAATTGACTGAATAAAAGTTATAGTGTTGTAATAGTTTGCCTCACTCCTTTTGGTGATAATTATCATTATCTTTAAAACGTTTTAGTGAGTGTTCTGTTCAAGACATTAATTTTAGAATTAACTAGGGAATATTTTTGACTAAAATTGTATTCTGATCAATTTAGAGAAACAGTAATTTGATATTTTCTAGTCTAAGTTACTAAAATACTAAACACAATCCAGAGTCTGAGAGCAAATCTAAAAATGTAGATATCATTTCAAAAATTTTTAACATGATAATAAAATGTACGCAACATTTGCCTTTTAAATTGTAAATTCCTTGAGAATAGAAGCTCCTCCGTGTGCAGCCCAGGCTTTTGACATGATAGAAACAGAGGGCTGTTGTGGAAATGTGACATTAATGTCAGATCAACCTATATTCAAGTCTTGGTTCCTTTAATTACTGTTTTCTAGCAATATGAATTGCAGCAAGTTAGGTAACTTTGTAGAGCTCCAGCTTTCCCCTCTGGAAAATGAAACAATTATACCCATATCATAGGACTGTTAAGGGAATTGAATGAGGCGATGTATACAAAAAAACCCCTAGGTATATAAAAAATTCTCAAGAAATAATAACTGTAGGAAATAGCAAATATTTATAGAATTAAATAATGAATGAATCCAGGTTATTGGATGGAACTCTACAATATTGTATACCTGTGAAAGGAGACGTATACCTTTATAATCATAATTAAAGATTTTGCTTGGTAACATCTTTATCTTGCCATTTCCAGAGCTACTAGGGCAAGAAGCGCAACCATTCTGTGTAGAGTAACTGAATATACCAGATTTTCTGAGACAATTCTTTTGATATAAAATATTGTGTTAGGATTGCTACAAAAATATTCTTGTACTTGTTAGAGTGAAGTTTGGGTTCGATTTTATATCCTGATGTTTATCTCAGAAATATGGTCATTGCATTTTTCATGTGGAAATGGAATGTTTTGTGCTATATCTTTATTTATTTTAGTCTCTACGAAAATATGAGTCTGGTAATCACCACAAATATAGATTAACCTTAAGGGCTACTGACGTTGTTGGGAACCACCTCTTCGTTTATTCATGGCTCTTTCTACCATGGAGAAATTGAGGGGATTGTTGACTGATCTTATATTCAAATGGTGGGAGCTGCTGGGAGAGGGTGCAGTGGAGAAGCAGGATTCTAGCTATTATTTGCTGGCTTAAACAAAATAGCTGAACAAGTATCTTCAAGGGACATTTATTTTCATGAGAGATCAATTTTTCTTCATTAAGCTTTATTTCCTTTACAGTATTCAGCATCAGAAAATAAGGCATAACCTTGTGCAAAACTGTTTTCCAACCAAACCTGGACACAACCAATGGCAACAAGGATGGCTAATAAGTAAGTTATATCACTGTATATGGGAATGTATCTTGACAAACAGCATTTTTTTTCTTCCCTTGCTAGAGGGCACATATCAGGCAGGATCACAGTTCTGCCATCTGCTAGCTTTATATGGTGAGCACAGGGATGCCAGAAATGCCCAGTCAGTTGGCAATGGGGAATAGGAGACTGGTAAAAGGGAATACTAAAACCCTGTCTGTGTCCCTTTCTAAAAGAAGTCCTCTAAGCATTTAAAATTCCTTTTATAAATGCCATCATGGAAGTTGTTATGGCTAATACTAAAATTAAGTCAATATAAGTCTACCCAAATTTGAGGACATTTACTTCTGTGTGTTCTCCGAACTTGTTTTACCCGGACAGTAACTACTAGTAATTCATTATGCAGTTGTTTTCTACAACCTCTGCTGAATATACCTGAATTTTTGCATTCTGACAGTTTACAGAACGTCAGAGCTCAACACTGATTTAACATGCAAAGATTTCCAGAAAAAGAAAAGGCCTTATTTTCTACACATCAGTATATAGTTATTCTATTCTTTTTTTTTTTTTTTTTTTTTGCTCCTTGGCAGTTTTGAAATGCTCAAATGGCATTGTATTTGAACTAGGAGAAAAGAGTCTTGTATTTTACTTAACTAGCTGCCTGTAATTAGACGATCTCACGGGATCTGAACCCTAGCGGTTTTTGTTGTTGTAGCTAATAAGACTGGCAGTAAAAGGCTAATACAGATGTCCCAGGTCACATGAGAGAAGGCAGTCTGGGGAACTGCTTCCTTTCGTTCAAATAAGTCAAAGGTCCATTTGTTGACTCTTGGTTTTCTAGAGTTACTGGGTTACTTTACAAAATTGTTTCCTCAGTATATGCTGGTTGTCTAAAATGAGACTACAACATGATACATTGAGACAGCACTGCTTTTGGTGTATACACTCAGCAGAGAGTCCATGTGAAGCAATTTGAGTCTGATAATCATTACTTTCTATGCGGATGAGAAAGAAAAACAACCTTGGAGATTCTTGGCCTGCAGTAGCTCAGAGATGGCCTGACTCGACATTTATAAACACAGCTATACTTGGGATGAGCTTGGCAAGGCTGGGAAATAGGAAATGTGAATAAGAGTCTTCTCAGACCTATACCTTCTTTGTAGAGTTTTAAAAGCCTAAATAGGAGCACAACTGTATATAAAAATTATGGTTCCTTATAAGGAACTGCTGGGTTGCTTATATTTCATTTTCTATTTTGCAGAAAGGAAACTAGTGTTTAGTATATGTGTTTGCTTATGCATATCTAAATATGCTTTTGATTTGGCAGTAGATAAACAATATAAACATCTTAATATTACTTGATTTTGACTATTTACATCTCAGTTTTTTTCTATTTAAAAACTAATGAGCAAGGCCTTGCTATTTAAGAGAATTATGTTTTATGGATTATAAAAAGGTCCAGCTTTGCATGTTCATTTTTATATATCATTTGTTGACTTAAAAACACACTTAAAAACATACCAGAGGTCTCAGATAAATTCTTTTTAGACAGAATCTATAACTACATAGAATTAAGGATCTCCTAATTTGTGTACATACCATGCTTCAAAGGTCAATGAAGCAAAACCCATGACACTATACCTGTCTGACACTGTATTCTACATTATTTTAAAAAATTCAAATTGAACCATTTGAGTCAGAAATCTTAAAAGGGAAACAAATGACAAAACACTGTCACCAGAAACATGTACTCAACATAAGATTAAGAATGTTAGTCATGACCCCTGAACTTTTTCTATCACTTAAATATGACAATCATCAGTTCCAACATAGATTTTTCAGGCCTTTGTAATTAGTCACATTCAACGTTCTCAGAATCTAACGAGTATAAAACCCAGAGCAATAGCTATACAAAATTACTTTGTAGCTTCCATTTCTAATACTGACATTTGGAATAATCAATTGTTAATTCTTTTCTCTGTATATAGAACACCAAATCCCCATATAATAAATGCAAATTCAAAGAGAGAAGAAACCCCCCACACGTTGTCTTTAGTTCTCGTTGGGTGTTTCCGATCGTGCCACTGCTTTTTGCTGATCTCTTTCTCATTCCTTTCCTCTATCCACTACTGTCGTTGGTCCCCCAGGTTTGCATTCCAGGATGGTAGCTCTTGGCAACATCCCAGCCAGGTATGTGGATGTTGCGGGCAAGTGTTCGCAGCCTGAGCTCCATTCTCGCACCCCCCCCACACACACACTCACTTTCACCTGCAAACGTGCTGCTGCTGCTCTCATCTTGGTTCCCAAGTCCTCCTTCTTGCGGCTAGCACAAACCTTCTCTTCAAGTGGACTGGGTCAGCAAGCAGCTGCCTGCCCAAGCTCTCAATAGCCGCCTCTGCTACTGCTGAGCTTTGCCAGAAGGGGCTGCCCTGACACACTGAGCAATGTTTTGGCAGAGTTTAAAGACTAAAAAAAAACAATCCAAACACTCTCACTTATCATCTGGAGAGCTCTCAGCAGGCACAGCTGAAGAGGGACCCTAAAATGTGTATTTTTCTTCAGTTTTTGCTTCTCATGACATTAACTCTCTTCACTCCAATCATCTCACCTCCCAACTCCCAAGTCACAGCTCCGCATCTCCTGGTGTTAACACACATCCATTTCAAGAAACAAATCACTGGTTCATTTGCAATGCACGTGGGAATTCAATGCAGCCACAGAACGCACATTTTCTCCTTCCTTCTCTTTCCTGTCTAGTGCCCTAACACTCTTTGGTTAAAGGTAAAACAAAACATACTTTTATCACTTAACAAAATCACAGTTTTCATGATTTCTAATTAAAATGGAAAAATAGATGCTGTGATTGTCTCCAAGTGACCGTGCTCCACTGTCACACAGCATAATATTCACGAGAACTCAGATGGCACCGAGGGCAATGCTCATTATGTAAGACCACAGGAATGCACAAAGCCACGGGCAAACCATTCTTTGGAGAGTGTGTGCACCGCCCCGGAGCTGTGATGTGCACACTGGCATCTCCTACCGTTCTAATGGCTGTGGGGATTCCGGATTCGTCCACAGGCCCGATCCCTGGGTAATGTGGGGCTTTGATGACTGTCACTCTCTTCTCTTCCTCTGAGGATCTGTACAGCGGTATAGAGCCATCCAGGGATTGTGCGTGCTGGGGATAAGCCTCTGTGGAATCTGTGGAGAAAATGTGGTGAAACAGAATGTATTGGATGTACAAGGAATTATAAATTAGTGGTGTCTCTTGTATGTTTACGCCAACTGTGACATAGTGTGTATTTCCATTGCCACCTCTTTTAACTCATTTACCTTACATTTGAGCCACTCGTTGTCAACATGGAGATGTATATTGAATAAACTTTTAACAAGAAGACCCTCAGCATTTTATGAAAGAGGGTGAGGGAAGAATAACATTTGTTGGAAGACCCTGTGACTGTGGGACAGCCACTATAAGAAGGCACTTTATATGCATTATCTCATTTCATCCCTCTAGTAATCTTGGGGGGAGGGGGATCCATTTTATAGGTGAGGGGGCAGAAACGGAGACAAGTTTAGTAATTTTCAGGTCATAGTTTACATTAATATTATTATTAATATTATTAATATGATTTTTGTGAAACTGCTGGCTACTGTTATTTAAAGTACTGAAATGTACTCTTGGGATGGAAGTTATGACTGTTGAGTCTACGATAGCAATTTTATAAAAATAAAGTGAAAACAAAAATTGCATTAAGAAATCTTCACATCCAAACATATGCCTGGATGTGAAGGCTTAGGGGTAAATAAGTGATTTAAAATTATTAGTGTTAATTTTTATTTAAGTAGCCATGATGGCCATATCTTTACTTTTACTTTGAAGTACCAAAACCCATGACTTTTTGCCCCTTGAGTACAAAAATTGCCCTAAGCACATAAATTAGATAAGTTTTATCATACTCCTCCTATCTTCATGCCATCTTTATTAACTTTTAGTTTAATTTCTTAAGAAACAGAGAGGACTTAGTGTGGTTCTTTTTCTCATGTGGTTTGTACTATATATTCCATTTACTCTTCACAGATATTTATGAAAATCAACAGTATTACTATCCATATGGTATAATTGATAATACAATTTTCTGGGGTTTTTTTTAAAATACATTTCAAATTTTTGGTGACTAAAAATGATCTTTGCCATGGTTTGTCAGACCTGTCACTCAGAAAGTTCTCTTTTTATGTGGATATGGAAAAGTGTGAATATTTCAGGGTGGCAGTGATTGATTATATGTATATATATATGAGATATATGTATGTATCTCAAAAGATATGACTGTTTTTGTAGCAAATTTATATAAAACTTCATAATCAAGATTTAAAAAATTTAACTCATTCTGAAGAGATAAGACACCTGAAAGCTAAAATCTATTTTAACATTTATAACTGCTATTACTATTACTATGACTATTTCCAATTTGGTTTGCAACAGAAAAGCATTTTCAATTCATTTCTGATGAAAAATGAGTAAGGCTAGGAATAAAACTGTTTTATGTGCCCTTGTATGTAAAAGTAATTAATATCCTTCCCAAGCAACTCCAAAGTCAGACACAATGTAATATTTGACTCTGATTTTCCACTTAATCACAAAGAGGGCAACCATGATGCTAGTACTTATATCAAACAACAATGTTTTTAAGCACCTAATATGTACAAAGTCCCAACCTAAGCAAATAGTATTAACTCTGTCTTCATCTATGGATCATAAGAGAGTCTATGAACTTATAGCTTACATAAATTAGTCCTTTATTATGCTCTTATATGGTCCACTAACTCTCACGTTTGTAGTCTTTCGTCTTCAACTACATATGAAGTTCCTCTAAGGCAGGACAGATTTGTATATTCTGCTCAGGACCTATCTTAGCACTGGCCAACTAGAATTTGTTCAATGTGTAGATAGGGAATTTCTTTCCATGTAGTATAGTTTACATGTAAAAATCTACTCATTGATATGTTCTGATATAAAAGCCTATCTACATTCAAGTAGTTATATATTTTGTTTGTTGGTGTGGGAGAGACAAAATTGAAAGGCAAGGGGAACAAAGAGTCAAATAATAATTGATAATCATTTGGGAAAATATTACTGCTAGAATAATTTGTCGAGTTTTACTACAGATGTATGATGATGCATAGCTCTGTAAAAAAAATCTAGATATAATAGGCTCCCAATATAATACCACACCATGGACTGATTTTTTTAAGGGCAATATTTTGGCACAAGTACATTCTACTTTCTTCTACTCTGAAAGGACATCATTGTAAGATTCACAGATGATCCCAGAAGCAGCATTAGAGAAGGCACAAGTATATTTAGTCTTTACTCTAATGAGTCCCAAGGCTACATGTAAGTGTTATAGTTATGGAGGTTTTGTTGACACGGAAGTTGAGTTCCACAAGGCACGTGCCGAATGTCACTGGGTAAACTAATAACATCATGTTCTTTCAGTGCACTCTGTTGGGGAAAAGGGAGTACTGCCTGCTGGCAAAGAGGAAATGGGAGTTAAAGCCCATTGTTCCAGTTTCTTTCTCTCTGTTGTTGATTGGTGGTGGCCAGATGGGTCCTCTCCTACTTTTGTGAGAGGTGTGCTGTGGTCACGTGGTCCTCTGCCTTCCTCTCTGCTTCCTGCTGCGCTGCAAGCCTTCCAATTATTCAACATCATGAAACTTTTTGCAGCTTGAATTCAGATTGGTTTGATTTAGTCTGTTTATTTTTTAATGTTTTGGGTTTGTTTTTTTAACGTTTTTTAGAAACTAAGAAATATTTATTGCATTATTTTCTAAGTATATTTTGCCACGTAATGTTGTTTCTATCATTATATAGCACAGTTTCTTTTCCAGGAAGCTTCAAAGAGTACATGAGCCCCATGAAATTATGTGCTTAACATTTTTTATGAACGTTCAAATGTTCTTTTTGTTTCTGGAAGAGAGCTATATCTTTCATCTAATTCTTAATTCCCAAAGGATTAAAAATTATGTCTCCATGAAATTCTGGAAGGAACTCACATCCCTGGCTGATGGTCTTCTGGCTTCACTATGAATAGTAGTTTACTACTTTATGAGGCAGTGGTTTAGTATTTACTACTTCATGAGGTAGACTGTTCCCTTGTGAGACAGGTTTAACTGTTAAGCAATTCTTCTTTATGTATACCAAAAGAATTTTCTATAACAAAAGCTCTTTCACAAAAGACGGGCTACCCAGAACATGGATAGTATTTGCCATCCATGGAAATGCACTGTGACTGTTCTGGTGATGTGAACTCTCCTCTCCCTAACTGCCCATTTCTTTCTTGCTACACCACCACACTTAATATCTAACAGCCTTCATCATCTTGGAATAGAAGCAGTCATCGTCTTGGAATAGTGGGGTGCCTACTTTCTCCAATGTTGAATCCATGCAGTTCCTAATTCCTCCTCTAAGATAGAATAATTAAAAAGTGAAGTGTAAAATGTTTCATCCTCCTTTTTGAAAAATGACTTTGATGCTTTAAGTTTTCCTCATGTGGTTTGTACTTACTATATTGAAATTGTCATGAAAACCATGACGATTAAATGACTTACCAAGTGACCGGCCATGCTGCATGATAATGCTTGAATTGAGGGAGCCTGGCAGAGAGTAGGCTGAAGGGGAAAACGGCCTTTGATAGTAACTCATTGGACTCACAGCACCTCCAGAGTTTCCATTCACGGTTATCTGGCTCTGAGAAAAGTGTAAAGACATCTCGTTAAAGCACATTATCTGCTGTAAACATGATTCCTTTATATGACCATTGAAGACTTCCATTCAAATGACAGTAATCATCTGTCAAGTTTTTATTTACTTTGAAAATTGATGTCTAGAGGGACAGGTTACATATTTTCTGTGTCTTTTCTATCTTCCTTTATTTCTGAAAATCACTCTCTTAGATGTCAGAGGGCACAGGAGGTAATTAAGAAGAATGGAAGCAGCTGACTAGTGGGCATGCCACTCTGCCAACAGAGATACCAAAAGGTGTCAGTGGGAGTCAGTAGAACATTACTGTGAAGGGCAAATTTGTTCTCACAGTCTTGAGTTAAGTAGTCAGAACTCTATCACACTGCTCTGTATGTGGGATTCAAAATGAATGTTCTTTGCCTTGAGGAAAGGAATTGGTTCTCAGACATAGTCAGGGATATCCTCTGGTGAATAAATGTTTCCAGGGCAAGGTGATTGATATAAGGAACATAGCTGTTTGGATTTATAGATCATAAAGCAATCTATTCTAGAAGAATCAAAAAGACACATTAAACCACAGGATTCTCCCTCCTCCAATTTTACTTAGCACTTTATGGCCCTCTGTTTGGTTTCTTAATAATTTATTGTTTCGATTGCTTTATATATGAGTACTTTATATCCCCAATGGTCTTTCAAGCTTCTTGTTGGAGATAGTTATATATATGCTTTTTTATATACGTATTTTTATAGCATGTGGCTTGGTGCTAATAACACAGTACATATTCAATAGACACATATTCTAATTGAATTAACCAGCTTAGTTCACAGAGGTGGAGATCACCACTATGAATCATGCCTATCTATCCACAACACAGCACTGAGCACTGTGGAGATTACATAAAGCATGCGAATGAAACAAAACATTAGTAAACATTTAGTTAAAATGGCCTTACAGCTGAATGCACAGAAACACACATGTGCACACAGACCATGAACCAGGATTTGTGAACTTTTTCTACTTATTTTCAAACAAAATAAACTTCTATTATACAGTCTGGAAATAAACATACATGCACACTTAATTGCATATTTCCATGATTTTTCACTTTAAAACAGGTATGTTGTCCAATGACCTAGCATAAACCTAATTTCATTACTTCATAACCATACCACATCTGTCCTAAAGTCAATAAACATTTCATTACGATGGTTGTGTTTATTGATTAAGTACTTCTCTAAGCTGTTACAGAAATCACTCTCATATCGAAGCACCCATATTTTCAGGCTCTTCTACCTGAAGAACAGTGGACATTCAATTAAGTGTGAGGCACTGGCTTATCAAATGCTTCAGAGCCCTTATTTACCTTTGATGAGTTATTTGAGACTATTTTTGCCTCCTTGCCCAAATCAAGGCTGGTTGATCTTCATAAATATAATTTTAATACTATTGTTATAATGTATTACAATTATTGTTAAAAACAGGAGGTTCTTCTTATTAAAAACAAGCATGTTACTATATTCCTAAACTTTAGAAAGTTGCCCCAAATCCTATTTTGTCTATGACAGTGCTTATTTAAAACTTCATTATAAAATCAATTTTTTAGAAAAAAATTCCCATTTTTGTCTAAAAAGATAAGTCTTTCAAATTGAAGTCCATATCTATACTTTATATGCAGCTGAAAATCTGTGCCATAAAATTATGCAGCACGTTAGCCATTCATAAGTCATTTATTAGCAACTGCTTGTTATATAGACATATTTAAATGATATAATATATATGGGAAATATATGTTTCTCTAAATGGAAGATAAATTAATTGATATATAAAACAATAAGTGTTTTATATATGCATAAATTTATACATTCATAAATTTCTGTACTGGAATGGCTCAAGAAAAGTAATTCCAAAAAACCATAGGGCTTAATTTCTGCAGTGTAGATAATTTACATCACACACTCCTATAAGACAGACGGGCTCAAAAGATGTAGGTGTTAGTGAAGGGGGAGCAGGAAGAGTTAGCGTCATGCTGTCAGTAATTGTGTATGTGAGAAGCAAGGATATATAAACTATTCACACAGGACACATTCATATGAATCTCTGAGGTAAACTGTTATCTACCAGGACCTAAATTTTCAAAAAATTTTACTCTCTCTATGATCTAATCATCTGAATATTATGTGTATACTTATCTAAATTTCTGAGAATACTTCTTATTAAGGCAAATCACTGTATAACTCATTAACTAAAGCAACACAGTATAAACATAAGTGACTCTGAAATGAAGAGAATATAACTGACTTTTTCAGCCCAAAGTAGGCTTATGAGGATGACTATAATGAATTTCCCTGATAGACTGTATAAAATCGGTTTACTAATAATCAGCACCTATGCGAATAAAAATGCTCAGCAGCAAAATGAGATGTCTGACAAGAAATCAGTCCTTTTGGTCTTGGTAGATCTGTTTAAAAAATGATGGCATCAAAGGAAGGAAGGATAATTATATGCAGGGCAGCCCGGGTGGATAAGATGGTGCCATCGGTCACGGCAGACACGGCAGACCTCTGACCCAAGGTTGGGGAAGTTGTTTCAGAATGGTCAGTGGTGTCAGAGTCAGCTATCTGCAGCTCATCTGGGATGGCTGGGGAGGAGCCAGAAGAGCCTAGTGAGACAGCCGGTGGTGTTGCCCTGGACAAGGTGGCCAGGAGCAAGAAGGCGGGGTTTGTATAAACTGTGAAAGGGTCAGAGGTCTGTGCCGGTGTGAAGGCCCAAAGTCAGCAGGTGGGGGCAGGTAAGCAATGCTGGGCTGGAGCCTCCGTCTGGTGAAAAAGTGTTTTGGTTAAAAGGTACCACACAAGGAGGACATGAAGAAGAGGCTGCTGGTGTGGTTTGTCTGTGTGTCTGAAGCTTTTACCTCCAGCACACCGGCAGTTAAATTCTGGTTCCAAGCTGAGTTTGAGGAAAAAATAATAGGTGACATAAATTATCTGATTAATAAAACAGCTCTCTCTTTTTTTAAATATGGCAGAGAAGGCAAAGCATCAGTTTTAATTGCAAGCACTCTAAGGAAATACATTGAATTAGGTGCCAACTATACAGTACAGAAAAAGCATGAAAACATGAAGAAAAGGGATGTAATACATGGTCTTTTGTGTGTGTTTTTTGGAGATAAGACCAGTTTTCATATAGCACTGCACTATAATTTTGGATGGGCGCTTGAGAGTGTTGGCATAATGGGATTTTTTTTCCTTAGAAGTTTTAGTTTTCATCCTCGTGATAGTGAAATGCTGTCAGATTGTCTGTTAGTCAGCAGAATTAGTTTTCCCTTCACTAGAAAAATCTTTGTAGCATACCTACTGTCCCCTCCCTGAAAATGTCTTAGTTTTTTTTTTTTTTCTGACTTACAGATGTAATAAAGACTGATCAAACTAAAAACAACTAAATGGAAAGGGAATTTTGTTTCCTTTGCACCTATTGATTCTCTTTCTAGATTTCACTATAAGACACTAAAATAACCGAACTTTAAAATATCCTAGTGGTGCAAATGGTAACACCCATGTGTGAAAATGAAGTGAAAAAGAAAACCAGCCATGGATGATAGTTAGAACATACCCTAATTGGTTAGAACTACTGTTGGTTTTATTCTTAGGTAAAGGAGAAGGAAACCAAAGGAGAAAGAAAAGGTTTAATACTTCCAAGGCTATACAACCCAAGAGGCTAATCGTGGTGGAGGGGTTGTCTATAAAAGGGAAAGAGTGGACGGCCCCATTAAAGGTTTTGTAGCTATCCATTCTAAATTAAGTATGTCTGTTCACACGTCAAAATAAGCATCAACTTCATCCTGAGTGAATGAAACTCTGGAGCAAATTTTTCTCTTACTCCCCCACATCTCCAGAATAGAGGTTTTTGTAATGTTTGGTGTGGTGTGAGGTGTAAGATAGATAGCCAAAGGTATTATAGGATATTAATACAAGGATGGGGGTGAATTAAAGATAACTGTATAAACTTAGAAACCTTGCCTGGTAAAGATTTAAGTGGTACCATTTGTTGTTCTTGGCCAGCCATCATTTTCATAGCAGTTGATATCAAGCAGGCTATTGATCTCATAAAGTCATACTTAATTTTTTCCTCAGACTTTTAATTGAATGCTTTAAAAAAATTCACCATGTAAAAAAGGTCTTTCATGGTCATAGGTACCTTAAAAATCTGTTGAAAACTGTTGCTCTTCCTCTTAGGAGAAATGCACAACAGATTCATGTACGTACACATAAAATTTTGCATAAACTTTCGGGGTTCATAGATACTCTAAAGCACATCCTTCATCTAACAGATTAAGAAACTCTAACCTTGGATAAAAAGATTTCCTTTTCTATTTTAATGAGTATTTTTTTGTTATTTAAACATACACATTATAAATGTGATACTTTTTTACTGTCCGTGGTTTTAAAGTCTCTAGAATTAACTGACAGAAATCTTAGTTATCCAGAACTTAAAATGTTTTAGTGGTAAATTTTTATAACAATTGCAGATTTTGTTGGAAGTAAACTGACGGAAGTATGAAACTATAATAACTATAATACAACTTAGTATGTTAGAGTTTTGCTACAAATCTGGATGGAATTTAGTATAGAGTTGTCTTGGGTTGAGTAGTGTCGATGGAATTTCTCAAAATTATGTTGTTTCACTAAAGAGGTTTCCATATTAACATGAATCTCTTTGGTTTTGCTTTTGCTAAGTGAAAATTCTGTCAAATAATAAAAATTATGTAGAAGGATTTCAGTTATCTGCTCAAATGAGTTTTTTTTTTTCCTTTAAAATTAAAAGTAAAAAATCTAATGACTGTAATCCTCATGGGATTGGGTTGTTCATATCCTTTGGACTTGGAACATGTCAAAAGCTAAAGCATATTTCTTTAAACCACCATTGTTATGGGTAATATGATCAGTTTGTACAGCTTTGGATCTAGGAATGATCTTTATTGATTCATTTGTCTACCTATTTCACTTTTTAAAATTTCTCTCACCACCTCTTGATATGCTCACAATTTTGAGTCTTTTTATAAGTGCGTGTGCTTGTATGTGTATAACAGATGAAATGCCTCTAGTTGAGTCATACCACATTTAAGTTTTCATAGATAAAACTCTAAAGTTCAACAATTTATTGGTCATGCATACAAAAGCTTTGAACTATTTTGGGATGTAAATTGTATCCCGAAGTAAAAGTTTACATATATATAAAGTATATATATATATCTATATATAGTATATATATATATATATATATATATATATATATATATAGTGTATATATATATATATATAGAGAGAGAGAGAGAGAGAGAGAGAGAACTAAAAGAACCCTAGACATTTATTGATGAATTTAGTAGGGTTTTAAATAGGAAGATGGTTTCTTTCTCCTTTCCCTTCCTGATTGGGTACTAACAAAGCATTAGATTAAACAAGAAACCCAAAGCAAAGGAGTTAAGGTCTCTGCAGGACACCTGTGAGAAGAGATTGGAAAGTGTAATGTACCACCCGGCAGTCTGAAGACTGAGAGGCCGCAGCAACTGCAGATTTTTGTCTCTCTTGCTGAAGAGGTATCTTTGTAGTCTCTGGCGAAAGTTCAGGTAGCTGTTTGTGGCTTTCAGGATCGTGTCCTGACAGGGGAGCTATCTGAATGGAAAGAGATGCTGTGTGTATCTCAGGCACTGGGTTAGGGGGCGGTGAGTGGGGCCTTTTGACAAATGATGGTACATCAGCAGATTTGGGAAACTGTGGAGTATTAAAGGGCATGTTACTTCCTAGATCCTGGTTATGGATTAGTTTCAATGTAGAAATTCTCTGAGTTTGAGAATCTTGCATGTAGTCCTCTTGTAGAAATGGGCTACTCAGGTCAGCATTTGGTTCGGGACCTGTGCTGGAAGCTGCTGGTAGCAGATTAGTAATCTTTTGTGTGTATGACACAGTTGTGTTAGATTCTTCAGAATATACAATTGTCTGGCTGGCATCATCTTCATTAGAATTCATAGTTCCCTGAAGAGGTTTTTTATTAGTAAAGTACTTGATACAGGAGGGAATGTGTGTGTTAGTTACTAATTGGTCTAAAATGTCACCCTTTGTGTGATTGGTAATCAGGGAGCTACAAAAGCTCTCTTTTCTGGGTAGAAGGGATGCCTGGATTGCCAAGCATCCGGAGAAATAATGTTGAAGGAAAAACAGAGAGAAAGTCAAAAATTAGTCATTAAAGAAACCAGTGTTAACTCTACCCTTAAAGAAAGTAAAGCAATGTCATACCTTCTTACTATGCATTTTGTTGGCTAGACTGAATTATCATTTTTATTCCATTTAGGTTGTGTTTTACTTTATTATCAATAGCTGCCTCTAGGGGAAAATAGATTTTATAGAGAATACATTATAAAGTTCATCTCCTTCTACATTCTGGGAAATTGTGTTAAAAGTGAACATATGATCCCTTGCATATTTTTAGACCTTGAGGTATATAGAGAGGGTGCCAAAAAATGTATATGCATATTAAGATAACATCTCTTAAAATGTGTATACATTTTTTTTTTTTGGTGGTGTATTTAGTCACGTTGTGTCAATAACACATTTCATGCTTGCGGCACAATTTTGCTAATATCTTCAACACAGAGTTCCTTTACTTAATATAGTAGGCAGCAGCATAACTCATATTTATTAAGTATATAAAGGATTGCTAACCTCATAACTTTGAAGTCTAAATCATCAGCTGACAGCTTTTTAAGAACCAGAAAATATCCTAAACATTATGTTAGAAACTGACCTGCTTTTATCAGCTGAATCAGAAAAAAAAGAACCTGTTTAGAACTTAAGACTTGTCTTCTATATTGTACTCATAAACACAAGTCTGACAAGCAATACAAACACAAAAGCAAAAATATATTAAAAATAAAACATGTATCAAAATGTACACATTACTAGAAAAGAGGCTCTAAAGCAGTGGTCTAAAACTTTGCTTTAAAATACCACAGTAGACAGTGTGTTCAGGCTTACCTGAGTTGGTGATTTTTTTTCTTGTAGGCTTGGTCGAACGCTTCTAAAACCTTTTGCTGCAAGAGAGGAATATGTAGCATCTCCATTCAGTGTGTCTTGATTTCGATCATAGTAAGACCTCCAAGCTTTTATTAAGGGAACACAAATTGGATACAAAAATATCTACATTCACTTTTAACATTTTTTAAAATAAAATTTATTTCAAACATTGAAGTTTTCTTTTTAGAAATTTAGTTTAATATACATAACTGTATATGCAATTCAAGTTTATTATGAGGTTAATGATGTGGCTATGGATGTGTTTAAAAAAATTCATAACAAATGTAATGGTTATTCAGAATAGCTTTTTTACCTGAGTCTGGTGAGTGAGAATCACGTCCTGAAAGAAAAAGAAAGGTGGAAATTAATACAAGAATAAAGGAAATGAATAACCCAGTAAAGATCATTTGCCAAAGAACCACCAGCACTTTTTTGGCAACATTATTTCAGTTCTAAAACTCTGGGTACTTCAAATATACCAATGGGAAATTTGTACATTTATTTTCACTTCAATTAGAATGTTAGTCATAGTATCACTATAATATATAATTAACACATATATCAAACCTTAATTTTTCCCCTCAATAATATTGCAACCATATAGTTTCATCTTATTGCCAAAGTTGAATGTATGAATGTCTAAATATCAAATTAAAGCATGAAAAGGTATCGGGTTTGTAAACAATGAATGGTTCTCCTAGCATTGAATCAAACCCCCAGATCCTTAGCTTTCAATGCCCTCGTGTTACTAACCATATTCAACTCCCGTGTGAGATAGTGATCAACCTTTTTGTAGCTTGAATTTTTTTTCAATTTTAAGAAAATGTAAATGTGCCTACCACATTACGTGATATTTCAAATCATTCTCTAGACCTTGAGTGTTCTTATTGCCATTTAAAAATAATTTTATATTCAAATATGAAAGAACTGTTACAGTATAGTCCATTGTCTTGCAGTAAGCTATGGAAAACAAATTTCATTACTGAGAAATTGCTTTTAATAATTCATTCGGAAAGTGGCTCCATGACACATTTACTATCGTCAGTTTTATTGGACTTAGACATTCAAGAATCTTCTATAACTTATGCACATTTGAGGCAATCAATTTGTATTGCATGGGTCTATTATACCACACGGTTAATTTCTCCTAGAATCATCAAGCCTTAACTTTGGAAAGGACCTTAGGGGTCATTCAGCCTACCCTTCTGTCTTGGCCCTGGATTCCTTCCACATGTTCCCTGAGACCATTAATAAATTGCTGTTATTTCAGTGCATAATAGAACAGGACTCTTTTTTTTTCCCTTCTAATCTTTAAGGAATAGTTATTTTGCAATCTAAATACATGAGTTTGGAATGATAAAAATGACTTGAGAAATGTAAGCGTTTGAATTTAGACAAAATATTTGATATAGATTTTTTCCAAATCAAAGGAAGAAAAATAAATGTGAATCAGCACAGAGTACATTTGAATGACTCCAGCTCAGCTGAGTTACAGAAGACTAACAAATCTTCATTTTTTAATGCTAATTGCTAATTTAGTATGGATTTTAACTCCAGTTAATTCAAAATAAGAGTAATAAAATGGGTACTGTAAAGTAAAAGTAACTTTGAAGAGTTATATGTGAAATGTTTACCAGACTCTACTTGTAGGATTTGATAGGAGCAGACATGATTGAAATTCGCAGTCACTTAAATAATGATGAGGACTCTACAAACAGCGTAGCCCACAGAGCGATCATTAGAATTCTGCTTTGGGGCACTCAAGGAGAGATTTGATAACCACCTGTTTGCCACATACTGTTTGTGGACAAGGAGCAAGTTTGTGGACTTGGGGAAATGGCAATGAAAACAGAAGCAACATTAATAGTAATCATTATTATTTATGATACAATTATTTGCTTGAGAATAGGGATTTCATTTTACTCTTGGTTTGATAAAACTCAGCTCAGAAGGGTGTGTGGGTATGTGCTGGGGATGGAGGTGATAGGAGCCAGGTACTTGGAGGTTACTTGGAGGTATGAGGTACGAGAGGCATTGTAGGAAGAAGAGGGTATACTGAGAAGATTTGAGGGACCCTGTGAAATAAACTTCCTCTAACTGATAGTTTGTAGAGGGTTAGTTCTGCTTTTTCTTACTGGTGGCCACATTGGAGATTATGGATCATTGAGTGGGATGTTTATCCCACTAAACTGTAAGAATCAGAAGACAGTCATTTGAGGCTCAATGAGAGGCTCTCCTCTCCCCTCATGCTTGGCCCAGGGATTTCCAAATGAAACTGTACCTATGCTATAGGAAATATGACATATTAATCATGGGGAGATCTATTGAAAAACCCCGCTTAACATAGCAGACATGAATGTGTAGAATTATGAGAAAGGAGAAAAGAATAAAAACGGCCAAGGATGAAAACTTCAGGATGAACCCCTATTTTAATGAAGTTTATGTTAATGATTAAAGTCCACACATAAATGGGTGGTCTCTTAAGGATACTCAAGTGTCCAACGTTTCAGTTTCTTTAGAATAAATCCAATTATAGATATTAAAACACCCAATCGTGATTTGCTATTTTATTACAGCTCTTCAGAGGCACTGAAAGATAAATACCTTCCACATGGATATTGTGCACCATAATCCTTTTTAAATTTCATTTCTACCAGGCAAGCTTAGGAAAGGAAGGACAAGTGTGGTGGTTTGGAGCAGGTGACAGAAAACATGAAAGCATCCTGGATCCATGTTAAGAGAAGATAGGTGAAAAAAATCTTGAGAAGGTAAATGACTGACGTGGTAGATTCATGAGGAAAATGGTTTTGTCCAATATCTTGAACATTCTTCATGATCCTTGACTTGTGAAAAAAAACAGAGCTAGAATTCAGAGCCCTAAATTTCTAGTGTTCTTTATTTAGTAGATAGTCATTGCTTCTCTGAAAATTTAATGAGTAAATGGACAGATTTATCATTCCTTGGTTTAACACTGAGTATAAACAGGGTCTTTGAGAATTAAGAACTATAACTATTCTTCACTGGTACAATGAGCACTCTCTGTGTCCAGACAGAAGGTGGAGAACATCTGTCAGAAAAATTGCCCAGGTGTTCTGGGCTCAGTGTCCAAGACTGGACTGGACGGCCTCAGAGGTCCGTTCCAACTTTATGATTCCAACATTTCAATTCCTGTTAACTTATGTGCTATGTTAGACATTATAAATTGTACTTTCCTTGACAATTATGGTGATTTTAATTCTATAGCTCCTTTCTTTAGCGGGTTCAATTACTTTGCAAGAATTAATTTAAACATATTAATTAAATTTAAGTAAACTAATTGAATGCTTACTGTGTTTCTAAGTACTGTATAAGCCTTTTCAATCATGTTCTTCATTTACCCTCATTTAATCCTGACAAATCCTTGTGAGTCTGGGAAATGATTAATTGTTCAGAGAGGCAGGAAAATGACAAACTCTATTTTTTAATTTTTATTTTGAAAGGAAACAAGTGACAGACAGATGAATTTTCCTGAGTATAAAACACACAGGTGGTATTGGCAGGACTGTCTCTTGGCACAGTGGTTTGGTCACCACAGCGTACCATACTATCCTTATCAGTGTTACCTGAGACTGCCAAGTGATTTTGGTAAAATAAAATGTAATTTGAAAAGGCTTCTTGTATCTCTGTACTCATTGTTTTGGTTCTAGCTTAGTTTTAAAACATCAGTGTGTCCTGTGAATTATACAGTGGGACTCTACTTCTTGGAAATGGAAAAGGGAAAGACTGATTTAGGAGACAAATAGTTGATGACTAGCAGCTTATATTGACTTTCTGATCTGAGGGGTCAGAGAGGGAATCATAGAACCTTTTGTGGATGTGGTCTTTCACTTAAAGGCTGTGTTATTTTAACAATATCGAATGCAATAAATATTTATCAATCCCCTTCTGATTCACACAAAGGCACTGTGTCAAGTAAGTTCTTATGAAGGCTACCATCTAATGTGAAGGGCATAAAAAGAGGCTGATTTTTTTCTTCAAAATGTAAAGAAACTTCTTTTTAAAAGGGATCATACCTTACATGTCTAATTAATACAAAAGAGATTTATTTTCGATGTAACAATTAAGTCCAAAATTCAGGGGACTTCATTCTCTAGAAATCTTATTCTCAGTGATATAAAATTTGCCATGACCCACAGCCACTACACACTGAAGTTTATTTCATATTCCTGACGTAGTAAATGTTTTCTATTATTTTGAATCTTAAGCATTAAATATTTTCTATTAAACTGAGTGATGTGAAATTGCTGATATTCTAGTGGTGACTCTCCAAAATGGCAATCTCTAGTTTACTCTAATATTATTCCTTTAGTGGTTACTTGTATAAATAACAGCAATTTGGCATTGTTAAATCAATGCCACATTCCCTAGCACATGCATCAGTCAGTGGTCCACATCTGAGTAGCCTCGGCTACAATTTTACTTGGTTGAAATGTCAATGATATTCATGGTATAGGCATTTCAATGACCTGATAGCCCTGGACTTTATTTTATTTCTTTTCTTATTTCCCTTCATGCACATTTCCCTTAGGTATCCCATGTAAACACATTTGTAGTTTTTCTAACATTTTTTCATGTTCATACACACATGAGCAAACATGTACAAATGCATCTATATATAAAGAGAGAGAACGGTTCTTTGTAGTAAATCTGAAATTGTACTACATACATTGCAATAAAACTTGCATTTTGTTAATATATTATTGAACCACCTGACCCCATATTTAAATTTGGACGTTGAAATCCACTTGTGGATTGGAGAGTGGTGGGCAGGACTAGGATTCTCCACAGAAGCTTGTTTTTCCTCAACAAAGCTGAGTAGTTTAGGACCAAGTGACTTTAAAGCCAAGGGCTTCTTGAACTAACTACTAAATGTATGTATATAAAAGATACTGACGTGCATGGTGAGAATTAAAATTATTTAAACACTTCCCATCCCTTTCCCATTTCTGCTCCAAAACCCACAAGTATAAACAAAAAACAAGAAACCCCCAAGTAACCAACGGTCAAACCAACCAACCAACCAGTCACCGAAAGGTATATTTCCATGTCTAGAGACACTGGGGTTGCTGGGCTTACTTTGATTTTCCACGGCAGTATCCCTGTCTTAGTGTAGAACTTGTTTACAATTTTAGGTAAGTCATGACATACATTTGTTATAGAGATACCCACCTCAGCAGACGCTGGAATATCACACTTCCGATTACTTCTAGAGTATATTTACATATGTGGCTATGTATTAATCTTAACTGGGCCAAGATGTTTAAAAATATATATTAGAAGGATCTTTGCTGACAGGATTAAAGGTCTTTTTCAAAATTAATTATCTATTATTCTGTTTGCAACTGTTGGCGAAGAAATGAATTAATAGATTCAGTTTCCTACAAATTCCTCTTCCTGACCCCCAGGCCCTCACCTCCCAACAGTTTTTAGGTAAAAAACAACAAAAGCACCTATGAATTATCTTGATTAAATATTACATTGCTTCAGTTCATGAGATACAAAAACTTAAATAGTTATTAACACTTACAGTTACTCAACACATTTTTGGCAAGTGACTTGTTTTTAATTAGATTTTCAAAATGTTTTCTACACGATATCAGTTTCCTTTGGCTTTTTTATTTTTAGAACAAGAACAGTCAGAAGGGAGAGGAGCTATTCTTGAGGCGAGAAAAATAAGAACTTGTGGGACATTAAAAAGGTATTTACAGCTACTTTCTTCATCCAAACAGGATAATTCTGGAAAGAGAGAAAGGTCAGGTAAAGCCATTCAAGTGTGACATTCTGTGAGTTAGTGATATTATACCTGCAGTCAATAGGTTTGGAGAACTCTGAACTCTCTTCACAGATGTTAATGTAACAGACATGGCAGCACGTTTGCGAGCACACCCACCGCTATCTGGAAGCAAAAAAATGACATAGCAGAGGCCACAGCAAGGAGAAAGCACATGCAATATCATGCATTTTAAGTGAAATGTGCCAGACATCCATGAGAAAGATGAACAGTCAGAATTAGTAATCATGGAAGCCATGTGCAAAGTTTACAACCACCCCAAACTAAAAACAAAACAAAACAAAACAAAACAAAACACCAGGAGTCTGTCTTTAAAATAGATGCCAATGCTTTAGTTAAAAATCAGATTTTGTTCTTAACATTTTATGGTTTTTCTTTAATGAAAACATAAGTATAAAACTCATCTTTGTTTATACCATTTAAATTCAATTATTACATTTATAAGCAGTGTTTTGCTTTTAGAGTTATGGATAACCATATTTCAGTATTCACAGCTATAGTATAATATACTTTTGTATCCATCATTAGATTTTACTGTATTCTAGCTATTATGGTTCCTGAAGGTAGCTTAAAGCACCTCTTGAAGTAAGTTATTAACTGATATAGACATGATATATTTGATATACAGGATTTATAAAGAAACATAGAGCATTAAGGAAAGTCTGTGTCTTCACACAGTTATTATTAGTCATGGAAATAATTAGCCTAATTGAAATAAAAGACAATATAGATATATACAGTATTGAAATGACCATGTTTAAAAAGTTAATTTGTTTTATACTTTTGAACAATATATATCTGAGGATCTGTATATTTACACTTATACAAATCACAACATGAAGCAAAATAACTGAAAATGTACCAACTACTGTAATGTAATATAAGTTTAGAGTAGCAAGACTTCTAAAATTGGAAGGTTTGTGTTCTATTTATGAACAGATTCCAATTCTATTCCCACATTCCTTTGTGTACGGAATGTACAATAAATGGTTTTGCTCATTCCTCTGGAACCAAAACAACTTAAAATTAATTCTTATGGAAAGTTATAACAAGAAAGACAAATAATATAACCACCAATATGATAACATAATCATTACATATTGCCACATGCTATTCTCATATTTGTTTCCTTTTCTTTATTTTTTAAGGAAAAGTATCCACTTTGTTTATTAGATATGAGGGAATTTAAAAATGCTTGGAAGTATGACTTGAATTAATTATTGGTAAAATCACAAATAGTAAGGGCAGTAGACCTTAAAATTGGTAGAATGATTCTCATATCAAAATATAACTTCATAAATATGTTTAAAATAACAATTTTCTGATGCATCTAATAATTAAAATGACTTGAAACAACATAAGTAAGTAGGTCAAATAAATCAAAGACTATAATTCAAAGACCAAACATAGAAAGACATAAATGGTGGAAACATACAACTAAAGATATCTTCCGGAGAGGCACAGTTTGCTAATAGAATGTTAGCAAACTCTGCAAACTGAAAATAGCCATGAGGGATGGGTGTTTCTGATAAAATGGAAGTAATGTTATTGAATATGTGGTATATAGCAATCGATGGTCCAAAGGATTGTGTAATCAAGGGTGTTGAAAGTGTAAACTGATGGCTCTCCAAGAGGTTGTATTTTCTAGTTCTTTTAATTCTGAACATCTAACAACAAGCAGAGAAATGAAAAGGGAAAATTTTATTTAATAGAATGAGGAGATCCAGTGTCAGTGGTGAAACCCCTGGTTCCCAAACTGTGTGTTGAGATGCCCTAGGCTACCTCAGTGGATTTACAAGGGTTTTGGGGGATACTTTACATTTTTGAGGAAAACACAGTGTTATCTATCAGACACTGCGTGAACTGCTAACCTGAGGTAGTTCCCAGTTTCAACATAATAGATTGTGCTACCTTTCTTTACATGATATGACATCTTTGAAAAGTTGATTGCTGTGATAAAAGACAAGTACCCTGTGAAAATAATTTGGGACCAGTAAATGAGAGCGGTGATGTACAATCTAATTCCAAGGTCTGAGAAGTTTTGTGGTGCCCAATAAGCACACACATTCCGTTAGTAAGTAACTGTGGTTACAAAGAATGAAATAAAATGATTACTTTTTTTCAATTTAAGTGTATAATTTTTAAAATTGTTTCTGAGTTGACACAGCATAAGTACTTATTAAGTTGTTTGCGCCTAACTACTTAAAAAATGGAACTATCAGGTATTTCTTTTGGCTTGAGAGTGCAGTAAAAAATTACTGAGATATCTTGGCACTGTAACCAGAGAGAGTGTGGGAACCTCTGGGTTAAATAATTTCTGCCAAGTAACGCTAAGATCTAGATGAAGTGAATGGAGAATCTGTCTTCATTAACAGTTTTAATAAAGAGTTTAATTTGAAAAGTTGAGGCATTTGTGAAATTGCTGGAACGGAAAAATCTATTATATTCTGTTTCTACTTATGTGTTGATACTTTCTGCTATTTCTTGAAAATATTTTTAATATCTCAAAATGAGGATGCGGTCTTGCCTACTCAGGTCATCCTGAAGAATCCTAATGCTACTCTCCCCTTCACACTCATTAATAACCTGCAGGGCCACAGGTCATTAATGACTTTGCACCGTCTTCCCCCCAGCTGCACTCATGGGGAAATCACATTCATGAATTATTTGATGTCTTTCTCGCTTTGCTTTCTTTCATAGCTAAGATTTGCCTTAGAAAATAATGGGTCACAAATTCTAAGGGTGGAAATATAGCATGTTTTATACATTTTGATAGATCATTTAGATACTTTAGTGTGAAAACGGAATTAAATTTCACATTTCTCTTGGCTTGTTTATTATGTATTTGACTAAAACAGAAATATTTTTTAAAATAATCTTTTTTTTTAACATTAGTGACTGACACATGGATATTTAAATGATAATATATAGCTTTAATGATTGATAGGTAGATAATGAAGACTAATTTTATTATTAGATATTTAAGCACTAATTTCTACCTCATTTTGTAGCTACAGTAACAATGCTTTCTGCAACTTCCTTCAGATTTTATATATACATATATATATGCACACACACACACATATATATTTAAAAGTGGTATGTTTTTATAGCAACATTAGTATTACTTTGGAATTTTAAACAGAGAGTTCTAGTCACTTCTAATCAATTTTGTATGTGTAAGTTTGAATATCATATTGTACATGCATATGTTTGTGTAAGTTCACTTATACAAGCAAAATAACTATGCAAATATATTTTATAGAGTCAAGCTCACTCCTTTTAAATGAGAGGATACTTTAGAGGGTTATATTCATGCTGCTATAGCAGTAACTTGGCTCCAGTATCCCAGAGCCCTAACCAAATTTACAAATTTCTATGTGCCTACCTCGCCATTAGGGACTAGATTCTATGAGTAGGAACATTGATTATTTAATGCATTGTACATGGAATATGGGGTCTTTAGTATAATCACATATTATACCTCTGTCCTAATAGGGTTAGAATACATGGGAAAATCAGCACTCTACAAAATGAAGGATATTGGGATGTTATGTTCAACTTAAGTCTATGAGAAGAGGCCTCAGAACAATTAGTAAATGTAACTTCCTCACGTGGACATCCTGCTGGAGTGAATTTGCAGTTTCACAACATGACTTATCCTAGTTCATCTGTGGGCTCTCTATTCCATTTGCTTCCTTCAGTCTCCTTCTCCTAGGAATATTTCTTCTTTCATTTCTCATGTCTAATTCCCACACCTCCACTGGCCCAAATGCCTTTACTTGGTTCATTTCCAGGGTTATAATTTCTCTTGAATTGTGAGCCTTTCTTGTATATTTTGACTGTCTCCAGTATCTTCATCTTGCCTGTTGCTCTATACATCTATGGGCTGACTACATCCTCAGGGGCCAGCTGACCGTGAGTTCTGAAGTCAGAGCAGGTTTCTGCTAAGGCGCAGCCACAGAATCATGGACAATGGGGGCATGTCTCTACACCTGATCTGGGGATTAGATACTGGTTCTCACCAGTGGTCGCTAATCCTCCCTTGGCACTTAGATAGCAAGAGACAGAAAAAGTCAACCAGCTGGATGTGAGAAAATATCTTGGTCCATCCTTTCTCCTTTGCCATGGGGTGCCTGGCTAAAACAACCTTCTAGTGATTGCTTGCAGATAGGAAACAGTATTTTTTTAAACACAGTTATAAAATGTCAATGAGAAAGTTGTTTTCCAGAATTACTTAATACTGAATATAAAGATTTCAGGGGGAAAAAGGTGAAAATAGATGCTAACCTATTTCTATACGGAAAAGAATTCATGTGTACATAGCATGTATCACAACCACTCTTACAATTCATCTGTATACAATACAGAGCTCAGAGGCATCAATGCTGCTAAGCTATTTCAAGATACTGTTCTCACATCTAATAATATAATGCTTATGACTTTATGTGTATTATGTCTGAGGATTAATTAAGCTGATTTCAGATGAAGCTTTGGCACTCTATTTGCTGACTTTGTCAACATAAAGGGTTTACAGAAGGGGGAACTTGAAATATTTTCTATTAGAGCAACTTGCCTTTGAATTTAGCCTATTCTAAGAGGGATTTCAAACACATGTATGCAAATGACAGACTACCCCTTCCTAGGGTTTGTAGGAGTTAATTTCAAGATATGATTACAGAAAAAGGGAGTGAAAATAGAGAAAACTGAAAATTCTACTTTCGATTGCTAGAAGATTAGAGGACAAAGACAAAGAAATCAAGGAATGAATTTAGACTGTCAATCTAATCAGAAACTCAGTATCACATTTAGGATCAGCAGAGGGCTAAACTAATGATTTAGGGCCAAGATGATTTTTAGAGAGCAAGGCTGAAAAGTTTAAAACTAACAGAGACAGCATACCTGTATTCATTTTGACCTTGGAGGGTTTGTTATTAAAGTCTTCAGTTTTCCTGTAGAAAAAAAATGATGTATTAATTTGTTCACTAGCATGTGAAACAAAATATCATGAAAGCGTGATTTGTTTTTGGTGTACCTGTGAGTTAATATCACATATCCCTCATCTTATTTAAATCAGAGTTTAAATAAGGTGGGCAGAATCTATAATTCAAGTTAAATTTCAATTATTGGTCCTATGATTAGAAACATAAACTTATGGTTTTATTCAATGGTGACCGTTAATGGATAAAAATGGAGAGAAGGTCTCATTTAACAATTTAAGTTTCTTTCACAAACATTTATTCTAAGAGATTTTTTGTTCTTTAAGCCTGAAAGGATCATTGGTCATTAAGCGTCCTATTCTAGAACTTTAAAAGGTACCCTGGAACTTTGAAATCATTACTTTACGTTATTCAATTTATTATATTCAATTTATTACTGGGTTGATTTATTACCAGGGAATATTTAATGTATTGAATATATATTTTGAACAGTCAAAGAATATGAGATTCATCTATTTCTTTTTATATGATGTAGGAAATAAAGGGTTACTACAAAACCCATTTCTGTTTCAGTATCAGCTACTGTGCTTTTTCCCAATGAAGAGTTTGATGTGTAACAGTTGAGTTTAATTCATTAGAAATGGTTGGCGGATTGGTGCTTATCGTGGGGAAAAGTTTTTTTAATACTGTGTATTATTTTATGATGTGGAATATGACTTAGTTCTTTCCCTGGCGTATTGTCTTAGCCCATTTTACAAGTTTCTGATTTATATATACCCTAAGACTAAAGAGGAAAGACATGCTCTCACAGGAAGCAAATCTTAAGAATGTGAGAGCTCTCTGAAAGACGTTTACCCCAGACACACTGTCTTTGCTCCTGGGTAGGCCCTATTATTGGCTGAACATGAACTTCCCTAATACCACACACTGAGTTTCCATGTATGTTAGCACTCTAACATCTGATAATTTAAAAAACGTATTTATGCCGTATGGACGAATGGGGATAAGGCTGAAATGAAATCATCTGTCATGATTTGTCAAGAAAAACTTTCAATAAATATACTTTCCTTCAGTCTCTATAAAGAGCATTGAAAGAGCTTCCTGGCTTGCCTTTGTCAGCCAGCATTCTTGCCTTCTCTGCCTTTTGGACTATTTCTCCTGTCTTCATGTGTTCTGCTCTATTCATCATCTATCATTTTCTTACAATATGGCCATTGACGTTCTCCTCTGATAGAAAGCTGGGTTTTCTTCATTACTGCTGTGAAATTCTAATAATAAAATCAAAATGCAAACACCAGCTAAATATAATGATACCTATAGTCTCTCCCAGGGTTGGGGAAGAAATGGTGAAATAAAATAGCATGAAAAAATACACTTAAATGATATGAGATATAATTATGAACCAAGAGGAAAACATTTCATTTTATTTTTTGACTAAACTGAATTATGAACAGCTTGGTACTCAGCAAATACTGCAATGAACATACAGAATGGATATAATCACAGTACTGATATTCATCCCGTTTTATTTTTTAGAGCTATAAACTGAAATCAATACAGGTGATATTCTCGTTTTGTAGTGTTTTGGGATCACCTGGTTGTGTTATTCAGTGTCATATTCTTACCTAGAGCTGCCACATCCTGTACCATGATGTTACAGGGAATTTTACAGTAAAAATTCACAGGCCAATTGACTTTAAAATGGAATTGGGGTAAACAGTACTATGATGAATTTTATCCCTTATTTTTCAGTGCATACAAACAAATAGACACATTCCCCCACCCCCACCCTTACTTCCCCCTGTTTTGTCAGAAGACACAAAAACATGTGGCACATTGCTAAGAAACTCTGCTCGGTAGTTTTAATACCACCTGTACTGAAGAGATGCCAGGGAAGAAGGCGGTGGTCAGTGCAGGAGCCTTGAGAAAGCGCCATCAAACTATTTATTTTAATCTCCCAGTAGCAAAACTCTTAATATGTTAACCTTAAATGGACAAAATAAATGGAAAAGAAAAGCCTCAGGGGATGTCTGTGACCAAGGCTGAGGGAACTGCTAAAACAAGAAGGGATAAACAGTCTCCAGAAAAATGAGGACCATAAGGACATTCCCCCAAATTCTACTGTATCCTTCCTTTTCAGAACACGATGTTTAAAATTGTTTTAAGTTTTAAAACTGAATGACAAAGAGTGTTTGCGCTGGAACAATACTGACTGATACAGAATACATCAAACAGAAGGAAGGTTATCGATCAGAGTACAAAACCTGTTAATCAAAAATAATAACGCTTTGTTACCAAGTTAGAGAACGGTCACCATTTGTTGTTTGACTTCAGCTGAAATATTTACGAAATATCTGACACTCAAAAAGCAAAATAGGATTAGCAGGAACAAAGAAAGGCGCCACGAATCCTTGAGCTTTTCATCTTTAAAGTGGTGTATCCTATTACTTATAAATGTAATTTGTGAGGTTTTTTTTAGACGTTGCATTGTTTTAGATGTCAAAATGTGAAATGACTAACTTCCTAATCAGGCAAGACATTTCCCAAGTTGTTAAAAGAAGAGCCATAGTGATTGAGCCCTCCAGAAGAACCTGAAACCGGAAGGCTTCTTGGGTGACTAATAAAAATGCAAGATTTTATTTCCATTATTTGTACTAAAGCCATTAATGAATCCACGACTGAGAACTCTCTTTAGACAACTTAAACTAAAGCGAATCTAATCTCTTTTGTTCTGTTCTGAAAAAGTGTCTTTGAGTGTACTTACATAACAAGCACAGATTATTCTGGAAAGCATCAAATTCCTAGAGTGTTTGCATCCTACTACAAGAGACAGTATTTCAAGTATTCTTTTAAATTGGAATTGAACCAGGGCCAAGACAATGAAAACTGACTATAAAATGAGGCCTTGAACCTCAGCAGATAGTCCACAGAGCAAAGAACTCCCTGCATTAGTGCGTCAAAATGATTGTCAACAGGGGGTGTGGAGCTGCATGTACTTAAATGCAGTTCTTGCCAAAGTTTTATATAAAAGGCAACTTGATATGTATTCTATAGTAATTTGTATTTGGCTTTTGTCTGGGTCAGAGCAGCTTCGTTCCCAATACACATACGGCAATAGATTGTTGTTCATGCACAGGCAACAATTTGATGTTGTGTCTACAGTCTTAATTCTGCTTGAATTTCTTTAGATTATCAGACATCCCATTGTATCCTATGGTTCAGTGCAGACTTTTATCCCCAACACGCATTTGACAGTAGATTGGGTAATTTAACTTTTGAATGCTAATCTTGTAATTCCGCTTGAATTCTTTTGATTATCAGGCCTCCCATTCTGAAGAGGAGCAAAGGCAAATCCTTTCCTCAGTTTTGGCCAAGAATTCTGTGAAAGTCATTTTCTTTTTGTAGACTTGAATTTAAGTATCAAGGCCATCTAAAAAATGACAGGACTAAATTTTAGTTCAGTTAATGTGAGAAGTTGCCCAAAAGATTTTTCATGGAATAATTTTAATCCAAAAATTGCAAAGGTTATTTTGAAATTAATTTATTCACAGTTCATATATTAGTCCGCAGAAAGGACATAGTCTAAATGGTAAGAAAACATTGAGGGATGTTAGATTCTTTTTAGAGCTATATTTTAAACGTAAGAATTTAAAAAATGATATTAGGTTGGTGCAAAAGTAATTGCAGTTTTTACAATTATTTTTAACCTTTTAAACCACAATTACTTTTGCATGAACCTAAAATTAAGGTTATGCACCAGATTTTAACCTGAATTTACTTTGAAATGGGATCACGTGTACCACTGTTTCTGGATAAATTACCCTGAGTGGTCAACGCATTTCTCTCTCTTGTTCTCTCTTTCTCTCTCTTTTTCTCTCTCTCCCTCTCTCCCTCTCAGACTGGTAGAAGTATTCCTAAATGCCAAATGATTTCACTTTTTAATTATAGTCAAATGATTTAGTTTAGGTTGATGACATTTATTTTTATTTATCTTTTCTAATACTATATCAAATATGCTGCTTTGAAATTTTCACAGGAAATACTCCAAGTAGCTCTACAGTCCCTGAGTTTAAAAACCGAAGAATCCACTGAAACCCCTTTTCTGAACGATTTCTCTGAATCGACAGCCAGCATATGAGGCTGCTGCCAACTCAGAGACACATTTGCCTCTGAGTATGTAGTACAAAGCATCAAAGTCCACAGTGAGGGCATAGTTATCCATGCTCAGCCTCCACATAAGAATTTTAAATTCCTCCCACCATTCCTGAGCTAGTGGTGCCTGAAGATGGGCCCTTAGTATTCAGGAGCCAAATTATCCACAGCATTTATGCATGAATGCTGGGCTCAGAACATATTCACCATCATTTCTAGGGTAAGAAGAAATCACCATGAATAGTGAAGAACAAAAGCACACAACACCACTAATTATTTTCATAAGAATATACAAAGTATTCTTTTTCATTGTACCAAATTTCCTGATACCTGGAAAAATTTCCTGAAGAATAGCACCACATGTTTTCCAAGGAAACTAGCAATTTTCCTTTTGAGTCTTTACAAATGCAAACTAGTCAAAATACTTACAGATTTTCCTTAAAGACTATACTGGTTAGAAGAAGTTAATTACCTGGTAGATGGTTCTCCTTCTGATGATTTTCCAAAGTCTGTGAATCAGTCTCTTATTTAACTATAAAGGAATTCTGACTTCTTTACATATTAAATGGTATTGACATTTCATATTGCTCTAGTATCTTAATTTCATGGTATCCTTTACTTTTAAATTGTAATACTTAAGGATGATTATAGGATACGAGTAAATACTTACAAATGAATCTTTTAGTCTAAGACAAAGGCATTTGTGTAACTTGATAGTACAGTACTAGAAAAAATCTACTGGCTTTTATTATGTAAATCAAAAGCCAAATTGATTACTAATGAAAATAAATCAGAGACCTAATTGGGGTCTGCTGATTCAGGAACATTATCAGAGACATGTGAGGAATCAGAGTACAGGAACACATACTACAGGTGAACTGAATAGTGTTGGAAGGATAGGTGGTGGAGTCAGGTAGGCTTGGATTCAAATCCCAATTCTGCCATATCCAGCCATCTAAACGATTTATACCAGTATCATTGTCATCTTCTTGAGCAGTAGCAACAGCAGCAGGATCAAACCTATTCCCCTCCCCCACCGCAGCAAACCATCCCCAATCCAGGCACACTGGCACCTTTCCCATTCACTAATATTTCAAGTAGTTTGAGGTAGATCTTCACCTTGGATTGAGTCTTGAGAAAATAATCTAGACTTTCCTGAAAATACATGGGGCATTATTTTATTGCTTTACATTGAAATGTGCAATTATGGTTTATTAGGTTGATTTGTATGTATTTTCCCATCTTCCAACGATCCCACCCTCAACTTAACATAGGAATTGAAATTCTGCTTTCTAGGCAGAATTCTTCCTTCAACAGAGCCTTCTTATGGCTGAGGTTTCCCTCCTCTACCCCACATTTCAGTGAACAAGAAGAGACAGACCTAAAGAAATACTTGAATCAAACACTTGTCTCCTAGCCCAGCTAAATCAATGCTACTGAACCTAAAGGAAAGTGACACTAAAAGGTTGTGACAATTAGCCTTTTAAAAAACCCTTTTCATTGCCTTTGACAGCTTATAGCTTAAGGTGATCGCTGGAGGAAAGAGATGTCTATAAAATGTCACATAAAGAATTGTGACAAATTGCAGAGTGATAACATCATGATATTAACCATTCCTGTTTATTTTGCTAAGTGAAAGTATCTCCCTTTCTTTCCACCATTGTACAGAGTTCCACAAATTTCAATTTTGAGGAGCAATCTTTGATCATTTAAAAGAACTATTTACTTCTTCCTTTCTGATTTGGAAGTAAAACTCTCTCTATTTGTAGAGGACATGATACATATAGCAAACCCTAAAGATTCCACCAAAAAACCCCCAAAACTGTTAGAACTAATAAACTAGTTCAGTGAAGTTGCAGAATGAAAAAAAAATCAATATGGAAAAAAAACACCAGTTTCATTTTTATACACTAATAATGAAATATCAGAAAGAGAAATTAATAAAACAATCCCATTTACGATTGCATCATAAAATACTTAGGAGTAACTGTAATCAAAGTGAAAGATCTGTACACTGAAAACTATAAGACACTGATGAAAGAAATGGAAGAAGGCACAAATAAGTGGAAAGATAGACCATGCTCATGGATTAGAATAATTAACATTGTTAAAATGTACCACAAAATAATCTTCAAATTTAATACAGTTCTTATCAAAATTCCAAAGGCATTTTTCACAGAAATAGAACAAACAATCCTAAAATTTGTATAGAACCACAAAAGATCCCGAATAGCCAAAGCAATCTTGGGAAAAAAGAACAAAGCTGGAACCATCAAATTTCCTGATTTACACTATACTACAAAGCTACTGGTATAGTAAACAAACAGTATGGTGTTGACATAAAAAACAGACACATAGACCAATGAAACAGAATAGAGACACTAGAAATAAACACATGTATATCTGGTCAATTAATTTACAAGGAGGGAACCAAGAATATACAATAGAGAAAGGATAATATCTTCAATAAATATGCTGGGAAAACTAGACAGGCACATATAAAATAATAAAACTAAATGCCATGTAACCATATACGAAAGTCAACTAAAAATGGATTAATTAAAGACCTGAACATAAGATCTAAAACCATAAATTCCTAGAAGACAACATAGGGGGTAAGTTCCTTGACATAGAACTTGGTGATGATTTCTTGGATTTGACAACAAAAGCAAGGCAACAAAAGCAAAAATAAACAGTGGGAGTACATCAAACTAAAAACTTCTGCACAGCAAAAGAAACCATCAACAAAAGGAAAAGGCAGCCTACAGAATCGGAGAAAATATTTGCAAATTATATATCTGATAAAGGGTTAATATCCAAAATATATAAAGAACTCATAGAACCCGACAGCAAAACAAAACAAAATGAACAAAAACGAACAAAAAAATTTGATTAAAAAAATGGAGAGAGGAACTGAATAGACATTTTTCCCAAAGAAGACATACAGATGGTTAACAGGTACATGAAAAGGTGTTCA
Source organism: Rhinolophus sinicus (assembly GCF_036562045.2). Taxonomy (NCBI): domain Eukaryota; kingdom Metazoa; phylum Chordata; class Mammalia; order Chiroptera; family Rhinolophidae; genus Rhinolophus; species Rhinolophus sinicus. Next base: position 75,801,392 of record NC_133754.1, on the reverse strand, counting down.
ACATAACTAATCATCAGGGAAATGCAAATTAAAACCACAATGAGATATTGCCTCACACCTGTTAGAACGGCTATCATCAAAAAGCCAAGAGATAACAAATGTTGGTCAGAATGTTGAGAAAAGGGAACCCTTGTACACTGTTGGTGGGAATATACTGATTAGCCACTATGGAAAACAATATAAAGGTTCTCAATAATAAGAAAATAGAACTAAAATATAATCCAGCAATCCCACTTCAGGGTATATAACCGAAGGAAATTAAAACAGGATCTCAAAGAGATACCGACATCCCCATGTTCACTGCACCATTATTCACAATAGCCATGATATGGAATCAACCTAAGTGTCCATCAACTGATAAATGGATAAAGAAGATGTGAGATTTTATATATATATATAATTTCTTTCTCATGGCTGAGTAATATTCTAAGATATATATATATCTTAGAATATTACTCAGCCATGAGAAAGAAGGAAAGCCTGCCATTTGTAACAGCATGGTGGAACTTGAAGGCATTATGCAAGTGAAATAACTCAGACAGGAAAAAAACTCTGTATGATATAACTTATATGTGGACTCTAAAAAAGAAAAACAAATGTCAAGCTCATAGAAACAGAGGGTAGAAAAATGGTTGCCCAGGGCTGTGATAGTGGGGGGAATTGGAAGAGATTGGTAAAAGAGTACAAACTTTCAGTTATAAGATAAATAGTTCTGAAGATCGAATGTATAGCATGAGGACTCTAACCAATAACATTGTATTATATAACTGAAATTTGCTAAGAGAGTAGAACTTAAATGTTTTCACAAAAAAACGGGACTAATACGTGATGTGCTCGATGTGCTAATTAACTAGATGAGGGAGTCCTTTTGCAATGTATACATACATCAAATCAACATGATGTACACTTTAAAGATCTTACAATTTTATGTGTCAATTATACCTCCCATAAAGGTGAAGTTTAAAAATGTTAATAAACAATTATGTTCAATTAAAAAAAATAAACAATAAAGGAACCATTTAAAAATGTTTGAACTTTGCTGTTTCCCCCTACTTTTAATTTGAAAACCTTTTACTTTAAATTTATGTGTTGATATCACAAATCATTTGATATCAAAGGAAATTATGTAATCTACTTTAGTTTTGCATATATCATACTTACAATTTAAGTGGAAGCAAACCTTAAATGCTAGGGTAGGAATAGGGAAGTGTATTTTATTTTGTTTTGTTTTTTGTTTGTTTGTTTTTAAATCCAAACATCTGAAAGGGACCTCAGATCAATAACTTATTTTTGAGATTAGTCATTTCAGGATAAAAGAAATGATTACTCCAAGATCAAATAGTAACAAGTTGATGTTCAAAAGTGGCTTAACTTTCTTGACTGTTAACGAAGAACAGGTGTCTCGCTTCAAGGCATCTTAAAATGTCATTTGAAATAAAGATAATTTCCCTTAATACATTACAGCATGGCCCTTGATTAAGTGCTGAATCATATGTGGCAGGGTTTAGAGGAAAGAATGAAACATCAGGAGAAAGTGTGGTGGAAAGCTAAACTGGTTGATGAATAAATAATGGCTGTTAACAGAGGACCATATATTTATTCTTCTGAGATTAATATATGGAAATAATGATTGCTTATGACAAGGATTCCTTTTGCCCAATTACTTCATAAGTCCAAATGGAAAGCTTTTTTTTTAGATTTAAACCTAGACCGATAGCTATTTGTATTTTTTCAGAACCTCAGAATTTTAAGTTAATAAGTATGTTTATTTTAATGTAGTTCCATGCTATTTTATGAAATGACTATAGTTAAATAATCTTTCTTCTTATTAATTTACTATTAAAGAAACAGTCACATTTTTTTTTTCTGATTGAACACACCTGTTTCCTGCACACCTGAAATAATATTATGGAACTTAGCCATGTTGAAGGCCATTGTATGCTGCCAGTATTATTATAAACTTGTGTTTGTATGTGTCTCAGATATGAAATGGTGAAATTCCACTTGCTTTGTGGAATTTGAATTTTTGAGGAGAGAGGTTTTACAAATTTGCTCCAATTTGGTCTTTTAGTCTTAAAAATTAACTAGTACTTCTCTTACAAAGTTTATCTAGCATGAAATGTACATCAAATCACTTCAAGTACATCTTAAGGTAATTTGACTAATTTTAGAAAATCCAAGGAAGAAAATAATGAGCCAGTGGGGGAAAATACTGTCTTTGAAGAAGTTCTGAATTTATTAACATTTAAAACTTCCGGTGTTTTTTTGTTGAACAGTGGACAGTTTATGATACTATTCATTTGGATCTGATGAAAATAGGTAATAAAGATAGATTACCATCTATTTCCCTTGTTAAAATTATTTGCTTCCGATATCAGAAACATAATACTATTCATTTATATACTACTATTCCTTTGGAGAGCAAGAATGGTTCACTAGACGTTAGCAAGAAAATTGTGCTAAATGTGAAAGTGTTAAGTGGAATAGAGGTAAATGAGTTATTTTTGGGAGTGTCTTTCCCTGACTGTGTGTTCTCAACATTTTTATTTTGGAAAAATAGAGTGGCATGTTTAACAATTTGACAGAAGGCATACACACAAGAGAGGAACAGGCATTAAGGAAAAAGACAGATTATCTTGAGAGGCTGAGTAAACCTTTAACAGGGATAAAAAAGAAGTACTGCAGTTTGGTTAAACCAGACTGATTTCTCAAAACTTTCCCTGAAATAAACATATATTAACAATATGTTAATAAATAGTCATTGCATACATCTAGGAAGACTATGGTCCCCCTTTGACAGCCATGTTGGGACCTCGTTGTCTCGATTAAAATATGTCCTCTTTTTGTGTTTGTCCATGAACCAAACCAGCCTGGCATGGATGTGACTCTAGCCGGGCTTTAGAGGCTGAAGGGAGTCAAGGTGAGACCCCTGAGTGATTCGGTGGGAAGACTTAGAGTGAGCTGCCAGGGGAGTATTAGCAACAGTAAGAAAAATTTTTGACATGTACCTTGATTTTTTTTCATCTCAGAGAGATCTTCCCAGTGGCTTTTGGGGTTAATGCTCTTAAATAATCCAAATTTATGCTTTACATTAACAGGAAGACAGATGACTAACAATTGCAACTGGAAGTTTCAATATTCCATTAAGATGTACCTGAATTTAAGAAACATGATAGCCAAATGAGACTTTCTCTATGCTGTTTTTCACAATGTGGTTTACAACTCGCATCAGAAAGGATGTAAATGAGTCCATCCTAGAACTAAGAGCTTTAAGACTTCTGAATTATACAACAAAATGGAGGTGGATATCTAGTGCCCTTCTGTTCAGCAAAATGCCAACCTAAATGACCTCACTTCTAGTTCTTAACCAACTCATATGTTCCCAGCAGTCTTCATTTTTTATACCTAATATGGTCCTCATACCCTGCCACTATTTAAAGCTAAAACTTTCACTCAATGCACCAAAAATAGGCAAAGTAAACAACATACAAATTTATGCTTAAATTATACATTGGAGAACTACCGAAACTTAGTTGAACAAAGATTTTGTTGTTCAGTAATATCCTTGCTTATGCGACATGGTGGCTAAATCTAGAAATGGTTGAAGTACTTTTTAACATGATTGTTGGGTATATTTTAGCATATGTAGTTAAATCTTACTTGATTTACTCTTTATTGAATCTTTTTTTTCTTCTTCCTTTTTATCTATACAAACAAGCTTGCTACTTTCTTCCTTTTATCCTGGACTTTTGCTGCTCTTTGAAAAGCAGAAAATATTTCATCCTGGCTTCCCAACAGCAGGAGGATGGGAACTTTTAGGGAGGGCTGGTTTCACCTCCAGGGTGGGCTGTGGTAGGGGGTCATGACCTTAAAGACCCATCCTAGACGTTTTAGTCACTGGACTGGACTGTTCTACTTCAGGTTCACAGGTAGAGACTGTTGTCTCGTGCACATCTCCATGACAAATATCTGATACTCATTGACTTCAATATCATTTCTTTTTCTCATGGAGAGTGAAAGCATTTCCTCATTTCTCTTGCAGCTTTTGGTAATGGAAAGCTAGATACCTTGTTGTGACCTTGTGCTACTATACTGATTCTAGCAAATTTATTAGAGGAGAGTGATCACTTTTCAATAGTACATAGAAATTTCTAATATAAACTCACTTTTGTTGGGATGTTGGCTGTCTGCCCTTCCTTTGTCAGAGTTAAGGGTAAGAAAATGTAGTTTATGATATTGCAATATATAAATGTATCAAATCAATATGCGGAACACCTTAAAGTTACACAATGTTATATGTCAGTTATATCTCATCTTAAAAAAAAAGAAAAAGAAAATGTAGCTCATTTTGGGAGGAAGCAAAAGGTAATGGATGGGCCAAAAAGTTAGCAACTTTCTTGTGGGAGTGGCAATGTTAGAAATATACATATATGCTCATTCAATAGCTAGAAAGTGGCAGAGTCAGAATTCAAGTCTCACGTGTGAATGTGTGCTTGGGCAAATCACTGCATTTCTTTTGGCCTGAGCTTTTTAACTTACAAAATGCAAGGCTTGTTTTAAAATTCAAAAGCCCATAAACTCCTTTTATGGTCTGAAATTTTCCTAAATCAAAGAAGGGTATATTTAGTTGACAAATACTTATTGAACTTTTCTTTACTTGCAAACCAATATACTTACTAACATGATTGTAGTGTATGATACCTATCAAGCAGCCTTAATTGGAAGTCAATATGTTAATGATTCATTTACATATTAAAAGTCAGAAGAATGACTCTTAAAGATCCATATTTCTAATAACGTCAGAATGAGACAGGTATGTACTGGCATGAGTCCAAGCCATCATCCAAAGCTGCTTCCTCTTAGCTACCTAGTTCACTTAACTCCAAAAATGAGATCTATAGAGCTCTAGCTATCTTACATGTCTTCCCATATTATTTCAAGTGCCTTCGTCTGAGATTATCAATTTTAGGATTTCGTTTTGCCTAAAATAATACCCATTTTATAAATCTACATCAAGACAATTTGTATAAAAATAAAATTTTAATCAATAGATTATCACTACCTTTTTAAAGTTGTTTTTCATCATGGGAGGTGTCGTGGTGATAGGGATATTGGGGTTGGCAAGAATCATTGATATTTTTTGTTTCTATTCTTTTTTGTTTCATTCTTTTGCACGAGAAAAGAACTTCAAAACACGTAGGTCGCAAATGTAGCTTTGCATTCCAAATGTTATATTCTTTTGCATATCTCATATTTCAAAGAATAAAGTCCACAGACCTTTGAGGAGACAAAAGGCTAAAAGATCTAAGCACATTATGTCCTAAGCCAATATTTTCATTTACATTTTCTTACTGGCTGAATCAGTCATGTCATCACTTGCTAAATTATAGTGGCATGGGAAGTACAGGGACATTTCAAGTTATTTTTCACGTGGATGATTGCCAAAGTCTTCTTTATGACCCACAGAAATCTCAATCAGCCTGTTCCCCTTTTCAGAAGTTTTAGAATTAGAATGTTTACTTAATATAATTTGTGACTTAATATATGTGGCTATTTGTAAGGCAACTATGATAAATGTATCATTAATTTAAAATGATTGAGAAAGACAAATTAGGGAGAAGTATGAATTATGGAATGTTTGTAACACAACAATTTATTTTCCTTCAAAAAATATAGATTAACTCTAGGTCCAGGAAATAATGCTAAAAATGGATCCTTTGGAGTCATTGTATTTTAACGAACACAGAAGAATGATTTGTACATGAGACATTAATTTACATGTAATAAGTGTTTCCAAAGGTTTATTTTATGTAGTTTAACTACTTATGCTAGCATTTTGCTTTAGAACCTAGCTTTTAATATCATCAAAAGTATAAATAGCTTAGACCCTCATCGAATTATCCCAGTTTCTAAATTAGTATGTCTAAGTTACAATTCAAATACAATGCATATTTATTTCCCCGTTTATGCTGGGTTCATGATAGTCCCCTCTCCCCAAACCTCATCCCATTTTCCCAGTGTTTCCTACCTCAGAGAATGGCATCATTCATTCATTAATCAAAAATTTTGAGAGTCAGGCATTGTATAATCTGAACCTGGGGTTTACCCTTGACATTTCATTTTCCTTCAACTCTCTATATTTTGAGAACAAGAGACATTTAGCTCTGGAAGGGACAGTATTATTCTATCTTGGCCCCAAAAGATTTGGCTATGAAAGAATAAGCCTTTTTCATTCTCTGAATTTTACATAGGCCAAATACAGGTTAAGCTTAGTTTAACACCCAGAATCAGAGAAATGAGAGCACATGATAGTTAATGGTGATGCAGGGACCCATACCATTGCTTTATATCCCCATGACAACAATGAACACTAAATGGATGATCTTCCAATGGTATACAGGTAGGGAGAAACACACACACACACACACACACACACACACACACACGAAGAGTCTGTTTTCCCTGCTCAATTGTCTCACAGGCAACTTGTTTGTAGGTATTTTTATCTTCCTGGTTCAGAATATGACCACCTCATAGTTGGCAGATGTTAACGCCTCAAAGAGATAACCATATCACTTTTGGTCAGATTTATTATCCAGTCCTCTCTGTCTTAGTAAAAAACTCTTTAGGAATACATTCATCGAGGTATATAATTTAAATCCTGATATATTCATTACCAAGGTACTTAAAGTTTAATATTATATATTCTATATGCAAACACTAAGTAGTGGGGTTTTTTCTGTTTTGGTTTCCTAACTGCCATCCCTCCTTCAGCCCCTCCCAATATCTGATAGGTAGTATTTGCTCAGTAAATATTTACAGAATGAAGATGTCCTCCTTGACAGACATGACAGAATGACTGCCATCATAAAGCAGTTGGTCAGGGAGAGAGCCACGCAAAGAAGCGTGAAGATGCCTCTCATTTACCCATTACAGTCCCTGCCCTGGCTTTTTCTAGGTTGTCTATGACCTTGTTTTCTAAGCTCTTACCTGAACATCTTGGTATCCCTAGATATTTACAGGCTCTTCTGACATTATGTCACTTGGTGATTCTCTGAATGATTTAGAGGAGCCAGGCTGACAAACCCATACTCATCCCTGAAAACCACTGGCAAATATTGAGGTTGATTGAGCCACTATTTTGGCAGTTGGCAACATGGTTTTGTTTGAAGTGTGAAGTGTATTTAAGAAGTTATTTGGGATCTCCGAGTGCCAACAGTAGTTATGAACATGCTATGCTTGCCACATTGATTTGGTCAATACTAAATCACTGACTTATAGCATATAGCATCTTCACTGTCGGTACCCTAAACACTGGCAGCGCCTGTCATTTTATTTTTCCAAGAGAAGACTAATAACAATATTTATTTTAGAAAAATCCTCCCTACATAAGCTATCTTACCGCTCTTCTCCCAACCAAAATTAGATCAACACAAAGCAAACAAGCAATTCCCTGGACTCTGTTATTGCTTAATTATCTGTAATATAACATTAGTGGAATTGATTATAACAATGGACAATGATTGCTGTGACTTTGGGGGTGTGTCTTAAATATACACAACCGGATAACTTCTAATCCTTGGTTCATGACAAAGTCTTATCACAGGTTCACGTACATCTTCCTCCCTTCCTTCCTTCTCCCTAAACACCTACACGCCCAGCGTCTGAAACAAAAGGTAGACTTTGATAAGAACTCACATCTAACCAGATGGCCTCTGCCATTATTTTATTCTTCCCCTCCCCACACCGGAAGTAAATATCATTCCAATCTACATGAGGCATTTTCTTCTTGCTTTCCTTTTTATATAGTTTCGTTGAATACATATGTCTTCCACAAGTATGCTAATTTTAGTTGCTTTTATCTTGATAATTATGTCACCATAACTATATTGCTAAGATTCATTCATATTGTTGCCTGTTTCTGTAGTGTGTTCATTTTACCTCCTGTGTAATGTTCTATTGTGTGACTGTATCACAGTTTATATATCTACTTTCTTATTTATGGACATTTGGGTGGCTCCTAGATTTTTGCTATTTTTAACAGTATTGTCATGAATATTTATGTACATGTTTCTTATAGCTATGCCTGTTGATGAACTGCTTGCCTGAGAACTTAAATGATAATAATAGCCCTTACCTAAGTGCTATCTGTGTGTCAGGAACTGTTCTAACCATATTTACATATATATTAATTCATTGGAGCCTCACAACAATCAAATGAGGCAAATGCTATTGTTATTTTATGGATTGAAAAATGAAAACTCAAATAAGTTATGAAACTTGTCCAAATCACACATCTATTAAGGAGCAGAGTCAATTTTGGGAACCCAGGCAATTTGGCTTCAGAGTTTGTGTTCTTAAACACTGCATTATAAAGTCTTTATTAGATCTAAGAACCTGAAGGATTATAATACTTTATAATATATAACTTGGCTGCTAACCAAAATTTGAGTGTAGGACTGTCATAATTTGGATTGATCAATGCATATAGTACACCCTGTAATGAGCAATACTGAAAATGCTCATGTGTATTATAAATACCCTAAAACACATTTCACGGAAACTTTCTTGTATAGTTTTTCAATGGGCACAAGGCTCTTTGCAAATTTCTTTCAGTGAGATGACCACTGTTGTTGATGCTGAAGATCTACCCTCCAAGCCCGTGGTGGCAGTTCTCTGATGCCTTCCTCATGGTATCTCTGAGTGCATCATTCTAGATCACAAACATAGAATACCTCAGGCCCATCTTTGTTCCCTTTAAGAACCAAGGCTGCTTCCATGCCTTTGTGCTACAAGTACAATCTGGGCCCTGGTGGCTCTTACAAAATCAGATAAATTTAAGGCTGAGGTGACTTGGAGTCTCACTTCCCAGAGGAGATGCTCCTACATGAAGAGCAAAACACTCATCAATCAGTAAAGTAGTATCCTCAAAAATGTATGGAAGTTATGATAAACATTTCAAGCACGTCTGCCTTAAACTGATATATATCACTACATAATAACCCATAATAAATGTATTTGGTCAAGAAGCTATATTGTCATAGATACACATAAAATACAAAGACAGGAAGCATATACGACATTTATTTACTTTGTAAGCACCAGAGCCAGCATCAGAGCCACCCTTTACGACTCTACTAATTTCTTGTTCATCCTGATTCTGAGGGTTTAGTCTCAAGAGGAAGAATGAGCCATCAGAGGGATGAGTCAGATTTTCTTTATAATCACAGGAACACTAAAAAATTAAATCATTTTATTCAGATGAATGAACTTTATAAAAAGTAAATTACTTCATATACATTTGGCAAAAGGCTAAGTAGCTATTTTGAGTTCTTTCCACTGTCCATTATGCCTGCAGCTATCTCTCTCTCCCATCCCAGTATTTTCCTGGCCATGCTGAGGAAAAGGAAAGGAGGAAGAAACATGTGGATTTGACAACCTTCAAATCATTAAGGCAAGGGGGAAAAGGCCCTACAGTAGCAATATTTTAAAAGTGTGCATCTTTCAAAGGTGCAAATAAAATACTTTCAAGATACTTTAATATTACCTTTATCATTGCTTTTATATGCTATATTTTAAAATCTGGATTAGAACATTATTTCGAGATTTCAAAGCATTAGCTATATTTGTATCTATCTCTACCTGTGTATCAATGTATGTCTCTCTCTGTTTTTCTTTTACTCTATGCAGATTTTTCAATATATATCAACACTTAAAAGAGCTGATTATGTATAAATTTGAATTCCCTTCTTTTGTTTGTCAAAATTTTTAATTCAATTCTTCTTGTAAACCAAAGCTCTTGGCTTCTTCTACTTCTTCTTCTTTTTTTCATAAAGGGAAACTAAATTTGTTTTAAAGGAACTTACATTTTGCTGAAACTAAATGTCAGGTTTCAAGAAAAACTAATCTTTTGCAATAGGGTAGGAATATAATTATTGGTAACTTTTCCTCCAAGTGTTTGTGATGTATTTTTGTTACTCTTTAAATGAAATGAAAATAAACATGTAAGTAAATTATAGCACACCCACAATCCTATGCTTAAAAAAATATATCTTTATGACATGGCAGGAGAATGGACATTCTATTCCCTATCATAAACTTTCACGCTCCCTTTAATATGTTTGATCACCTCCAAGTCCCATCTTCCCTTATCGAAACAGCACTCATTTGCTTTTCAAAGTTTGGTCCAAGCTCTTCCTATCTCCCCACCAAAGCCCAATTACCCACATCTTTGCATGTTTCTATACTTAGCACATGTGCCATTCATTATCTGATGTTGACTCATAAACTCTCTTGCAGCATTGTCCTAGGACTGCCATTTTATTTGACTTTTTGATGACTTTTTGCATTGCCTTTCTAGCTATATTATAAGTACCTTTAGGGTAAAGACAGTCACAAAGCTTTTGGCTTCAGTTTCCTTGTCTGTAAAATTAAGGGAACTAGACCTCTAATTTTTGTTAACTCTAGCATGTTATGTTTCTTGTTCCTAGGATTAGAAGTCACCATTATTATCTTAGCTTTGCTTTCACAAAGCTTTCCCTAATCCAGAGATCTTACAGTCTAAACTAGGAGACACAGCGTGCTCCCTCTGTCCTGCGGCATGTGGCTGGGGATGCCTTATTGTTTCTCATCTTGGGACATAAAATAACATCATGTGGCCAAATGGTATAAAGTGTTCAAACTTATTACTTATGTCATTTTTTTGGCTGTTAAATAAGCAAAAGACTTTTTCTATTGCTGACTGAGTATTTCTGAGTTCTTGTATTGTATTTTATGTTAGATCTACATTTACTCTAAATTTTCAAGATGGAATAAATGTGTTTTCCCTATATTTATCATTTAAGTCCTTTCCTACACAATGGTACGATGCCTGTATTTGAATTATGGTTGTTAGTTTCCAGTACTGAAGTGTGTTCGTCTTTGTCTTTGTTTTCTGCGAGATGTACAGCTGCTTTCATGCTGTAGGAGACCCTGTCTTACCAGTTAGGGAACTTGAGTCGTGTATCAGTGGTGACTGCTAATAGCAAAGCAAGCACGCGCCGGTCTGCTGCCCACACTGGGAGGTGAGCGGGTAGGCTGCCAGCGGAGATGTGGGACCCTGTGCCCGATGGAGCTTAGAAAAACCAAGTTCTTCGGGTAAACACTGATGGGCCTTAAGAGATACAAAGCTGAGTCATAGCTCTGTTAGTGAATTGCAAATAAATACATCCAAAACATAACAAGGATCCTACTAATTAGATATTTGGAATTATTTTAAAACCAATGTAATGTCTTCTCAATTAAACAAGGTAGAATTGTGTCACAGATCTGGACAACATTTTAGTGCAGATATTCTGTTTCTCAAGTTCAACTAGAGCATTTTGTAGGAATTTACGGGTCTAATGAGTGTTTTTTCACACTGTCTCTTGCTGTACAGCATCATCCAAGTGAGTTCTAAGGGTCAAAGCGCCTACAAAAATTGCAGAGCTGATGAAGACATGTCTGGCATCTTACCATCCTTGTTCCAAATTTTCACCTCCCACCATCTTTTTGTGTTATCTTTTGTTTCATCATAATCGGATGTGTACTCCTCCCAAGCAAAATCCCCAAACTTATGTTGGGGTGTAAGCAATCATTCTTGAGGCAGTCACAGAGTAGGATATGATGTGTTTTAAAAAGGGGCCATATAACCTAAATTATAGCTGTTTGAAGACTTGTAAATTTACTTCTCAAGCCCTACCTGTCCTCAGAATGCCAAGCACATCAATCTGACCTCCCATTCCACCCCACCACCCATCCTCTCCTCCTGCAGCATCTTACTTCTTTGTAAATAGCGTCACCATTTCGGTTGCCAGACTGAAAACAGTGACATGATATTTGACTCATATTTTCTCTTACATCCCTCACGCTCCTTCACCTTACATCTTTGTCTAAATCTGAACTATTTCAGTAGCCTATGATTGGCCTCTTTTCATCCATTTATATTACCTGCATTCTACTGTTCCCAAAGTACTCAGAATGATGTCCCCAAAATCTGAGCAAGATCACTCATTCACCCGTTCAAAACCCTTTAATGGCCTCCCATCTCTTAGGCTTACTACAGCTCTCAGGGTCCTCGAGGTGCCTCATTACGTCTCTGGCTTCACTGCTCCCATTCTCCCTCTTTGCTCACTCTGCTCCAGGCTCACCAACCCCCTCAGTACTCCTTGGACATTCCAAGCTCAAAGGATCCCAGAGTCTTTGCCTCTGCCTGGAATACTTCTTCCATACATCCCCAGCTCTCTCCTTTAGTTCTTCAGGTCTATGCTCAAATGACACCTATCAGAGACCTTTCCTACCCACCCCATATAAAATGCCCTCTTCCACATCTCCTTTACCCTTAAGTTTTTTCTTTAGAGCATTTCTTACTCTCTCTTATCTTGCATGTTTGTTTATTATCTCTTTCCCACGCAAGAATGTAAGCTCAGAAGACCAGGGACCATTGTCAGGAGAATGTGATTCAGAGGCAGGAAATTCAGTCATGGGGTGGGGCCTACAGAGAGGTTCCACCTATACTCTGGCATCCTGTGGGTTCACACAGGGTAGTTAGGGAAAGGGATGAGTATTATAAATAGCTGAAATCAATCTTTTTTTTTTTTTTTTCCCCTTTAGGGAATGCAAAGACGTAGTCAATTTTACCAACTTTACCACTTAGGCAGTGTGGGAAATGTTGCTGTTGTAGACCAGAGTGCAAGAGAAAGTCAAAGATTAGGACAAGTCAGTGCTTTATAACTTGACCAATAGAAATTATAATCATTATTATTTGCTAATTGCTCCACTATCATTACATTGTAGCATTGCATAAATTAATATTACCCTATGTTCATACCGAACACCATTATTTGTCTCACTTGTGTTCTCATACGAAGCTAGACAAATAATCATGATCTAACTTTGGAGTCTCATCATGGACATTTATTCCAGTCAACGCTGACACAGTTTAGTGAAATTTGGAATCACCATCATTACTTATGATCTTAATTTTCACTTCTGTAAATGGGACAGAATAGCTACTACCTATCCTAAATATAATGAAAAAAATTAATTTCTTGATGATAACACCCCTCATTATTTAAATGCATATATAGCTGATGTCCTATCTTACATTTAATTTCCTTGAGTTTTGTTAAGATTATGAGTGATGAAATATTTATTGCCTTATAAAAATAACACATTTGCATTTTAACAGGCTGTCTTCTATTTCTTTCCAAAGGAGTATCCCGAATAATGGAAAAAGCCAGTAGGTTGAAGTGTAAGGTGTTTTTGAGCAATGTCTTATAGTGAGCCTGAAAGTGTATCATTGGTCTCTCAGCTAGGCCTCTGACTCTATACTTGGTCTATACTTGAGTTTCATGAATACACTAAGCTGGCTTCATGTAGAATAATGGCAGATTGTATAAACTTAATATTTATCCATCTTTATTTAAGCTTGCTTTAGGCTCTTTTCTCATCAGTGCACAGAACTTATAACCTAAAATTTGCACAGAAGTATGTTTTACAGCAACAATAAGTAATATCATCTTACTACCCGTGTATCTCAAATCATTTTAAACTTCCTCTTAAGTCATCTTTAGAACACATGATTCTATGAAAAGAAAAGGAATTGTGTTTTTGGATCACAAATTAAAGGCATGTAAATCACTGCTTAAAAATATATCTACTTTACACTGGCATTTTTTCACAATAGGTTTTAGGAAATATCAAGACTTTCTAGTACATACACATGAATTTGTTTACAAATAAAAACAAATTTATTTTACTTAATCATTAGCCTTATACTGCTTTTGGAAAGCATGTCTATATGATTCATCTAAACTGAGAGAGCTATATGAGTTAAAAGTGGCATCATTAATATTCATGCTGACTTTAAATAAATATATATGTATATATATACATATATATGTATATATATATTTGTATATATATGTATATTATATATGCATATATATGATATATATACATATATATATTTATGCTGACTTAACAGGCATGAAGTGGGATTGTCTCTGGCAATAAGGCAAAACAGGATGACTTAACAAAATTCGTTGTATAATAAATAATATTAATTTAGTCTCTGGCAATTTACAGCTTTACTGTCCAAGAAATACTCTTGCACTGCAAGAGACAATGAAGTAGGGAAAATGTATATAACAAGGTCAAAGGGACAGATGTAAAACAAAGTAACTTAACTTTTCAGATTGAAGAAGAAAAAAATGAATTTCTCCCAAAATAACTAAGGCTGAATAAAAATGGGATTGAAATTTAGAATCAGAAAAAGCATTGGTAAAATTAATTCTACTTTTTTTCCTAAGTCCTGACTTTCCAGGATTGAAAGACACTCCACTGCACTTCAAAAAAAAATTTTTTTAAATCAAAGTAGATTAAAAACTATTTTATGCAGTGAGTAAAAAATTTCTGGGACTCAATAATATGAAATACAATACACTGGAAATGTAGACAGAATCAAAATCCTTTAAAAGTATGGATGAGTGACATCTTCATTCATGTTTCCCTCTCTTGGCTATAAATGGCTTAAAACAGAGATCATAAACAGTAAGTGAAAAATACTAAATGTTCAATAGATAAATAACAAATACTAACTTCTCAGTAAATGTTTCTAGAGTATGTAACAGAATACTTTTAAAAGAAGGCTATTCGTGCTCACTACATAATGTCCTGTAATGCTACGACTGGAGGGCGTGGAGCAAACCTAGAGTCTATTACATTTCTTCCGTCTGCTCAGAATGAGAATACTACTCTATATACAAACTACATAGCAAGAGACCTAAAAGAAAGCAATCCCTTTCCTCTTTCTACTAAATAGAAATAGACACAATTTCTGTATCAGCAAAGGATTTCATAGATAAAGTAGTTCAGAACGAATGTTTATGATCCAAATCATGAGGAATTGTCAAGAACAGCAGCATCACCCTTTGCCCTCAGTTTCCAGACAGAGAGATGGGAGTGGTGTATGGTAATGCCTCCTGCTGGGGCAGGCCAGTGCAGTGATCCAGAGCGTAAATTTGGGGCCAAGCCAACTGGGTTAAAAGCCTATTCTACCACATCCATATGGACAACGTCAGGCAACTTACTCTTCCTCTCCTTGAACCTGAGTTTCTTCCTTTACAAACAGGGACAACAACGTGTCAACCTGCTAGGGTTGTTGAAGGATCCATTGATTAATAAACAGAAAGCCCTTAAAAGTGGGTCTGGCACATAATGCCCCAAATGTGACTACTACTGCTATTAAAAGCGGATGTTTCGTTGGCATTGATACTTATCTGTGACTGAAACATTTTAGAAACTGGGTCTCTTGCTTGCCTTGGTCATTCCTTCAAATAAATTCTCTAGTCAGGTTTTCTCTTTTTATAAACTAATTCTTAAGGACTGTACTAAATCCTGGTTTGAAGAGATGGAATGCATTCTCCGAGAGTCACATTTGTTTCTTTAATGCACAGATGGCTGAGTAAAATCGGTGTTGATTGCACCTTCACTTTGTACATTAAGGCTCCAAGAGCAGCAGCTTCCTGAGACCGACTAGGAGCCGAGTTTGATTGATCGGGCTCACCAGTGCACCAGACTGTGAGGGCAGATAAGAAGCCCACTGGGAGCAAACATCAGGGGAGGCAAGGATGCTGGGAGGCAGTCCAAGCCTTGGTGGCAGATGTCCCCTTGTATGAGAGAGTCGCGGAACAGGCTTGCGCAAAGGGAAACTGCAGAGCAGCAAAATGATTTTGATTACTAGTGACATTTACTGTACGTTGCCATGTATAATGCGTACCCATCGTTTTGGCCCAAACTTTCAGGGGAAAAAAATCTTTCATTTTCATTTTTAATTCAAATTTTTATTTGTTTACATTTAGGTACTTGTTTTTTGTATTATAAAGGAATTTTAGCATTTATTTTTTAACATGTTATGGGACAAGAAATTATTTATGTAAATAATTATAAAACACAAGAACAGATACAAGGTACAAGAAAATGTATGTATGGGTAACAAATTTACGATGTTTATGCATCATAGAAGGTCAAGAACTCTTCGTTGTTGCAAGTTCATCATAAATTCAACAGAACCAATTATTGTATTCCAGGGTGCTATTTTGCATACGGATTTCGTTCTTGATTTCTAGAGTTACACTTTTAACTCATAAGCATAAACAAAAGAATTAAAAACATTCATATAGATACGGAATTAGTACTACCTGTGTATAATGCACATCCTTATTTTTCCCTCACAAATTTGGGCAAAAAAGTGCACATTATACATGGCAAAATATGGTAATTGCAATTAGATTTTTAACAACTACAAAAAAAGATCATAAAACACTTCCACATAAAACTGCCCATGCTTGGGACCTTTGGGTGCGCATTCTTCCGGCAACATCATCAAAAACAGGTTTATTGTATTTGCAGGACACTGAAGAGAGTTAATGGCCAGTGCAGGAGCTCTGCAGGCTTCAAAGTCTGAAGATATATGCACTCAGACTCAGCCACACCAATTATTCCCTGCCAGTAATCTTCAGTGAGTTGCTAGGAGATGACCGGTTTATGTTTTCCTTTGATTATAGGGCATAACCTCCCCGCTGTCAAAATGCCAAAAGGAAAATAAAAGGCAGTGATTGCTTAAGAATCATTTTGTTCCTATCATTTGCAGTGAGATATTAGAATCTGGATTGTTTTGCATGAAGTGGGGAGATTAAGGGAGCCATGAAGATCTATGTAGTAGAATTATAAGAATTGTTATCTGAGCAAGGCCAGTATTTCTTCAGTTGTGGTTGGCATGGGACGGGACCGACATTTAATACATATTATTTGTTTAATCAAACGGAATCATATTTTTAGTAATTTCTTTAAAAAGCGTATTATGCATAGATATGGCGGCTGGCTTCTGGTTTAAAAGAAGAGTTTACACATGCATGTAGGAGCCTAGCATGGGTCAAAAAAGATAATGTGTCAGAAA
Organism: Rhinolophus sinicus; assembly: GCF_036562045.2. Classification (NCBI taxonomy): domain Eukaryota; kingdom Metazoa; phylum Chordata; class Mammalia; order Chiroptera; family Rhinolophidae; genus Rhinolophus; species Rhinolophus sinicus. The sequence goes on along the minus strand of NC_133754.1, from coordinate 75,784,414 downwards.
CTGAGGAGTATAATTAGCTCAACACTTTTTATTTTGAGGTAAAAATAAAAAGAGCAAAGACTGAAACTCTTCTGGCGCCAAGACCAGGGTTCACTTCATTACGCCACCCAATTTCCTATACATACGGTTATGAGATACATAACACTTTATCTATGATAGCCTGTATAGTGTAGTAATTAAAAGTAACAACCTAAGTTTAAATAATAACTCTTACTACTTACTAGCTGTGTGACTTGATGTGAATTAGTTACATGCTCTGTGCCTCAGTTTCTACAACTATAAAATGGGGAAAAATAATAGTACATACTTCATAGGATTAATGTGAGCAGTTAACATAAGTAATTATAGTGAAATAATATATGTAATATAATTCAAAAACTACCGTGTTTCCCCGAAAATAAGATAATGTGTCAGAAACACGGTATATACTTAGAAAAGTACCTGACAGAAAGAAAATGATTAAAGAAATGTAACCTATTTTCACTATGATGGTTAGCTTTCTTAGAGCCCTGAGTACAGCTCATCACCACCCAAGAGTTTGAGGATCAGGTGTATGAAACTTCAAAAAGTTGTAAAGCTGTAAGTTTGGATAAATAGGGCAGACTAACCAAAGTAGAAAAAGTTCAAGAAAACAAAGAGAGGTTTTCTTAATTCTCCTGTCTTGTTAGTTATTGATTCCCACCTTATCCTCACTATTTGGTGTACATGCGCTTCAGGTTATTTAAGATTGCCTGCATATTAAGCGGATCTTACACAAAAGGACCTCAATATTTATTCTCATATTGAGAATAAAATATTAAAAGTTATGCTGTCCTGAGTGTCAAGCAACAGACAGTGCAATTCTCTGGGATTTGGGAATTCCAGGTTCTGGTCATTAACTGGGTGGGGACTATTTCTACCATTGTGGATTTCTATTTCCTCACTTGCAAACGAGAGAGCTGGGACATTTAGACAATGCTTCCTTAATCTCCACATTTTCATAAAGTTATTGTCCATCTTTATAAGGGCAATTGTGTGCCATAATTTCCTTTGCAAGTTAGCTCTAAGCCAGTCTGTCATGTGGAAACCTGGAGCTGGAAATCAGAAACAGATGATTTATTTTTGCTCTCCAAATGAGTCTTACTCTCTACAGGTGGATTGTCAGACTCCATTAAATAGCAAGTTTCCAGAATGACTCTAAAATAGAATCTGGTTCAAAACAAACAAACAAACAAAACAGCTTGTCTGTTGTCTATTGTATAAAGAAAGGTATAGAGTTGTTAAACGATGCATTTTTTAAAGTACTCTGGCAAACCATTTTCTTAGAGGTTACGAAGAAAAATGAGAAAGGAAAATTCAGTCTTTTCTGGTTTGGAGAAGCAGCAGGTGTGAGTCACAACTCTGGTACTAACATGGAAGGCTCTTTGGAGAATGACGTAAACAGACTTGCCAATCTTATTTTTATAGACTCTCCAACCGGCGTGAGCCGAACACTGTAATTAATTATTAAATGGGATCCAGGCTAAGGCAGTCTATGCTAACACAATTCAGATACGTTTTTCTCTCCAGCAGTTGGTTATCAGTTTTGTGATAGAGTAACAGTTATAAGGATCAGTTTCTGCAACTTCATCCCTCAACCTACTTTTTTATTGTAAATAAACCAGATGAGGGAGAAAAAAAAAAAAGGGAGAAAGTGTCATGTTTCAAGAACATTTGTCTTGATATTTTAGTGACAAGCTACTCTAATTAATTATATTTGGCTCTGACTAGCTTAGCATAAGGTGTTAAGTTTTCAGCTACAAATGTGTAGCACTTGACAAGGTGAGAGGTCCTCCCTTGATTGTTGAAATCATCCAAGATGCATTTCTAACCTATGTTTTGAAAATGAAAGCCCTAGTAATAAGTGCTGAGGAAACTCTTTTATCATATATAACGACTGAGTTCTGCGGTAGGGGATTGTAGTAGCATGGTTACTACACATGGAAAGATAACTAACTACTTGTCCTCTCATACCCAATCTGTCCTTCTTACTTTACAAAAGAAGTTTCAGCTGGGCACATAGCAGAGGCCAGCCTAAGACTACCTGTCTCAGTTTCCCTTGCTTTGTGACCAAATTTTGGCCGAAGAGCATAAGAGGAAGTGATGCGTGCCCGGGCCTTAAATGGAAGGGACGTGCCTTCTGCTTTCCCTTTTTCTCCTCGCTGCTGGCTGGACCGCAAACCTGGTGTTAGGATCTTGATCACAAAAGCGAAGCCTTGTTGAGTGTGGAGCAGTAGAACCCTGATAAATAAGGTGATAGTCACACTGCACTACCAATTTGTATTCCACATGAGTGGACAAGAAACATGTCTCGTGTAAGCTCTATTATTTGGGATCTTTGTAACAGCACTGACCTTTTATCCAGTTAATGGACTACTACAGTTAGAATACAGCAAATCTAATAATTTCATTCAATTTGTATTTATGCACAGTTATAGGATAAAGTCTCCAGTTTCATAGTAAATTTTGTTTTCCTTCTAACCGTCACATAGTGAGCCAATGTTGCCTAGTAGACACTCCTAGTAGCATTATAACCTCTGTATCTCTCTCAAAGATCTTAATTCCTTCCTTCCTTCCTCCCTCTTTTTCTTGAATGCCTTATCATCTCCATTGGACTATAACTGCCTTAAGGACAAGACCTATATTTCATATTCCACTGTGTTCCATCTAAACACAGTGATTTGCAAACAAAAAGTTCTTAGTGAGCCTTTGTTAAAGAAATACTCAAGTGGTGGCCGGATGGCTCAGTTGGTTAGAGCATGAGCTCTGAACAACAGGGTTGCCAGTTCGATTCCTACATGGGCCAGTGAGCTGCACCCTCCACAACTAGATTGAAAGACAGCATCTTGGAGCTGATGGGCCCTGAAGAAACACACTGTTCTGCTATATTCACCAATAAAATAAAATAAAAAAATGTAAGCGGCATTTGTTTAAAAAAAATACTCAAAAGACATGCATAGAGCTGTATTATTTTTTAACATTACCATGCTTAAATGCCTGAAACAATTTGAAAATAAATGCCTAAATTAAATATAAATTTTAATTTCTAAGTTTCCAGACAGACATTAATCAGTAATAACAACACATGTACAGAGAAATTTCACTGGAATTTTAAGTGACTCACTCCTGAAGAAACAGCCTTAGATACAACAAACAGTAACACAAAATATTTAATAAGATGGAATTTTAAATCCATAAAGCCTTTAAAGAACTTCAAACCCAATGTTTATTCCCTTATTGATCATCTCTAGTAAAAGTTATCTGAAGGTTAAGAGTGCCCAAAATCATAAAAGACTAAATATCCATGGAATGTCTTATAGGAAACAAAATGATTCATTCCGAGGTTTAGAAAATAAATGGAAAAGATGCCTTAACTTCCTAATTTTTCCTCAATTCTTCCTTTTCCTTGAGCTGATATTATCACAGTGGATTCTGATTTTTCACATATAATGCAAACATTCTTTACAAGTGGGAGGGCTGCTGCAACCAGTGATGAGTCAGGTTGTATTTTCTCTCGTATGTAATGCAGTGTGTATATAATGCATTGTCCTGGCAATGCAGAAATAGGCACAAGGGTAAGGTCTCTAGACATTTTCTAAGAAAACTTCAGAAACATATCTCAGCCCCCAAATGCAAGCTCTCCCACGTATCTAAGAGGGTGGGCCTGAGTCCCAGGGGTTACGCCTTGCTAGTCCACCTTACGTGAAAACTGTACCACTGCCAGATGACATTTTGTTTATTATCCTTGGACTCTGAGACTGAGTTTTTGAAAGATATTTACATTATCATCCCAAAGAATAAACTGCTCTTTTTTTCATATGGAGGTATTGATAAATTTATTCCTTGGACTGAGGTAGTGTCAGATGAGGGATATCAAACCCGGGTTTTAAAAGCTTAGATTCTGAAATTTGCTAAGAGTAGAACTGAAATGTTCTCTCTCTCTCTCTCTCTCTCTCTCTCTCTCTCTCTCACTCACTCACACACACACACACACACACACACAGGTAAATATATAAGGTGATGGATGTGTTGATTGATGGAAGAAATACTTTCACAATGTATACGTATATCATATTGTGACACTGTACAATTTGTTAATTATATCTCAATAAAGATTTTTTTTTTTTAAAGCTTAGACTCGACCTGACTCCAACACCTAATTATCCATGTGGCTATGGGAATATCACTGTGTCTCCTGGGCTTCAGTTTTCTCACCTTCGCAGTGGGCATGCTGCGGAGGTCCTGATCTACCTATCTTATGGTCAGAGGTTGATGTGAGACAATCTAGGACAAAGGACACTGTGAACAAGTAATAAATGACGATGAAAACTAACTTCCTAACGCCTCCTTTTCACACTCCCAACCCAGTCCTTTAAGGGTGATAGGAACCTTTGCTGTGTTACTATTTGTACACAAGATCACCGTGGTGATTGAATCTACATATGAACTTTCTGAAAGAATAACAGAACAGGTAGCAGTGGGCTTTTTGAAGCTCGGGTAAGCAACCTTTCTGGAGCTGTCTGTGAATATCCTGCCCTTCCCTGCTTTGTCACATTCAATTATAATTTTGACCCAGATGCGAAATGCAAACGGGGTTGAGAGCCAAACACTATGGAGAAAGGATAATTTTTTGGGTGTAACCAGAAGATGAACCCTAGACCACAGTTTCAGAGAAGCCAAATATTTTACTGTAAAGTGGAAGAAGAAAATACCTAGAACTTTCTGCACAGTAAAATGGCTTCTGTTTTAACATGCAAATGGGAAAAAGAGGAAAGCAAGAGCTGTTTTAGGAAACTCAATCACTTGAGGAAGGGCACTGGTCCAGAGTACTGAGGTCTTCCTCTTAGAAATTAAAGACGTTTGTTCCTTATAATTAGGCCTTGTGCTGCTCAACTTCCAAATAATTTAGAGAAAGCTATGGAGTGAGATTATAATTTTTCTCCAAAACAACCTTCTCAATGTGTAGTAAAATGTAGTAAGGGAGAAAAATGAGAAGTTCTTTAGATTATAGCCAAAACAATAACGTAAGCCCTAAGTCATTATATGAATGAATGCCACTGATACCTGGGTTGTGAGTTCTGTAAGAGATGTTAGAAGAAACTGCACTTCAGAACAATCCACAAAATGTAAATGAAAAGACCATGTTTTGTCATTGGGCCCAGAAAGGGGGATAAAACAGGCTATGATCATGCATAAGCTTTATTTACTTATCTGGAGAATGGTGTATGCATGTATGTGGTACTTTCTGAGTCATTTTTTTTTAAAGTGAAAAATATCCATGAAATTCTAATAATATAGGAGGTTCCTAATTCTGAGCAATTATATTTACTTTAAATTGTTATTATTCATGTAGGTATTTAATTAGAAAGTGGCATTATTTGGAAAGCTGTTTCTGTCATTTTTAAAATCTAGTTTAACATGAAACAGCTATGTTGCCTTTTTAGATATTTTTAGAGGTGTTGAAAATCCCAAATATCACTTCAGGCTTTGTAGAATGGTACTCTACATTGAATCTGTTTCTGGCATCTGATTTGTGATGTAAAGAATTAGGAATAGATCATTAGTTATTCTGGGACAGAATTTTGAGAAAGCTGTTGAAAGAGTGGGACTTGAAGAGACCAGTGAACTTTTCCTTCATTCCTATTTTCAGTCTGAGAGCTTTGTCTCCTTTTTCCTTTAATTAAGGCTGAAACACTGATTATACTATTAAGTGTCTATTTACCAGAAGCACCTGAGTTTTTCTTAACGCTCCGTTAGTGTTACCCAAAACTGTACCCAAAATAGGCACCTAAAGTGCCAGGAAAATAACCAGTTTTCTAAGATTCAGTATAATTTTATTTTGTTTAACAGCTGAAGTGGACCAGAGCTGAATTCACATCATCAAAGGGGAAAGAAGGAAAACATCTGAGAAATTAATCCATTCCAGAGCCACTTAAAGGTAAACTGTATTTTGGGCACAACTTGGACATAAAGGTAAGCACCTGAAATAACACAGATGCCTTCTTGCTGTAGCATAGCAGCATTTTACTGGAAACACAGAGAAAAGGACTTTTGATCCATCTCCCTTAAGAACTTTGAAAACAATCTTATGTTTTTGGAAAGTAAGTACCAATTTAATTTGAATTATGGATCACGTAAACAGAGTATGTTTTAATAAGCTTAAGCCTAAGCAACATATATTAACAGAGCAATCAATTTCTACGAGGATCATCAAAAAAGAACTATGAGGCTTTAAGGGAAGCCAGGAGGGAAAAAAAGGAAAAAAAAAGATCCAATACACCAATGCAAAGTGTGCTCGATACCCAGGAAAAGCAGAGATGCTGATTTGCTTCAAAAACTACTCTGAGCCATAATTATTCCATTTATTGCCTTAGAATAATTTCTAATGTTTGTTAAGGCATACAGAATACTGCGGCTCCAGGTGGGGAGTGTATCTTATCCACACTGGAAATATGATAGCTTTTGAAGTTTTATAATACTTCTTTTTTAAGCGTGCATCTTTCTAGTTCTTCCTCTGTAGAGTCAAGGAAGAAATAGCAGAATTCATAGACAGAGAGCAGAATATTGTCCTTGCTTCAGTGAATGTCAAGGTCTTCAGTCCATAAAGAATGAGGAGAGAGCAACTGCAGCATATTAATCTATAGGCTCCAGCAGCATTGCAGCTACATCTTTTCACTTTACCGTACTAACATTAAACTTTACTCGATATGTCATGGACACAAAGGGTAGATACCTAAGAAGTGACAATTTTCAGGGTTTTTAGCAACTAGTTTTTAGCACCTGATACTCTAATTGATTTTACTCCTCTCTTCCGTACACCATTTTGTTTAAAATTGGACATCAGGAAGCAGTTCTGAGGGTATAAGTCAGTCTTTCATTGTTTCAGCTTCCCAGTAGAGTTATCAACCCAAAGTGTTTAGTATTAAAAAGATCTTGGGTTTCTTGACTTACATAGAGCCTCTCTGGCTTTTTTGAGCATGCTGGGGTGTTTTAGGGAAAAAAGACACCATAAATTTGATCTTAAGCTGTGCTGGGACAAATTTTGTGTGTTGTTATTGAATAGTTTTCATGCATAGAGACTGAAAAAGGACTAAAGAATAAGCAGCTGGTGAATGGTCTTCACAATTACCAGGAGGAGCTATTATCCTTCAAGACCAATTATTTTCTGGTGTATTTGCAGAAATGACCTCTCTCCCAGTTTCCCGATGTGCCATCCTGTGATCAGATTCAGTTGGTCTTTCAGATCTGAAATAGGTATCCCTAACTTTACTTTCCTACCTTTCGTCATAGCCATTTATATTTGCTACCAGAGGGCTCTTACTAAAACCTAGCCCAATTATCTCTCTTTGCAAAACTTCTGGGGACTCTCTGTCATCTGAGAAGTCAAACTTCTAACAGTACAGCATGACCTCAAGGCAATCCCCTGATCTGACTCCATGTTCCTCCTTCAGTCTCGTCTTCTGCCACATCCTTCACTTCAGCCACATCTGTCTGCTCTTCCTGAAATCCACCGTGGACGCATATCCATGCTGTTTTCCCAATCTGGATATAGCATTTCCTTAACCTTTTTCTCCCAAATCTCACTCACCTTTCAAGGTTTCCTGCCCCTGAATGAATTACTCTTTCTTTCTGCATTTTTAAAAATGCTCACCATCTGTTCAAATCTTGTAACATGTAATTTGTTTTCCCCTAGTCAATAATAGTCTCTGAAATCATGCATGTATTCCTCACAGCCTTGAACATGGAAAGAGACTCTAAATTAGCTTGTTTACATGTCCAATGTATTGACTGTAATTACTCTGTGTTCTGAAAATACTTTCCTTGGACAATAATTCTAGAATAATTATTTCCTTCATGTCTGTCTATTTCTCTCACTATAATATACATGAGATCAAAACTAATTTCTTTTTCATGATTTATCTCTCATTGCACCTAATTTAGCACCTTGTACATCTTAGATGCTTGGTATGTTTTTAAGAAATGAATCACATGCAAGATTGTGTTGCCAGTTTATATTTTAATGGAGAGCTTTTTAAAAAGCAATTATAGTCAATCTTTGACTAGGTTCCATAAAAAGATTTAGACCTCTATTTTCGAGGATTTTTGTTAATATTTACAATGAACTTCGGCATTTGGTAGGTCATCAACTACAAACCATCAGAGCCTGCAATAATCCAGTAGTTACAAGAGTGGGAAATATCCTACAAAAAGCACCATGCTCCAGAGGGTCTAGTTTGGAATTACTACCAGCGGTGCTGAATATTCTAGCTAATCATATGTATTCAAAGGAGAATCTGCATTTGACAACGCTTCTAAATGTGGGTTTCTGGCCCCTACCACATGGAATTCTGCTCCAGGGGATCAAAGAAAATCTAGCATCCTCACATAGCTTCTAGCAGAGATTCCTGGAGGAAGTTACTTAATTTCTCCAAATCTCAATTCCCTCACCTATAAATTTGTGAATTACAACTTGTGGTAAGAGTCCCAAGAGGTAATTAATTGAAATTTTCTTTGTTCTTAGACACAGCATTGATCCTTAAATATTAGCTCTTTGTTGCCTTTATCATTGTTTCTGCTGTTGTTCACACAGTACTTGCAGCTACTGCTACTAACCTCAGGCTCATTGTCTGCCATTTTACTTTCATTTTAGCAAATAAATTATCATAATCGTCTTTTGACTGGTTTTCCTGTCTCTAGTCCTCCCCACCAATCTCTCTCTTTTGATTCCACAGTGCAGTTGTTGCAAGGTTAATATTTTGAAAAGGACCAGTGACTTCACATAATCTATGAATACATTTCAAATCAAGCCCAGCACAATACGTTCCCAACCTAATTTTCAAGATGTTACCATCTAGTCCCCCTTTTCATATTCTGTCCTTTAGTTATACTGGACTTTTCGCTGCTCCCTTTTTTTGTACATTTTATGTTTCAGCCTTCTTTTGACTGTAACCAGGACATTTTTAGCTGGACGCCTACCATGTGTCAGACACTGTTCTGGGTCTTAGGTAAGGTGCCAAGATCATCAAAGCGAGTCCCTATCTTCCAGGAGCATATGACTGGTGTGGCGAGGCAGATATGATTTCGAGTCACACCTCCTGTGATATGTTTCTTCCATTGGGATTACTCCCAGTTACTTTTAAAATCATACCCATTCTTAGAGGTCAACGTCAAAGTAGCCCCCTATGTAAACAACATAAATTGCTCACTCTCATGTAAACTAATATAGTTCCTCATCTGCGCCACTTCTTCTTGTTCACTTTGTTATTTGTGTTTGTTTTCTTGTGGGCAGGGATCATGCTTTATTCACTTCCGTGCTCTTCATTGTGCCTTATACATCATAGGCTTTCAGTAAATACTTGCTGAATATCACCAGAACAGATTAGTATAATAGAATCTGACTTTAAATAGAAAAATACCTGAAGTTTCCATGAGTCATTTTATAAAAGACCTATCCCAAAGGTATTTATCTAACAAAGTTTACTTGATAGGAGCTCTGTGCTACTTACACTGAACAGATGATAGTTTTAGAAATCACTTTAAAAAAATCAAATATATATATGTTTTTAATTTAACTAGACTTAGCTTGAGTGAATAAAGAGATTGGTTGCTTATTTTCTTTATGTTCTTTCCTTTTCTTGTACTGTTTTGCCTATAATTATATATGTACTAATATATTAGAAACTTATGAAAACGGAGGCCAGAAAAATAGAGACACAAATATAAAGATAAATATAGTATGGGAGCCTGGACATTGACCAGGGATTTCAGAAATAGAAATAGTAGAAATGTGTCTGGGAGGAGGGTCTGTTTTTAGCACATTCGGACATGCATCTTTAAATATGAGACACATTTCTGGAAAGAACATAGGGTCCTGTGAGTGAAGTATTGGGTTGCCTTGTTTCACATTTACTTGAGGCTGTTATAGAGAATCAACAAAAGCATAAAGGGAAAGCAAAACCAAATGGGTTTGGTTTTTTGAGACATTAAGTATGCTTCTAACAGAGTTGGATCCCTGCACAGATGTGTCCACACAGACATCTGGAAGTAACACACATGTTCCTCTCTTCCTTCTCCTTGGCATTATTTCCATGGTTACTAAATGAGTCACTCACTTCAATCCACACTGATGTGATAGAAATAGCTTCATTACAGCAAATTCTCTTCCCCTCTGAAAAGAGGACAGATTTTTAAATGTCCAGAGTTTTCTTTAATGATCCTATTACTTATGTGATTACAATTACAACTAACTAAATAGGTTTCAGAGTCAACATATTGTGTTAATGGCTTACTATCAAAGTAATAATACTTATATAAAGAAAAGGTTAGGAGGATTTTAGTTAATTCAGTAGTTGCCTCTTTATTATACTCTCATATAAGGCATTTTTAATAAGCCGATCTTATTTGTTTATTTCAATGCTTCTGATTTTTTTAATATTACTGAAAAATTAACAATTATGCTAATAGATTACCAAATTAAGCCTTTTATCAGATCATACCTACATTAAGAAGGAAAAGCTTACAGAGATTCATTTCTTTCAATAAGCTTCCTTAAATAAATGTGCTCACTGGAACACAAGCCTTATATATCAAAGTTATTAAACCATTAGGTAACAATAAAACTCGATTTCTAAAGGATGTCTCATGATTAGGCTTACTTTGATAAAACCAGGTTTGATACACATTTCAGATAAAGCAAGAAGAAATAGCTTGTTCAGGAAAAATAATTAAATACAAATAAAACCACCTCAATCACTGTCTTGAATTACTGGTTAATGTTTGTCCTTGAATCTGCACCATTCAGGTTTTATGCTTTCTTTGATGACTAACTTTCATGGGAATATGATTGACTTAAGATTAAACCCATCCTGGTGGTATAATCTTTGATTAGGGGGTCTGATATTAAACAACAACAACCACAAAAACACTAAATATATACGGTCAGTTTCTTACAATTAATTTGAGTTTTAGTAAACCTATAGAGAATAACTTTTGTGGACATTATTAGGATGTTCAAAAAAATATTTTTATTCCAAAAACAAAGTGCTTCCTTTCTGGGTCTGTGGGCCTATCCAGCTAGTCCACAGATGGGACTCAGTTAAGGTTCTCTCTTTCATTATGGAGAACAGAAGATGTAATATAATGTCAGGGATTGTGTTCCCTAAAAATGCCTACTATGTGGTATAGTGGAAAGAATGTGGTCACAAATCAATGCTTTCAAGCTCTGGTTCTACCATCTGTTACCTCGGCAAATGTTTTCATCTGGCTATTGGTTGATAAGGGCCTTCGGCTTCCCCCCAAAATGGTATTCATGTATGGGGATCACTTACAAATATTTTGCTAAGGTCTTTTCCATTCTAACTGGTAATTGTGATGAATCTTATATTCTAGATAAATACTGGTGATTACATCTTTCACTGCCTCTACCCTACCCTGTAAGCATTCTTGTCTTTGTGGTCAACAAGACTCTTTTTGGTGAAGTAGCAAAAGCACAGGGCCTTATTTCTAAATTTGGTTAACCAAATGCCTCCTGCATTCACTGAGTCATCACAAAATGATGCACAATAGCACTTACTATTTTAATTCCTAATTGTAAAGTTAATCAGGGTGATTCTCAAATCAAGAAGAAAATAAAGGAAGATGCAATGGTATTTACTGATCTCCTGTGAAATCTCATAGGTTTCTCATTAAGTTGCACTGTTAGAGTTTGAGATTTGGAGACAGGCAGAGAGGCAATCCCAGATGTGAGTCTTCTCTGCTCCAGGAGGAGGCAGAGATGATGGCCCCGCTCCCAACCATATCTCCAGCACTCTCACCAGCTGGCCACACACTGGGAGTCAAATACATGTTTTCTTGAAGGAGTAAGTAGATGAATGAATGAAGTAAGCCCTTCAATCTTTCCCTCCTCAGCTGTAGAATAGAATGATGATATCTGTTTACCACTGGTTGTATGAGAATTAAATAACACATGTAAAGTGTTTTAGCACAGGGAAGAACATATGATAAGAATTCTGTGACTGGTAATTGTTATCTTCTCACAGGAAGGCCACATCTCTGATTCACAGAAACTGATTATTTCCCACTCTCCTTTATTTTCTTATGTGGCAAAGTGTAAGTTTTACTGGTATTAACAAGTGAAACTCTTGTTCAGGATAAAGCTGCTGAAAACCTTTAAGTCTGCAAACTTGAAAAATAAAGGGACTCTAGATGTTCATTGACATTCTATCCATTTCTCTCTGGGCCAGTGGAGCAAGTCTCCACTGTTTCAGAGGACTCCTCTCTAAAGGCCTATAAATAGGATTTTCTTCTGAATTTTCATTTTCTGAGTAAGTAAGAGCAACACTAGATGCTTAGTTCCTTCTCTGTCCACCTCGTTCTTATGTTAAACTAATTCGGGAAGAACATCCCTCACCATCCAGTTAATTGATGGTAGAAGTTCTGGAGGCATGTGAATTACCAATACTCAGCGTCAGTTAGTTTGAAAAAATCATGCAATCTAATGTTTGCTCAGATCCCCAGTTTCCAGCCTGTGAATACAAGGAAAAGTGCAGATCTTCAGTTTCCTGGGAAGGCACTTTTTTACTTTTTATCTTTTTCTTCTTATTTAGTCTAATGACTCACATTCCAGATGGTTCTGTCCAATTTTAGAATTATTACGATCTACTTTGTAGAAAAAAAACAAACCATGACATTTTATATACAGTATAACTTACATAATTTTTTTTTTTCAGGGAATGAGAAAAATACAAAACTCATTGCAGAAGAATTTCTAGCTCCTTTAATGTTAGGAGATATATAATTTTAGTATCTATCATTGGGGTATATTGTAATTTACCTGTGCAGCTAATGAATTTACGTTCTTAAAGAATACTTAATGATATGAAAAAATATTCTTAAAACAATGAAATGAAAATACAAGATGAAAATCAATACAGTGTAATTTTTTAAAAAGGTCACCATGAATTAAACACACAAACACACACACACACACACACACACACACACACACACACACAGGAGAACTATATCCCCAAATGTTCATTTTGTCATGAGTCACCTCCTTTTCTTTTTTTGTGAAACATAGCTTCTCCCACTCATAGGGACACTGTCAGTACAACCAAGACACTTTACTAAGTCACGTTTCAGCACTTATGAATCTTCAAAAATAAAGGGAACATATGCATTTCATGAATTCTAATAGAACACTGATGACTAAGCATTTTTGACAAGAAGTCATGGCCCTGATCTCTTTTTAGTTCCTCCAACCAAGGTCAGAGATTCCTCTGTGAAGGGAGGAGGCCCAAGTTGCAGCAATCAGTTTGCCCTGGGCTGTCTCAGCTCAGGGCCCTGCCTGGAAGTCAGGGGACTTGTGCTGATTCATGCTTTGAATGCAGCCCCACCTTTAGAGCTGGGCCCCAGGCACTTGACCGGCCTCCTGGAACAGCTGAACAGGTATCATCCATTGTGACACCAGGCAGGGGCTTTATCCTGACTTTGCAGCAGGTCAGTGTCCTACCCAAATTCTGTTGTTACTGATAAAATGTTATACTGATATATTTTTTAAAAATCCATGTTACCTGCTTACTGAGTACTTTTCCTATGAAAACTACTAAACAGGTGGTTTTCTTCTATTAGGGAACAAATGACTCACACACCACTCACTATTTTACATCTTTTTCTCATGGTCACATATCCACACTATTTCAACGGCTTTTTTCAAAGACTCAGTCCTGGTGGTCAACTTAAATTCTTTCCTACATCTATGACACATAGAATTTACTTCAGTGCAGGCTCATCTGGACAGATTCAAATACAGAGGCCACCTTCCTCGATGGGAGGAGCTTAAAATAGAACATTCCTCTAAACAGAAAACAGTCAAATGGTTAATGAAAATGAAGAATTTCAATTGGCTTCGAACATAGCCTAATGCAAAATAACCACCTCACAAATCACTTTCTCTTGTGTCTACTTATCAAAATATTTATAAAATGTTTTTGCACTGTCATACTTAACTAAGCCTCTTGGTATTTACTTTTTCAGTAGGATTCTCTGTCCTCACACAAAGTTTGATGTAAGGACCAAGTACTGAGTTTTAGAAAGTGATCTCTCTCTCTCTCTCTCTCCCCTTCCTTCCTCCCTCCCTCTCATTCTGCTTTTGTCCCTGTCTTTTTCTAGATAGCCACTCAAATCAGGGCAGATGGAGGACTAAAAGTATCACATAGCTTATTATTATAGATTGTAGATAATAAATTATACAGTCTGATAACTGTACCTGATATATGATCCCCTTTCTTTAAAAAAATGTACATATAAAACCTGAAGGAAGACAAAATTTTCCATTTAAAAGTAGTACATCAGTAGGAAATGGAAAGTTCACTGGAGATTCATGATCTTATAAATTGTTTACATGGGAACAGGTAACTCCAGGGCATCCTGCAGCTCTCTGAAGTCTGAACAATCAAGGGGACATATCAAGCTTTAGAAAAACCTGTGACTTTAGAAGATAATCTTAATGTTGTGCGTGGATAGGAAGGGCCCCAAAGTGTGACAGAAAAGATATCAAAAAAGAATAATGATCATATTACAAGGATGATCACAGTACGTAGGAAAAAGTACGTGGCAGGCTTAAATTCATACAGATACTCTCCAGCGCTTTAGTAGTTCATGATTTCTCAGGGAGACCAACGTACCTGGGTGACAGTGAGGGGTGCTTAATCCTCTGCACTCTGGCCTCACTCAGAAATAGCCTGGGCCACTTGGACCCATCCTAAAAGGGAGCCAGTAAGTCACGGCCCTCCATGGTGTCCATTCTGTGGATGTGGGAGGGGGTGAGTGCTGAGTCTGGGGATTGAAGAGTGTGCTCCAAGCTTCTGATACACACTTTGTTATATATAGTTATATATTGATATCTATATCTATATCTATATCTGTTATATATTTGCTTATGATATATACTCAAATTTAGATGAGGTGATCCTGGATTAGAATGGGCGGTCACTCCAATGACTGGTGTCCTTATAAGGAGAGAGAGATTTGGAGCCAGAGAAACACAAGGAGAGGGAACACCAAGTGACAGTGGAAGTAGAGATTGGGGTGATACTGCCATAAGCCAAGGAATGCCAAGGATTTCTGGCTATCTCCAGAAGCTAGGGAGGAAGCGCGGCCCTGCTGTATCTTGATTTCAAACTTCGAGACTTCAGAACTGTGAGACGATGTATTTCTTTTGTTGGAAGCTACCTGGTTTGTTGCACTCTGTTAGAGCAGCCCCAAGAAATGAATATAGTGATTTACACATATCCTCTAAGCTTCTCTTCTTTTGC